>NC_079436.1:33508180-33863180 GCF_903798145.1 Danio aesculapii | reverse complement strand
GCATATGTTTCACGCAGTAGATGCCCTTCCAGCTGCAACCCAACACTGGGAAACATCCATACACTATAGTGTGTATATATAATTTTATTATTATATAAATAAGAAATTATAAATTTCAATACTGCTCCTGTGAAAAAATATTTACACACATTTTGTATTGTTTCGCTGTTTATTCATTTTTTTTAAGAAGCACATCAACTGCCAGGTCAACCAGCCAACAGCTACGAAACCCTAAATCAGTTGCATATTGTATTTGGCAAGTGTTCATTTCGTAGTACACACACACACATAATAGTAATATCACAACTTCTTCATCTTGAGATAGATAGAAAAATCACACTTGACCCACAGTGTAGGCGGGGGGCAACATCTTATTAACGGATGATCCGCTATTAAGCATTCAGTCCGCTAAGTTGCAAATAAGACTTGAGATTGTAGAGCTCTTAAAGCCTGGGGTCAATAAACGAACTCTAATGAAAGGACGAACGTTCTCCCCAGTATGCAGATAAGCCAACATCTATATTTCAAGAGAGTACATATCCTGAAATTGGCCCAAGAAGTATGAAGGAAGACTTTAATCAAGGTCTTAAACCCTGAACAGTGTGAGTGAAGATCCTGAGAGTGAAAGCCCACACTATCACTACGGAGCATGTCAAACAGTTTTCTTCTCCACACGCTCTCAAAACAAGTAATAAGATCTGTGATCGAGTCATTCATTGCTTTCAAAAAGAAATATTCAAACCCCTAAATAAAAAAAAGAAGCGTTTCAACACAGTAGTAAAGAAATACGGGAAAACGCAGTAGGCCTTCGGGCAATTTCAATTAATCTCTTGATTTTAAGAAGAGGCTGTAGGGAAGGAATAAAACTCTTTTGAGCTTTTCAGACTAGTCTCTTATCAAGTGCAGTTTGATTATTGCTGCAAAAATGAGACAGATATATATTATGGACAGCAGCACAGTTTCTTCTTAATAAGTTGCTATATTATGATCATTTGTTAAATATTGTCCGAGCTTTATTTCCTCAAGCAGTAAGAATGAACAAAAAGGTTCTTTTAATTCTTTCATTAAAAAAAAACTTTGTAAAAGTTTAATCTCTTATACTTTAAAGCTCTGACAAACAGAAAAGCTGCTTAGTTTGAACGCGTCTTCTGCATGAGCTGTTCATCATGTCTCTGAGCATTGACAATAGAAAATTACACACGTAATTGAAATTTCTCCAACGTGACTACATCTTTATTTGGTGAATTAGTTATTATTTTAAATTATTCAAAAAAGATTTACAAATCCCACTGAAAACTTTTTATGTTCTCCATTATATCGTGTCACAATCACCAGCGAACTAACCCTCATAGACCGCTGGGAATCATCCAATTTCACTTAGGACTACAAATCTGTCACCATATGGACTACAAATCCTGTCATGCATCACACACTCACACCTGTTCCGGTTCTCCACTGATTGCTAACACACACAGCTGAAGCTGTTCAGAACTGATTACATGGACTTTAAAAGCAGCACAGACACATACATAAGTTGCTGAGTCTTATTATATTTGTGACATTACAATCTTTTTTCCTTACCATACCGCCTTTGACTTTTTGCCCTGTTTTATTGTTTACGTTGCTTGCTACTGAGACTGACCAATCGCCTGTTTATGACTACGCCTTTTGGATGATCTCTATGTACATGTTTGCCCCTGTGTTGACTGTTGCTTGCCTGACCAATCTCCTAATAAACCTTGCATTTGGATCTGCACATCCGTAGTCAGTGTCACATCACATTACATAAAGGATCCTGCATGGTTGTGATTTTTTTTTCATGACAGTAAAAGATTTCCCCATACTGATTTCACAACATTTTCCAGTTTTTCAAAAACACTGGTAACACTGACCAAGAGAAAGCTGCTTTTCTGGGAGTGCTATGCTTCATGTCACAACACTAGAAAATGAGCCTTACACAATGTTTGTTACTGAGTTCCAATTTTACTCGATCACTGTCACTTGTCAACACCATAAAAACTGTCAAGTCTGGTGTAAAAATTTCCTAAAACTAATGCACAGAGAGACTATCTGTCTGAAACGTGCTAACATGGAAACAAAAGTTCTGCAAACACAGAAAAAATGGTGTGATTACTATATAACAACATAAATCACTGCTTATGTACAGTAGTACAACGCTCCATTGGGAAACTAGTTTGTTTGTCATAATGGTTTCCATAAACTTGCCTCTCATTCATTATTCAAACCATGTTGGTTAGAACTGTTTTTAATTATGTCATACAGGTGTTGGAATAGTCCTGTTTGCTAATAATTTGACATTGTAAAGTTATTGCTGTAAATAGAAGTCGCTTTCCTTCTTTTCCTATGATGAATATATTTCAGTTTGCAATAAACAGGACTGAAGAATGAGGGTGGTGGTAAATACTTGAGAAATGTATTCACAACCATAAAAATATGTTACTGGACTCATAACGAGATACATTGGATACATAACAACATACTTTTCATTCAACTTTTGGGCCTCAAAAATAGTATTTAATACAATACAGTACAATAAAAATACAATACAATACAATGCAATGCAATAGTATTAAACTATTGTTAATAGGTTAATGTAAAATAAAAGCAAAATCAAAAACTGAAAGAAATAAACTATTTTACTATTTAAATTATTTAATATTTTGCTGTCTCTCTCTTGACTGTTGTCTTGGTGGTGAGGGCTTTAGACACACTGGTCAAATGTTTGTGAACATACACAATTAACTGTTGGTGATGTACAACATGGCATGGCCTAAAAATAAAGGTAAAAGTTTTACAAATACGTGCATAATTAATGGCAACTGTAGAAAGCAAACCCCAAATGCCAGAAATTTTGTTTTAGGAGATTTAGAAATGCCAGCAAGATGAATTACTTTAGTCCCAAAAAATGAACATGTCTGAAAAAAAAAAGGGTTTGTATGTTCACCCTGTCTACACTCACCGGCCACTTTGTTAGGTACACCTGTCCAACTGCTCATTAATGCAAATTTTTTAATCAGCCAATTACATGGCAGCAGAGCATCAGAATGGGGAAGAAAGGTGATTCAAGTGACTTTGAACATGGCATGGCTGTTGGTGCCAGACGGGCTGGTCTGCGTATTTCAGAAATTGAGTACTGTTGCTGAACATGTCCATCCCTTTATGACCACAGTGTACCCATCTTCTGATGTCTACTTTCAGCAGGATAACGCACCATATCATAAATCGCAAATCATCTCAGACTGGTTTCTTAAACATGACAGTACACGGTACTGATATGGCCTCCACAGTCACCAGAACCTAATCCAATTGAGCACCTTTGGGATGTGATGGAACAGGAGATTCACATCATGGATGTGCAGCTGACAATTCTGCAGCAACTGCGTGATGTTATCATGTCAATATGGACTAAAATCTCTGAGGAATATTTCCAAGACCTTGTTGAATCTATGCCACGAAGGATCCAGGCTGTTCTGAAAGCAAAAGGAAGCTCAACCCAGTACTTGTAAGGTGTACCTAATAAAGTGTATATGTTTGGTTCATGTCTCTCTAAAGCTATACTCCAGGATTCATTGAGTTTATACACTCTTTGAAAGATTCTCTTGGCATTAGGGCTGGGTGAATAATCAAAGGTGATTTCGAATTTTGCCAATAAACCCGGTTGTGTAATCAGTAGTAAATCTCCAGAACTTGCTTTTAGATGGAGCAGAATTTTCTACACGGTCTTTTAGTTCACTGGCATGCTATGCAATATTGTGACCATTAATAATGAAAGACAAGATAATGAGAGATGCTAGCATAGCCTATCAGTGAACTATGGCTCTGTGTTGCTGCTAAATAATGTAAAAATACCACAATAACAACACGTTTTTACACCAATCTCACTTCAGTCAAATGTTAAATTTTTTTTTGAGTAAGATGATTTCAAAGTCATGTTGTTACTGGACATAAATTTGCTCTAGCAATCTCAGATTACCTTTGTCTGAAGTATTAGGTATAGTTAACATACTTAATCACGCCCCTCCTACTGTCCGTTTTGACAACAGAAAAAGTGGCTGTTAGGTTGTAATAACTCTCCCGAAACCCTTTTCCCAATCTTTCTGAAATAAATGCCCACTTTACTACAGCCAATCAGCTCGCTGTAAAAAAAAAAAAAAAGCCACGCCCACTGTTTTCTCATTCAATATTCCATTTCTCTAGGAACTGCGTCCCAATACAAATGGTTGCCACATCCAGTTCATGCGGACTTTACCATCCCTTTAAAAAGGCATACATATCCCTAAAGAACAGAGCAATATTTACAAATTGGTATCTCTTGGATTAAACTGGAACAAATTACTAAACAAAACTAGAAAAGCCAAATCCAGTTCCCCTTACTCCTCCCAACCTGCAGAGAAGCAGAGATGTCATATATTTCTTTGGTGGCTTTGCACCACCAGAGCAACTGCCATTGAGATGAATGGGAATCAGTCCAGTCTGGGCCGTCTGCACCTCTGGGGGATTTATAGAGCCTTTGGGGCACTTGACCACAAGCCCCATCATAACTGCCTTCTGACTCAGGTCATTCTTTTCCTTCCAGTGTGCAGCTCAGTTGATAGGTTCCAGTCCATGCGATCATGATCCTTAAATGGATGTGGAGAAGATGAAAAAGTGTATGTCAAACGCTCACTTTCTTCCTCAGGCAATGTCTTCTTTTATTCACTCAAGAACTTAGACTCACAAATCACAGTGAGACGCTTTCATAAAAGTACTGCATCTCTGAGATCACAGGACGTAAATACTTCTGAAATGTTAGTTGCATTGATCTGGTGAGTTATTATTTTAGATTTAGAAATACAAGATCAATACAGAAAGAATTAAACGAACAGATTTATTAGGATCAAAATAATACAATATCCCTGTCAACGGCAAAGACAATGTGTGAAACAAACTGACGAATCGCCATATTGGGAAAATAGCGCTGGCCTTCAAGTACTTTTGAAGTGGGCTTTTTTTTCCCCCTCACAAGAGAAAAGAGCATATGGAGAGGCATTTTATCCATATGTGGTATTTGAGATTAGCTATTGGTTTTGAGAGCAAGTTGTGTTCACTGTCGGCGGTCGTATCATTTGTTCTTTGATCCTGCAGCCCACCTCATGTGGATCCAACTGTACTTCAGTCTGGTGTGCCATCAAAGTTCCCTCTCATTGATCAACATTTCATCAAAGCAAAATTTCTTCAAGACATGCCAGAACCAGATGACACTCAAAGTTTGTGTGACACTTACGAAAAATTTCAGACTTAAATGTCAACTTATCAAACTTAAGGACTTCATAGCAACTTATGAAATCATCAGATTAGATATTTGATGATAGGGAAACACTAGGACTGGCCAATATTGACCAAAATTCATATCTCTATTTTTGGGATTCATTCATTCATTTTCGTTTGGCTTAATCCCCTATTTATAAGGGTTCACCACAGCAGAATGAACCACCAACTATTCCAGCATATCTTTTACGCAGTGAATGCCCTTCCAGCTGCAACCCAGCAGTGGAAAACACCTATACACTCTCACATTCATACACACTCATACACTAAGGCCAATTTAGTTTATTCAATTCACCTATAGCGCATGTCTTTGGACTGTGGGGGAAGCAGGAGCACCCGGAGGAAACCCACGCGAACAAGGGGAGAACATACAAACTTCACACAGAAATGCCAACTGGCCCAGCAGGGACCTGAACTAGTGACCTTCTTGCTGTGAGGTGACAGTTCTAACCACAGAGCCGCCTATGAAAGGCGATATTCATTTAATCATTAAATTTCCTTCGTCTTAGTGTGTGAACCGCCATTTTATCCAGCATATGTTTTACACAGTTTATGCCTGTCCAGCTGCAACCCAGTACTGTGAAATGAAAGTCAAAATAAGATGTATAATTTTGTATTTTCATTAAAACGGAATAAAGGTATATTTGCAAATCAAAACCTCATGTGAGAAGCTATGATCTCATTAATAAAAGAACTTGTGAGAAAAAAAAACACATTTTTTTCACTATTTGAAAATACATAGCTGCAAATCATTTTAACATGTAAAATGTAAAAATAATAAAAACTAAAAATGTATTAATTAAATGTATAACGTAGCTCTAACTTCAAGATAGATCTCTGATGTGCAAATACTGTTATGTAGGGAGAGCAGTCAGTGTGGCAAGATGAGGAAAGATTATTATTATTATTATTATTATATTTCTTTGTAATTTGCGTCGCTGCATAAAACATATGCCAGAATAATGTGGAACGTGGCAACCCCTTATGGATCAGGGACCATACCCGACAACCCTCCCATTTTTTCCAGGATTCTCCCGTATTTTACACTTGTATCCCACTATCATCCCGTAATATTTTCCCTTATTTCTCACGGCTTTTTAATCTTTCTATGAAGGGTGGTTATAAACATCAAAGAGCCAACCCTCCCTATACGCAACTCATAACGCCGATCCACCAGGGGACGCCCCTTGCTCTTAAATGTGAATCTGTTCAGTGCTTTCATTTTATTTAAACATAAAAAACACTGAAATAAATATAAAAACTGTGGGATTCCCTTTATTTCCATTACAGGCGCCATCGCCCCTCCTATGCAATCCCTAAAAACTCAGTTCATGTAGCAGTGCATGACTGTCAGACGCGCTCCATAGTGATAAATAGATGCTGTTTCCCAAACAGATTCCGTACACGTGATTTGAATCGGAGCAAAAGTGGACACTCTAGGTTTTGTGTGCGTGTTTGGATAGACATATACAAATAATAAAAATACTAATAACATCTAAACAAGTCTATCTTGGTGGGTTTTCTTTTAAACACAACAAATGTTGTCTTAAATTAGCATAAAAAGTTAGGAAAGCAATCAAATACTTTCATTTTATATTTCTGTGCATTTTTAAAGTGACACCGCTGTTATTTAATGTAATCAAATGAAAAATCTAAATAAGAGATTCATTCGCTGCTCTTTAATCAGAATGTTTGAGTTATACAGTAAAGAAAAGGTTGATCAGATTTTAAAACTAAATTACTAATTAAAAGTGTGAAAGTGAAAGATAGAAGCAGCGTACTGACGCTGTGACAGGTTACCTGATAGATTCAAAAGACTAAAGAGTCGTTAGATAGAGACAAGATGAATTATCACATTTAACAACTATAGTGAGACGTGATCCAGCGGTACATCCTTGATAAACTGTCCGACGTGCACTGCTCTCTGGAGCTCAAACGAGCGCATGTGTGTGTGGCTGTGTGTGGGTGTGTGTGGTCACGTGATGTGCGCTTTCAGCGGACGGAGGGCTGTTCATAAATGCTAGGTAAAACACAGTGCTAATGTGGATCATTTTTGTTCTAAAATGCCATTTTAAAACTAAGACGCATTAGTGTAAACGGGGCCTAAGTGTGTATTTTTCGCAAGCGGGTTTGCGACGGGGCGGGGAGGGTCGGCGAAGCCGGCTCAGCATCGTGGTATCATGTATCGGCCCAACCCTAGTTGACACGATGTTCAATTAGTACTAATGGGGCCAAAGTATGCCAAGAAAATATTCGCCACATCATTACATCACCACCAATGTCGCAGCAGAAATCGAGACTCATCAGACCAGGCAACGTTTTTCTAATCTTCTATTGTACAGTTTTGGTGAGCCTGTGCGAATTGTAGCCTCAGTTTCCTGTTCTTAGCTGACATGAGTGGCACCCGGTGTGGTCTTCTGCTGCTGTAGCTCATCCGCCTCAAGGTTTGACGTGTTGTGTGTTCAGAGATGCTCTTCTGCATACCTCAGTTGTAACAAGTGGTTATTTGAGTCATTGTTCCCTTTCTATCAGCTCAAACCAGCCGGGCTATTCTCCTCCGACATCAACAAGGCATTTGTGCCCAGAATTACCGCTCACTGGATATTTTCTCTTTTTCAGATCATTCTGTCAACCTTAGAGATGGTTGTGCATGAAAATCCCAGTAGATCAGCTGTTTCTGAAATACTCAGACGAGCCCGTCTAGCACCAACACCACTGCCACCTTCAAAGTCCCTTAAATCACCTTTCTGCCCTATTCTGATACTCTGTTTGAACTGCAGCTGGTCGTCTTGACCATGTTTACATGCCTAAATGCATTGAATTGCTGCCATGTGATTGGCTGATTAGAAATTTGCACTAAAAAGCAGTTGGACAGGTGTACCTAATAAAGTGGCAGGTGAGTGTACAAAGCAATTGTTACTGTTTAGAGAATTTAGTGCTAGAGTAAGGAGGGGGGAGGAGAGAAGTTTTTACTGGTAGATTAAAATATCTTCAAACTGAATTGGTTGTTTTACAAAGTTTTTGCGTTTTTTCAAGATCAATACTGTTGAGTATGACAGCTCTGATTTAGTTAACTTTAACCTAGTTTAATTTATTGATATATTTGTTGTTGCTTAAGTAACATGTATATCTTAATTGATCTTGCAATTCTGTTAAATGATTATGAGATTGTGAATGGGACTTGTGGAGCTGCACATCGATGGATTTGATCTTCAGTGTTTGGACTTTCAGCAGTGAAAATAAACCACACTGAACTGAACGAAACTGAACTTCAACTCTGAAAACAGAACTGACACAGTTTTAATTTACTAGAACTTCAATGTTAAGCTGCTTTGACACAATCTACATTGTAAAAGCGCTATAGAAATAAAGATGAATTGAATTAACACTAGCTTATGCTTCATTGTTTTTTCCTTTTGTACAGAACAGACAAATGGTCAGTGCGACACGGTTCAACTATATCACCATGGCCAATTGGTAGCTGTGCCAGAGCAACCTCTAGCAAAAATAAGTCACAGGAAAAAGCTCACAAAATGCGATCGTTTAGTCGCAGTCTGGAACCCTGTGTTTACTCATGTATTTAACTTCGACAGCTTCTGTACGTTGAAGAGAGTGTTCTTTAAAAAAAGAGTGTTGCTGGAACCACTATTTGATGATGCTGGCAGTGTATTGTCCTGTTGATAATGGTCATCTCTGGCAGAGTAGACATATGCCATGAATTGGTGCACTTGGCCCACAATGACGTTCACCTATAATAGCTGTCAAGGATTGTGCTATTAGAGCATTAGTGCTATTAAAGCAAGTGTCCCAAGATGAACATTTCAACTCTTGAAGAACTTACGTCACAGTGAGCGCACACTGTAAACCAATGAAAATCACAACAGAAAAAGCCGACTGTTTTACAATAATGTCTTTTGAAAAACATCTCACAAAGACTAACATGAATAAAACGGACTACGTATATTTACCTTTATAAACACCCTGTGTGTTTGAGAAGCTGAAAATATGCATTTCTATAATGTTCTGTCTCCAGCTGTGAAGTGTAACTCAAGAGGGAAGAAGGAATCAACAAGCTGCTGCAAGAAAACCTTCCATATATTCTTCTTTATTTGTAGTACGAGCACTTAGTTTATTGCTGATGGTACAATAATTCAATGGAGATCAATGGGAATCAGGCTCCCTTGTCCTCAATATCCAGAATGCATTGAGCTGTAACAACACATTCCAATCTCAATCTTTTATCTCAACAAAGGTACAATACTCCCTTGCAGACTTAATAACAAAAACAACTATGTGAGTGTTATAATGATATTATAACATATTTAGCCATCATATTTTTGAATAATACAACTTGTAGAATAAACTGAAATAGCTAAATCATATTGCTAAACAGTCTCCAATAGTCATCTATAAAAAAATTAATCTTGACAGACAGCATATTCTGTAAGAGTGACCTGCCTATAACTTTACCAACATTAGAAATTGCTCCTGTGCAGTGTCACTATGAAATGTAATAACTTCATGTCAAATCAAACAATCTCTAAAACATGGCTTGTTTGTGTATTGTTAAGCTATTTTGAAAACCTGAGGATAAAATGGTGAAACTGCATTATGCTTTAATCATATTTTCATCGTAATGGTTTTACAAATATGTATCCTTGTTCATATATTGACGGTTTCCTTTTAACTTTCTAAGAGCTTATACTTTTCCAGGCTTATTATAATGGTAGTCTAACACATAAAAGGCAGCAATAATGCAAATGAAGAAAACCGTCTCAACAGCACTTTTCCACTGAGACCTATTCCACAAATTGTGAAATGAATAGTTTTATTTCGTTTTGTTTGGGCCATATTATCTGGTGTTCGCAGTTTGGTGGAACAGTGCAATCATTTCAGTGGCTGTTAAGAAGTAATTGAGGGTCAATGTGAACAAAATGGGAAGGACATTCAATATCACAGGATAACCAGCACTCAATATGCCTGTCTTAGGCGCCACGCTGAGGAAGTAACAAGAGCAATATGAACTTGGAACTTGTGCAAATGCAATATTTGCAAGGCAGGGAGGAGAAAAAGGCTGACCGTGACACGAGTGTCACATTTTTATGGATTCGTAATGCTTCAGAAAACTGTTTTACAACAGCATTTTGAGAGTTTTGAACACACTTGTGGTTTCACTGGGAATTCCCATACAAAAATGATATTTACATATTAACAGTAGTTAAAAATAATAAAGAATACATTGTTTTTTAAATTGACATTGCGCTGCAAGCCCACTTTGTACTGTAAAATCATTGCATTGAAATTATGTAGGTTTAGAAAGAAAGGAAGGAAGGAAGGAAGGAAGGAAGGAAGGAAGGAAGGAAGGAAGGAAGGAAGGAAGGAAGGAAGGAAGGAAGGAAGGAAGGAAGGAAGGAAGGAAGGAAGGAAGGAAGGAAGGAAGGAAGAAAGAAAGAAAGAAAGAAAGAAAGAAAGAAAGAAAGAAAGAAAGAAAGAAAGAAAGAAAGAAAGAAAGAAAGAAAGAAAGAAAGAAAGAAAGAAAGAAAGAAAGAAAGAAAGAAAGAAAGAAAGAAAGAAAGAAGAAATGCAAGTTAAAATAAGAAGGATAAGTTAAGATAAGAAATGTAAGTAAAGATAACAAGGATAAGATAAGAAATTTAAGATAAGAAGGATTGGTTAAGATAAGTAATTTAAGTAAGTTAAGATAAGAAGGATAAGATAAGAAAAAAAAACGATGATGCCTCTAGGTTAATCAAGTTATCTGTAGATATCTGTAGTGTTTTTCACATCATTCTGTTCTTGAGTTCTAGCCAAAAAGCATGTCACTATGTATTATAACTCAAACTACATATAAAGTTTGAATAAAAACTAAAACAAAGAGAGAGAGTTTGATAAGCAAGAATCTCTTCAAATGAGGTAAACAAGCCGTTTTTGCAGAAAAGTACGGCACTGTCCAGACCCCTCACAGAGCTGAAGGGATGGAGGTTAATTGACTCCCAGAATAGCCACTGAGAGCTTGTGTATAGGTAGGCTCTGATCCAGCTTCCATCTGGACTCAGCCAGCTTTAGCAGCACTGCCTGTTACCAGGCCTTATTTGCCTCTTAAATAGACCCTAGATGATGCTTCTGTATAAAAGTGGCCATGTTGGAGTGTAATGTTGAAGAATCAGCTGTGCTATGAAACAGAAACAAATAACACCCAAATAGTACCCGGCATCAAAAGGAAATTAGCCACTTATGTATATTACCATTTCTTCACATTTGCAGTACCCCTGAGGAAGAGAACATCTTGATCCGATCACATTCAGTAACTCAGAATGCAGATCAGAGCCTTCTGTACGTATATTTTCATCATGATGTGAGAATTAGTCCTAGTAACTTTTGAGGCAGTCATTTTTAGACCCGTATTTACATTTTGTTAAAATAAAACCCCTAACTTTTCATAATGTGTGTATGTATTGTGTGTATAAAAGAGTTCTGAGTAGAGTAAGTCACATTGACTAAATAAAAGACATGACATTGGAGAAAACATTGCAATATTTTTGTAGGAAAGTGCATCTGCATAAATTAATATAAACTAGTTAAACTTTTAAAAAGATCCAAATGAGAACCAAATTTAATAAATTAAATGTTATTTTTTTTGTTAAGGCTACAAATTTGACCTTTTTTGTGCCTGGATGTTTTAAACTCACTAGATATGTTTTTTTTTAAATAATAATCTTTAATTCCACAATGGTTAAACCTTGCAAATAATCTACAAATTGCATTCGTTTCAAACTGTAGTTCCTGTTCAATGTGGACATTGCGATGTGAATACTACTTTATGAAATCATTTAAAAACATTCTGTAAGTTTCAGAACTTAAAACGTTCAGAACCAAGTCTAATAACAGCTTATATTGTAGCCAACATGACAAATTGTGGAATGTGACACTTTATTAAGTAATAGAGTTAGTAAACACCGCCTCCACAAAAAATCCTTTCTGATCCCAACCCTATGCCCCACACGGGGCGTCAGCGTCAACGTTTCCCATTCACTTCGAATGGGGGAAGTCAGGCGTTGCCGAACTGCATTGTGGATCCGTTGGTGCCACTTCAGCAGCGTTGCTCACTGTAAAAGTTGGGAAATTCTCAACTTTTCAAGCGCCAACGGCAGCGTTAGCCGATTAGATCGTTTTATGCAAATACCCCAGCTCAGACAGTAGCTGACTGCGGACTTACTTCATTGGCTGATGCTGCTATGATGATTGCGTCAGCCCCAACTTCAGAAACACCCATGGTAGAGTGTTGACGCTGAAGCCCCGTGTGAATGCACGGTTAGAAAAGAGTGGATTAACTTAAGATTTAATTAGATTCAAGCAGAAACCTCCTACTCTCCTTAACGAAGTTAATACGGAAGAAACTGAATCTGCAATTCAACAGAGCAAATTTTCATTAACTCCAATTTAGAAATTTCCAACTTTGCAGCAGTAAAAAGTGTTTACAACCTGGTACAAGAAACTTTTTGGTGTATATAGCTAAAATCACTCATCATGACAAATGTAACTGAGGTGAATTTTGATTGTCATCATACATATACATATATATATATACATATATATATATATATATATATATATATATACATATATATACATATATATACATATATATATATATATATATATATATATATATATATATATATATATATATATATATATACATATATGTATATATATGTATATATATGTATATATGTATATATATGTATATATATGTATATATATGTATATATGTATATATATGTATATATGTATATATATGTATATATGTGTATATATGTATATATATATATATATATATATATATATATATATATATATATATATATATATATATATATATATATATATATATATATATATATATATATATATATATATATAGTATTTATGCTTTTTTATGTGGTTTTTCACAGTCATTTGCCTTTTGGGATTATTTCTTACAGTTGTCAGATAATATGTTATGCTATGCTTAATTGTGCTTACAAACCATTGTAGTCTGGGCTCCATTTTTCTGGTGAGTGATATTGTTATAGTTTATTCACATAATTTATATAATATTATAATCTATAAATGTATTTACTTTAAGATCATTTATTTATTGTTTTATTTAGAACTTGAATGCACTCCAGAATCTGACATATATATAGCAGTGTTCTATAGAACAGTCATTTGAAAAGTTGTCATACAGGGTTGTTTGGAAGTTATAATTGCCTTGCAATTAATAATAGACAATATCTGAAGTGTTTGGAAGTAATTAGCATTGTCCTGATATAGAAAAATATCATAACAATGCTTAGTGTAGTGGCTCAATGCCCTACAACTGTACAACCAACCAACCAACCAACCAACCACATATGATCAGAACATGAACGAAGTCACATTTAATTAAGTATTAAGCATTTCACTCAAAGAAAAAAAAATATCTAAGCAAAATGCAAATGTCTAACTGCCCATTTTCAGTTAACCCAGAATAATGTGGGGTCAGCAGTTGGGTTGTAACTTTATTTGTATAATTCAGAAACCTACGGGTGATGTCATGGACACAACATCCATACAGTCTATGGTTGTGTTCCAAACCAAGACCCCTAAAACTTCACTTCTTTCTTCCGTAAACTTGTTTATAAACAAGGCAAAGTGGATTTTTGGAAAGATTTAAACTAAAAGACAATGCTTTGCCAAATACATTTAATCCAAATGTAATGTCACACCACATAAGTGTGAGTAACTGTTTATTACATGGCCACTTACATACTGTTTTGTCTTTTATGTACCAAGAATTTAGGCACTGGTAACCCAATTTTAAATAATCTTTAAGTATGCAAACTGTTAATTACCAATTATACCAGTGGGCATTTACACCTGAGTGTTCAATCTGAGCTGCATCATAACAGCCTATCACATCTAAAGTATGAGTATTATTAAATATAAAAATCTGGATTAGATTATAAATGGACCACAGGTAAGTGTATGGTTTCTTTAAAAAACACAGAAATGGATTTCATGACATCAGGAGAACTGGAGTCTTAAAAACAGGATGCATGCCAAATCCAAAAAAAATTGCAAGTACAGTCAAAGTGCCAGCAGAATACAGACTAATTATGTTATTGGTATTCCACATGCAAATTTAGGCATGCTTTACATTCCAGTAGTAATGCTGACTAACAGAAAATGAAAAAAGCTAGACAAATGACTCCACGGACACACAAGGTCCTTATTAGAGTGAAATCGGGTCTCTTACACCATGATCTGCCTCTTGATAGACAGGTTTGGCTCAAATATGCTTAGGTTCAGAGAAAACAGAGCAGAACATTTATATCAAATCAATAAAAATTCAATCAGAGAGGGCTGAAGTCATTTTTTTCTCAGCTCTGGTGTTGGTGTAGTTACTGTGTTTTAGTTTTCTAGGGCAACATAATAGGTTTCTTGTGAAATGAAAGGAAACAGGTCATGAATCATATGGAAATTTAAAACTAATTCTTATTAGAAAGTGAAAAAAACAACTTGGGAAATGAATTTCTAGATGAAATGGCCTATTCTGAAATGAAAAAGCACCTGATGAAACATATTTGGATGAATTTTGCAGAGCTTAGATTAGAATGTCTGTGGAGTTGCACAGCATGAAATCTCTCTTGGTGAATTAAACTTTAATTCTCTGAAGTGCTAATAAAGAGCAAAGAATACATTATTAGATTTGCATTCGTTGGCTGGTCCATGTGTTCTTTTACTGGGTGGTTCATTTGGTTCTTTGATTCATTATTATTCATTTATATCATTAATTTGTTTGTTTACCTGTTCGTTCATTTATTTAATAATTTATCTATTCATTCATTTGATGGTTCATTCATTCATTCATGTTGTTGGTCAATCAACAGTTTGTTAATCTATTTGTCAATTTTTTTTTTACTTATTCACCCTTTTCGTTCATACATTCATTCGTTCATTCATTCATGCATCCTTTGATCATTCCTTTAATCATAATTTTTCTATTAAGTCTTGTGTCTGTTTTTTCATTCCTTCTTTCATTTATGCTTTTCTTTGCATATTAACTATTTTGTTTATTCAATCATCCATTGGTTGATTGATTCATTCATCATCCGTAGTTGTTTTTCCATTCCTTCAATCATTTGCTTGTTCATTTATTCATTCGTTTTGTTGGTCAATCAAGTTTGTTAATCTATTGGTCAATTTTTTTCACTTAGTTATTCACCCTTTCATAAATTAATTAATTAATTCATTCATTGATCCATCAATCCAGGGTATGTATTTCATTGAATCATTCATTCATGTATTCTTTGATCATTCCTTTATTTATTTATTCGCTTGTTTATTCATTTATCCATTTGTTGGTTCATTCATTCATTCATTTGTGTTGTTGGTCAATCAATAGTTGTTTAATCTACTGGTTATATTTTTTACTTATTCACCCTGTAATTCATTAATTCATTCATTCATCTATCTGTCTAGGGTATGCATTTCATTTAATCATTCATTCATACATTCTTTGATCATTCCTTTATTCATTAATTTTCTGTTAATTCAGTTTTTTAATCTATTGGTTTTTTTACTTATTCATTTACTCTTTCATTAATTACTTCATTCATTCATTTTTTAAATCATTCATTCATTCATTCATCCAGTGTGTGTATTTCATTTAATTATTCATTCATGCATTCTTTGTTCATTCCTTTATTCATTAATTTTCTTTTAATTCAGTCTTGTCTGTTCATTCCTTCTTTTATTTATGCTTTTTCCTTGTTTATTAATTGTTTTGTTCATTTAATCATCCATTTGTTGGTACATTCATTCCTTCAGCACTCTTAGTTGTTTTTTATTCATTCATTCATTCATTCATTCATTCATTCATTCATTCAACTGAACAATCATTCATTCATGTTGTTGGTCAATCAACAGTTGTTAATCTATTGGTAATTTATTTATTTATTCACCCTTTAATTCATTATTTAATTCATTCATCCATCCATCCATTCAGGGTATGTAGTTCATTAAATCATTCATTCATGCATTATTTCATCGTTATTTATTAATTTCAGTTAATTTAGTCTTGTCTGTTTGTTTATTACTTCTTTAATTTATGCTTTTCTTTGTACACCAATTATTTTGTTTATTCAATCATCCATATATTGGTTCATTCATTCATCATCCTTAGCTGTTTCATTCATTCATTCATTCATTCATTCATTTATTCATTCGTGTGTCAGTTTATTATTTACTTCATTTGTTTGTTTGTTTATTCATTCATTCATTTTTTTTATTATTTTATTTGCTTATTTGTTAATTTTAACTTTTAAACTTATTCTGTTATACAGATAAAAACACTGGCCACAATATAGTACAGTACAGCTGTTAAAAGGATAGTTTAGCCAAATATTTACTCATCCACAAGCTGCTTCAAAGCCAATTATGAAAGCCAACGCTCCAGGTTTCCAGACTTCTTCAAAATATATTCTTTTGTGTTCAACAGAGGAAAGAAGGTCAAATAGGCACTGAACAATTGAAAGATGAGTAAATGAAAACAGATCTTTCATTTGGGGTTGAACTGTATTAATATATTGATAATTTGTGTAGATTAAATTACATATATGATATTATTATGCAGTGCAATCTTGCAATTGATAGAATTTTTAAAGAAATATTGCACACTGTTTTCGGTTTTCGGTTCACACCATATCAGATGAAAAGCCGAAGAGTGAAAAGCCCTCAGTAATGACACTCTGTATCCTTTGATTCATTTGCATCTGTTTTAAATTCCAATTTAAAACTTCTCAAGAGCATGTCTGTATTGGATCGTCCTTGAATGACTGGTGATGTCAGTTCTATCCTAAGGATATAAAAGGAAGAAGTAGCATGTAATTAATTATAAAGCCAATTGCTTTCTGTAGCCTCAGCACATTCACTGTAACCGAGTATATTAAATCATTTAGGCAAATGTTTACTGTGTGTCCTTGTATGTTATAATCAAAACTATGAAATCCATTTTATTTTTCCCTCAAATTCCATTGTAGTTCTTTTTTTACACCACTATGCACATGTATGTATATTTGAATGCTTGCATTTACTAGTTTGTTATATTTTGCAAACATTTTATTTTGATGGTCCCCCATGTTAAGTTGCTTTGACACAATCTACATTGCACTATAGAAATAAAGAAAGTCTGCTTACCATAAATTACATGTTCATATATGCTTACTCTAATCTGGGTTGTGTCTGTAGATTGACTGTGCCAAATCTACAGTTTTTAGGCAGTCATTTCAATGTCGAACATGTAAATATCAATTAAACTTCTGTTCAGTAAAGTGTTGCCAATGTGATACCAGTTTAGGTCCTAGATGTTCAAAGGTGTATTAATAGACATGTACCAAATCCTCAAGAAGTTTTCAGTGTCTTTATATAACAAAGAGCTTTTTCAATAGTTTCTAATCAACAGACCTTCAGTACACATTCAGATGCTTATTAGTAGCAACATAATTAAAAAAAAAAAAAACTTAAGCCATATATATATATATATAAAGTGTTTGTTGCTTGTTTAAATTCAGCCACTATAAATTGTTTACAACTACTTACCTTAAAAAATTGTAAATCCAATGAATCATTATTTTTCAGTATAGTTAAATATAACCTGCATTACTGTCAACATGGACAGCAAACTATAATCAGTTAATGTTCAGCAATGTCAATAGAAATTGGTGCAAGTATTTGACATGAGAACAAGAAACAAAAGCACCAGATTTCTGTGTTGTCTGTGAGGTTGGTTCATAACAGCCATTCAAAAGAATTTATAAAAATTTTACTTCATTTTGATGGGCCTAATGTGACAGCAGATGAGCAGATTAATTCAATTAAATTCATTTAAATTCATTAATTTATTTAAAATAAATAAATTAAAATAACTGTTAATTGAAAGTTAACCCAAAAGCAACAAATAATAGAACAATATTGAAAACACATGTTTGAAAATAGTTTGAAGTAATATATGATTTAAGGTTAATCTTAATCTTGCTACTTCTAGGCATCTGAATGTGCGTAAATTTAGTTGTATAAAGGTACTGTAAAAGTTGTTCAGGATTTGTTGCATGTCTACTGATACACTATTGGCAGGGCTTGACATTAACGTTTTGATCACCAGGCACTGTGGCTAGTAGTTTTCCAACGTTATTTGCCACTCACCTTTTTCACTAGCCACAATTTTGTTGTTGGGAAAATATATTTTATATACATAAATTTGGCATGCTAAAATTACTTGATTTAAATTATGTGTTTGTCAATGAGCATGAGCAAATGTGTTGTGGTTTCATAGTGTTGCACTGTAATTAGATTTATTTCACATGACTTTTCAGGGCTCAACAATAAGGATTTACTATTTTTTTCTCTGGCCACACCAAACTAATTATTTCCTTGCCACAAATAATGCGCCAAAACAAGCAAAATATTTTCAATGTTATTCAACAAAAATGTTCTTAAAACTATTTACATGTCGGCATCAATAGCCTTGTGGTTAGGTGTTCATGGCAAAACGAGTTCGATTCCTGGCTCGAGGTCCTTTGCTGACCCTTACCCTATCTCTGCTCCCTATACTTTCCTGTCTCTAAATCTCCACTATCCTATCACAATAAAGCTGAAAACCCCTAAAACAATTATTAAAAACTATTTACATTTAAAAATATATATATTCTCATGTATCTAAAACTACATACAGATCACCAGTTAACGATAGATAAATCGTCACCTTTTTTTATAAGGTTCTATCTGCGTTCTGAATGATTTTGAGATATTGAGCTTCAAAGATTTTGCATTCCATATAGCAAACAATTTGTGTAAAAAATTTTTTAGTCTTAAAATGTAAACCACTTATAAAAAAACACCCCATAATGTAAATAAGTTGTCATTTAATAAGAATACGTCAATAACTCAATTTTGACAAAAATGTCAGATAGAACCTTATAATTCTAAGGTGACAAAATGGAGAGTTAATCTCCTATTAAAGCAATGTTATTGTAAAGGATAATAATTAAACCACATTAACAAATAAAACTGTATGCAAAACAAAAAAACAGGTAAAAAACATTCCATGTGCAATAATGAAAGGATAATCGCACAAAGACGGTTAACCTTAGGCTCATTAATAATCTGTTCAAAGAGTAGTTAAAACGAAAGCGGCAACTGTTGCTTCTTTCAAAAAATCTCGAGTCCTTGAAAGTACACCATCACTGCTTTTTTCTTGTATATTTTAAAGAGAAACGATTGCACCAATTGCTTTGTACAAGGAAACAGCACACAGGAGCTCTTAAACACTCGTACGTATCACATCAGCATCAGTGACACTGTCATCAGTGAGTGAGGATTGCTTATGTCTCATCGTGCACGTGATCCACTCATCACATTTGCGCACATATTGACAAATAGAAACTAAAATTCTAATCTTAAGTGACGAGCCAGCACTAGCAGTTCAAGAGTTATTTTCAACCAGCCAAAGTGACTAGTGGGGGTGTCTGTCTAACCTCCACAGGTGAAATCTACTCACATTTGGCAGGTGTTAATGTCAAGCCCTAACTATCGGACATCTAGAATCTAAACTAGTAACACATTGGTCACACTTTACTGAACACAAGTTTAATAGAGCTTTACATGTTCTAGACATTCTAATGATTGCCTAAGAACAGTTAAGAGAAAATCTACAGATACTACCCAACTGAGAGTTAAAACAAACTTATGGTCAGCGGACTATCTTTAAGGGAATCATCAAAATAAAGTGACCTATTTATTTATCTGTATTTAGACAGAATTTCATTTTTCAAACCTAAAATTTAAGAAAGAAAGCATGTATAATTAAGCTTTTGTAGCTTCATTTTTACCCACTAAGGTGTTTAAGTGTCCAGCAAAATGTCCAGCACTTATTATTCCAAAATGCACCTAATTACAGTACGTGACATGCACAATATAAATACCACTTTTATGACTGGATTCTACTGCATAATTTGTGAAAAAATAGTAATTTTAAAGGGATTTATATCAAATTAAATGCTCGTAGGCAGATATCATTAAAGATATATTTCTGTTGTATCTCTCAGACCCTGAACAGACAGTGAAATCACATTCATGCACACCGCAGTGAAGATCGGCAGGAGGAGTTTTATGAAAATTTCATCGATACAGGAAAGACCCCTGCAGTCAAATCCGACACGAGTGAACCGAAGACTTCCACAAAACTTTTTGCTGATTCCAAGCACTAAATCCTGTCAGAACGAATTACTTCTGAATATACTGACGGCAGTCTTTGTGTTTTGAGATTGCTTGAGAGTGAAACGGTAATGAACTGAAGTCATGACTTGAGAATATTTCCTGCAACATTGTGAAGTGCCTCTCAAACGTCTTGAAATGCAGCAAGTTCTCAAAGTCTTTCTGCACTCAAGTGCGCTTTCAGCACAGACAGTAGATTTCATCACACTTGAGCTTGCTTTTTCATGAAAGCCTTATGCTCATCAAATCTGAGTGATGCTAACATGGTTTGAAGAGGCCAAACAACACTGTATATGACCAAAACATACCAAATTAAAAGTGCCAACTTCAGGGAAGCTGAGCTTGAGCACTAACTCAACCACGTTTTGCTGTCTGAAAGACTGCATGGGACAAGAATACACAAAAGATTAATCTTGTTAAAACCAAAACGTGCAGAATAGAAAGACTATTCAACTATAAATTTACAAGCACAGCAGAACTTCCTCATGTTCACTACACTTTTTCATTTTTTAACTCTTTACTGTCCTACATTCTAGGCAACGCAGTGGTGCAGTAGGTAGTGTTGTTTCCTCACAGCAAGAAGGTCGCTGGTTCAAGCCTCGGCTGGGTCAGTTGGCGGTTCTGTGTGGAGTTTGCATGTTCTCCCTGCATTCGCGTGGGTTTTCTCCAGGTGCTCTGGTTTCTATGGAATAAAATCACTGTCATTAATATTTCGTGCATAAATAAAATTCACGCATCCGTAATTATAAAATCGTAAAGGAAAACGGAGCGTACTCGTAATTTTACGAGGCTACAATTCCAAAATCTGCGATTAGAACAGACACAGATACGACATTTTGTTTTTCAGTTTGTTTATGACTGATACATTTACGATGGGTGTACTTTACAAACACGAATTACAGTTTCTCCACGGACACGAAGTCCTGATTACGAGTACGAATCAAACAGCGAGACTTCACTGTCAAAATTACGTCACCGCTTCCACAGGCATTAATAAACAAGCGAGAGTCATCGATCATAACGGCGCGCCTGCTGGACGTTCGAGCTTACACACACCGTCTCAGATAAGATTTCTGTTATTCCCTCTTTGAGAAATGTCCGTCATGAGCTGTAATAAAGGTTGAGACTCAATGAGGTCCTATTTCGCTGTGTTTCTTGGACATTTTACAGAATAAAAATTAAGAACGGGCCGAGGATAGAGAGCTAGCATAATGTCAGTTAACGTTACAGGCAGCGAGCGCAGAGCCTCTCACTGAATCACTGAACGGTGTTCAACTATAACAGGACATCTGTTGATTAAGTCACCTTTTCTAAAGCCAGATCGAATATTGATCTATTATGTAATGAAGATATCAGCAAAAGGCAGTATAAATATTTGAGGGTTTGTGCTCACCAGAAGTTTGTAACGTTAAACATTTATGAGACTATGAATCAAAATAAATAAATGTTAAATATGTGACCCCGGACCACAAAACCAGACATGAGGGGCAATCATCTGAAACAGACCTGTATGTCATCTGAAAGCTGAATAATTAAGCTCCTCATTGATGTATGGAGAGGAGATGACAAGATCATATATATATATATATATATATATATATATATATATATATATATATATATATATATATATATATATATATATATATATATATATATATATATATATATATATATATATATATATATATATATATATATATATATATATATATTTATTTATATAATCTTTAAATTTGTACAAAGTAAGGTATTAGTAACTATTGATAGAAATGTTTGTTATGTTATTTGTTATTATCTGTTTGTTATATTACTTGATTAAACTATTAGTTACATTATATTGTATTACTATAATTAATAAACTATTACCATAAACATTTATATTACCATTTAGCCGTATACTATTCTGTGTTTCTCTCTTTCCGTGTGTGTTTGTTCTATATTGGTGATTGTTTAATTACCACAATATATGTTGCTTATTCTAGTTTATTTAAAGTTATTTAATTGATAATAGTAAAACTTTTCTTTGTTTTATCTACCTATACTGGATAAATTTGTCTAATTTAATTTGTGTTCTCTGGTTATCTTAGAGTATTTGAGAGTTATTTAAACAGTTAAAATAGGTGACTTAATCAACATATGTCATGTTATAGTTAAGTGATTCACTGAGAGACTCTGCACTCGCTGCCTGTAACGTTAACTGACATTATGCTAGCTCTCTATCCTCGGCCCGTTCTTAATTTTTATTCTGTAAAATGTCCAAGAAACACAGCGAAATAGGACCTCATTGAGTCTCAACCTTTATTACAGCTCATGACGGACATTTCTCAAAGAGGGAATAACAGAAATCTTATCTGAGACGGTGTGTGTAAGCTCGAACGTTTTTGACAGTAAAGTCTCGCTGTTTGATTCGTACTCGTAATCAGGACTTCGTGTCCGTGGAGAAACTGTAATTCGTGTTTGTAAAGTACACCCATCGTAAATGTATCAGTCATAAACAAACAGAAAAACAAAATGTCGTATCTGTGTCTGTTCTAATCGCAGATTTTGGAATTGTAGCCTCGTAAAATTACGAGTACGCTCCGTTTTCCTTTACGATTTTATAATTACGGATGCGTGAATTATATTTACGCACGAAATATTAATGACAGTGATTTTATTCCATAGGTTTCCCCCACAGTGCAAAGACAAGCAGTACAGGTGAATTGCGTAGGCTAAATTGTCCGTAGTGAATGAGTGTGTGTGGATGATTCCCAGAGATGGGTTGCGGCTGGAAGGGCATCCGCTGCGTCAAAACGTGCTGGATATGTTGGCGGTTCATTCCACTGTGGCGACCCTGGATTAATAAAGGGACTAAGCCGAAAAGAAAATGAATGAATGAATGTCCTTCATTCTTGCTATAGGTTGTTTTTAATCACATTGTTCTGGCGACGTGTGAAATTCAGATGGAGGACAGGAAGTAAAAAAATTGAATGGGAAACAGAAAACAGACCACATTTCTGCGATTTATACCATATTTTAAAGGAGAAATAAATATAAAATAATCACATATGTTGGGCATGATCCTTATATTATGAAGAGGGCTGAGTTTTCTACCAAACTAAAACATATTTCTATAATTTTACACCATCACAATGCACCACAGTTTACGTTACAGTATTTATTACAGTTTATCAGTTTGCTATACTACAGTATTCTGTAGCATTCATTAACAGAGTTGTACACAATATACACTTTACTATGTGGTTCAAAACACGTTTATTTTAAATGACTATAACGTTACTTTTTCCCTATGCATATATCTTCCAGACATCACGAAACAACAGCTGAAAGCATACAAAAGCGTGGACGCATAGTCTACATTATATTACTTATTTTTGATGGGTGAATGAACTTAATGAACTTACCATCAACATTCACTGCTGCTGCGCATCTCGATGTTCATGTTACAGCCAGTGAAGACTTGAATTATTGCAAAACAAGACTGAGATTTAATTTCTGCGATTACATGGCAGGGTACGTTATTTATATTCTCCTGGATTTTGTATAAGTGTGGTGTTGTTTATATCAGATTTTTATATAACACATTAACATATTTACAGATAGCTAGGCCTGTACAGTATATAATCTTTATTGGTGCTGTCAAACAAATTATCGCGTTCTAAAAAGTTTGTATACATGCATGTATTGGAAAAATGTTTACTACATGCAGCCTTTCGTTTTTATTCTTGAACTTTCCCCCCTTTATGAGTAAAAACTTTTGGAAGTCCATAAAAGTGGTTCGGCATTCCTTTTTTTGGCCAATTTAAGCAATGATAAACAACATAAGATAGAAATATTTTGATGTATGTAGAAGAATCATTTCCTGCCCTTCATCTGAATTTCATCAATGACGTCATGTGAAAACCACCTATTCACAAATCTTGTCTTTTGCACAAATTCAATTTATTATCTCGAATGTAGAAGTGGCAAGCACTTGCAAATATGGCTCTGCCTTTTTGTACTGTACTGTTGTGCTAGAAAACTTGTCCAAAAGTGTCCCAAAACGTGCTATGGTACAGTTTGCTACTGTATGTTGGTACTTCTGACAGTGGAAACAAACACAGTAAATGCGTACCATCCTGTACTGTACCAAAATGTAGTGCTCATTGAAAACAAACCATAATGAGTTACTGAAAATAAAAATAAAACTACAGAAAATAAAACTATAAAAATAGAAAGAAATGTCTTGTTGATGTTAGAGGTCAGAGAAGAATGATCAGACTGGTTTGAGCTCATAGACAGACATCAGCAACTCAAATAAGGAACATTGAACCTTGAAGCAGATAAGCTACAGCAGCAGAAGAGAAACTCCGAATAGCAAACAGCAAACTGAGGACTACACTTTGCATGGGCAACAGAAGTTTGGAAAAAGGTTGCCTGGATTGAGAAGTCTTGATTTCTGAAGAAAAAGTCAGATGTGTGTTTAGACTTTGCTATAAACAACATGAAAGCACTGATCTATTCTGCCTTGTATCAACAATTCAGGCTGCTGCTGGTGTAATGATTTATACAGTATATACTAAAGTAGCCATCATAAAGTACCAGAAAGTACTTAACTTTTCAGGCTACTTCAGACGACTTTCCCAGTTGTGTATTTATTTCTGGATTAATGGGACAAGTCAGGTTACAAGCTCGAGCTGTTTGTACAGTATCCCTGGAGAGCATCAGGTTGTATTGAGACATCAAGTTAACGCACACGTTTGACAGCCTCATTCCTGCATGCAAATTCAGCACAGACACCCTTAGACCTGTGATCTTGTTGTTCGTGTAATAGTGGTGGTGATTTCAGCAAAAGCAATCATTGCTACAAAAGGTGCTCTAGCGTACATGTCAAGTGAAGAGCTCCTTGTGTTCCTCTATCATTATTATTGAAAGGTTTTCATTGACATTTTAGGTGTCAGGGTTGCACGAGCTGCCGTCTTGTCGGCGTTTCAAAGAATGCAAATTGTTTCTGACAGACACTGCAGCAGTGGATAGATAGAAAGCCAAGGCTAAACACAGCATGGTCATTCACATATAGCACAGACACACAGATTCAATAAAACCAATGGCGGAAAATAGACTGCAAAACAGCTTGGTCCCTCTTTCTGAGGCAGATGGTTTCTCTTTTAAGTGTCGTAATCACATTAGACCGCTTGTGGACTGCATCGTCTGTCAGGCCGCATGTAAAAACAACAGACGTCACTCAGGCTACTTTTACAGTACTTCAAATGCCAAACCTGATCACCAATGCTGTGATGTAAATTTCAGAAGAGTCTGTTACTTTATCAAAGATGACCTCCAACAATTAAAAGAATAATGAGTTATGAGATTTTAGATTGTTACTTTATTCAAAATAAATTCACGCGTACAAATAATGATGATTAAACATATTCTTTCAGCATTAAAGTCTGCTTTCTGAAAAAAAAAAAAAATAATATATATATATATATATTTTATCTATGCCTTCTATTATAATGTTGTAATTTTAATATTAATAATTATTTTGATAAAATATAATGATGTGGGGCATCACAGAGGCACAGTGGGTCGCACGATAGCCTCACAGCAAGAAGGTCATTGGTTCAAGTCTCGGCTGGGTCAGTTGGCACTTCTGCGTAGAGATTGCATGTTCTCGTCATGTTGGCATGGGTTTCCTTCGGGTGCTCCGATTTACCCAACAGTCTAAAGACATGCGCTATAGGTGAATTGGGTAGGCTAAATTGTCCGTAGTGTATGTGTGTGAATGAGAGTGTATGTATGTTTCCCAGAGATGGGTTGCAGTTGGAAGTGCATCCGATGCGTAAAACATATGCTGGATAAGTTGGTGGTTCATTCCGCTGTGGCGACCCCAGATTAATAAAGGGACTAAGCCGAAAAGAAACTGAATTAATGAATATAATGATGTGTGTATCATTGAAGAATGGACAAATCAATCAATCAATCAAAATAACACCTGCATATAGGAATCGCATGTCCCTGCAGACCAATACTCTTCTTATTTGCTTAATATATTTGTGTATAAGCATGCCGCATCATCTAATTTACGTTAATGTAAATCAAGTTTCATTAAAGTGCGTCAGACAGCAGATGCTACTTAAGGAAGATAAACAAAATGCAAGCTGGTGATTACAGCGAGATGAAAGATTATGCTATTTTAAATTATTTATTATATATCGTCATTCCAACCCCTCCATTCCTTCATCATATCAGAGCCCCTGTAATTATAACTCATAAATGAGACATGGGGATGTTTGCACTCGACACAAGGATCACCTCTGATGCATCTGCTTTACTTGTGAAAGCACGAGTTTCTCTCTCCATCAGGAATCTCCGAGCTTCAGACTCCGGGAAAAGATAAGTCGCTATCAATGCATGCATGGCTGACTCCTTCTTTTAAGGGAAGAAAACATCAGTCGGCCGCGGAGAATGAAATACTTCCAGACTAAGATGGTGAGAATGATGTGTGATCCTGACAGAAGTTTGGTTTTGAGCTCTGATCCAGCCTTTTGATTATGTAGGGCATTGCTTTCCATAAAAGAGAAACGCTTAGAAAAACACAGTATTTATCTTCTTTTTCAAGTCATGTCTACGCATGACTGAACAGTACTGAAATGAGTGTTATTGGTGCTGCAGGAACAAAAGACAAGACTGCTATTTTTCTCAACCCAAATGACTCAGCAGGAAACTGTATATACAGTAATCTTATTCTAACAGGTCTGTTATAAATGCATGCATTAAAGCAATTACAGGTCATGCTATAATGATCTCTATGCCAATGCGAGATGGGCTTAATGGTGAGAGCTTCAAAATTGATATTATGAACAAAGGCTCGTCAAGACTGCTATAGTTTCGTGACAGATACAAATATTGACACCTTTGGTAATATGAGCAAAGAAGGCTTAGGAAAAAGTTTAACAAAATGTAAAAAACATAATATATCACAGTATATATTACACAAAAAAAAAACATTTTTTTAACCTTTTGATCACTGACTCCAAAAAAGAAAGCTTGAATTGTTTCTATTGCAAACCCTTTCAAACTATTTTGGTGATGTCGAATTGTAGAGACTGTCTGACCTAAAGATTATTTGTTTATATTTACCAAGGGTGCCAATTTTACTGTAGGGTACTGTACAGTATATGCAGGGGCAAAATTCATGATTTCATGACTTCGTGATTTCAGGGTCCTAAGCAATTCCAGAAATGGAGCCTAAAGGGGGTCACATACCAGAATCGCTGCTCGGCGACGTGCCGCATAGCTCCACGCAGAGCCATGCATTTCAGAATTCTAAACACAGGTTTCTATCAGTGTACACACACCAACGCTGCAAGTCAGGACACCATTCATGTTTCTGCCGCACCACAGAGCGTCATCTGATTAGTTTCATTTTAAATAGCATGCGAATGTGCACGTCTGGTGTGCGATACTCTCAACTGTCATGTGCGCGCCATGTCGCCGCGCCGAGCGGTACATCTGGTGTGTGACGTTTTATTTTGTAAATAAACTGTAAAAAATGTTTTATTTGTAAATTTTATTTGTAAATTATATGTTATGTTATATGTTTTTTTTATATATATATATCTTAGTCTAATTATATAAGGCTACTCGGCTAATATGAAAACGACTGTCATATATCCTAGTTCTCAGAAAGCCCGCCCTCAAGAGGCTCTGAATGATCAGCTAACATAATATGCTGTGGTTGGCAGATCAGCTCCACGTCACCAGGATGCATTTAAGTGCATTTAAAAAAAAAACTATCTCCGTCCACACTATTGACCATATTCTTCGCATACGCGTGGACGCAGCCATTTGAATCTTTTTGGCTCGAGACTTCCAGTCTTATTCACTTCCATTCATTTTTAGACGTAAAAAACTGCTTGTTACGCTGCTTGATGTTGCAAACTGATATTTTCTTATAATATTATTATGCTTTATTTGTATTGTCCTGAACACACTTGTTTGTAGAGCAAGTAGTTTGACCGTTTTTGCCAGTTATTATTCCTAGTCATTTAGGAAACTGAATCAGAGGTACTAAAACAATCGCAAAAACGAGCGCACGTCCACATTGAAAAATAAGATCAATACACTCACTGGGCATGCACATATTTTGCCTGCATCTGTACTTGCATGCTATCACTTGTGTAAGTCATATGAGAGGGGTTGGAATTTAGGGAATAATATGCAGTCTAGTAAACTGCTGATTGACAATAGCTGTTTCAGAAGTTTGCATTTCAGTTCATACATGCACACATCCATACAAACTGTACTTGCATGCATGCAGTACATAAAATTAATGAATATATATTTATACATTAAAGCTTTTTGTGTGCAAATATTGAGCTGAATCTAGGCTTCATGATTAAAATTGCCAAAAATAAAATAAAGTCAATTAAAAATCACAATTAGATTTTTTTTCTCTAGATTCTTCAACCCTTATCATCAGTGTTTTTTAAAACACTTCACATTCTCAGGTTGAAGATGCAGGAGTAGTGTGGACACTATGCATAACCATAAAAAATTTATTATATAGGGGTTTAAAATGAAAATGCATTACTGTCGTGTAAACAGTACCTGAATAACACTGAAAAAGCAGTATTGGTGTGGCAAATCTCATGAAAAACACTCAAAAATATATTTTTTGCTTGTTCAAACTACTTATTTAAAACAAAAAACAAAATACTTGAGATTTTATTGAAACAACTTAATCTTTTTATGTTCAATCCACATTTGGTAAAAGTTTTAAGTTGAACTTGATTGAATTGTGTTGGGATAACATGAATAAATTGTGTGGAACCTTGCATTTTTTACTGAGAAATAAGCACACAGAAACCTTCCTAGTGAAGATTATGAGATACCACATCTATTAATAAGAGAAAATATAACTCACTTGCAAGTAAAAGACTGTATTTAACCAACATTCCGGTTGTGACCTTTGCCCTGGTACCAAGGCAAAGGCTTCTTGCTGACATGTTGGTTGAATAAAGCCTTTTACTTGCAAGTCAGTGTGCGGATATATATTCATGTGGCAAGAACACACTATTTTTGTCAACCCAGATGACTCAGCAGGAAACTGTATATACAGCAATCTGTCTTATTCTAACAGGTCTATGATAAATGCATGCATTAAAGCAATTACGGGTCATGTTATAATGCTCTCTGTGGCAAATGTGAGCCGAGATAAATGGCCTCAAAACTTTCTAATATTATGAGCAAGGAAGGACTTGTCAAGACTGCTAGTGTAAGATGGGTATGGAATGCTTTGACCTTGTCCACTTTTCGATCACAGAAGAAGCCAAAAGCACAGATGAGTATAGTTTAATGCTTTTGAATCTTCACTAAAAACCACCTATTTTCTGCCTACTAATAAACACTTGATCATTATATGAATACTTAACCAAATAATAACATTTACTCACCTTCAGATGGTTACAAACCATAATAAAGTTTCTTTTTTTCAGAAGAAGATATGGTGACACTTTATTATGATGTTCCATTTGAGTATTAGTCGGCTGTCTGTTTAATATTTGTTGATACTGCTTCTTCAACAGACATTTAGCTGACTGCAATGTTAAATGCAATGTAACTTATATTCAACAAACATACCATCAACATAAAGTGTGACCGTAGATATTTTAAAGAATGTTTGAAACAGGTAGCCATTGACATCTATAGTAGGGAGTACTAAGAAAGTTAATGGCTACAGGTTTCCAGCATTCTTTAAAATATCTTATTTTATGTTTAACGGAACAAACTACTACAGCTTGGAAAAATTTTTTGGTGAGTAAATGATGACAGAATTGTCATTTTGGGGTAAACTATCCATTTATGATAAAGCGCACCAACACGAGGTGTTCAAAATTCTCTATGATGTATGAAAGAAAACACGACTGAAGACGTAGCTGTCATCCGCATCCTTTTTATTCACTCACTTTCCCACTTGGTCGGGTTTGTTCATTCAATACTTCTCGAGCATCGAACTGAGCGATGCAGGGAAAGTGATGAAAAAGCATGACAAAATAAGAAGCATGGGTCTCGATAAAATCTGAAGACAATTTCTGAAACCTATTGCTGTTCACAATTTCAAGATAATTTGAGTTTCAAACATTTTAAGGCTAGATTCAAAGGCAAACAACCAATGACAAACAATATAAAAACTTTAAATAAAAATAACAACAACAACAAACACATAAAAATTATTGCTAATTAGAGCAAATGAACAATAATGTGTACATGCTTATAAAAGAGGCATTCTGTTTCTCAAGGGCAATGTTGATTTAATAAAGCACTTCACTTCATTTTAAAAACTATAGGCATGGTCTGTTTCCTGAAAATATACCTCTATTAGAGGTATAATCTCTGTTCATAGCTAATACAACCTGTATATAATGTTCATAGTACATCCATCTGTAAATATTACCATAGATTTTCTATAACTGCACTTTATAACTTATACCTGTATCCTGCACTAGCTGCTATTGCACTGCTGGTTAGACTGAAACTGCATTTCGTTGCCTTGTACTTGTACATGTGTAATGACAATAAAGTTGAATCTAATCTAATCTAATCTAATCTATGGATATATAATTTCCATTCATTCATTTTCCTTGGGCTTAGTCTCTATTCCAGAGGTTGCCACAGCAGAATGAACCACCAACTATTCTATCACATGTTTTAGGCAATGTGACAACAGGCAATTTAGTTAATCTAATTCACCTATAGCGCATGTCTTTGGACTGTGGGTGAAACCAGAGCACCTGGAGGAAACCCATGCCAACAAGGGGAGAACATGCAAATTCTACTCAGAAACGCCAACTGGCCCAGCAGGGACTCGAACCAGCAACCTTCTTGCTGTGAGGCGACAGTGCTAACCACTGAGACACCTTGCAGTGCAATATAAAATTTTGCCTTTTAAAATAATCATAATAAACACTCTTGTTTAAATTTTATTAGAATTAGCAAACATGCCTAAAAAGAACATATTTCCAATGTAAAACAAACTTTGCGTCAACATTCCCACCAAAATATAGAGGAAGCATAGACTGTAAAAGATATGGACGTAGTATCCGTGACGTCACCCATAAGTTTCTGAAGAACGCAAAAGAAGCTACCAGTAGGCGTGGCCAGCTGTCGCCATTTTGTTCGTGCGTCATCGCAACAACTGGGGGATAGCAAACAAGGGCAAAGAGGTGAAGTGTGAGTGGAGCTACAGACGCCTGCTAGCGTTTTGCTTAGGCTTTTCTTTGGGAGAGCGCTTAATACTACATTACCTGTGACTCGTTTGTGTTCTGACCGCATGTGTTTGGTTGTATACTATAGCAATAAAGTGTTTAGTCCTTTAAAAACACTGTTGTAATACATTGAGCCACTGAACATTGTTCTTATGAAGTTTTTCTACAGGAGGAAAACGCAAATTACTCCCAAATACTTCAAATATAGTCTGTGTTAGTAAATGCAAGGTTATTTACTGTATGAAATCCAGACATAAAACTGTATGACAATGTTTCAGATGACTGTTCTAGAGCCTACAGCTAATCTATCTGTCAGATTCTGGAGTGCATTACAGTTCTAAAGAAAAATATGTATGATAATCTTAAGTAAAACAAATACATTTTTAGATATGGCATACAAGTATATAATTTCACTTACCTGGGAAACGGAGGCCATGTGAATGGTTTGTGAGCACAATTAGGTGCACACAGCATGCCATATCATCTGATAATTGTAAGAAATAATTCTAAAAAGCAACTGACTGTGTAAAGCAACATAAAACAAAACAAAAATACAATGAATACGCCGAGTTCAGCGACTAATCAGCCGGAATCAGCTGAGATAAAGTGACGGCGGCCTAGCTGTCACTCAAGTGGCCACGCCCTTAATTATGCTGACTTAATATAACCTAATTTAAAGGAAATGGATGAGTTATAAAAAAAAAAAAATTTACTCACAGTTGTCTTGAAGGGTAATATTAGCTATTTGAACCAAAATCGTTTCTTGTACCAGGCTGTAAATATAAATAATTATAATAATAATAAATAATTCTAAATAACTGTTTCTAGCTGTTCTTTGTAAATCTTTTCATCTACTGTACTGTATATGTATTTTTTTTGTCACTTGATTAAATAAAGCTTAACAGGGTTTATTCTGTAAATGAGTTTAAAAAGATCCTTGACCTTATTTTTTATTAGAAAATGATTTGATAGCGGACAGATTTTTTTCCAATTTACATCACCCACAAATTGATTCCGGTTTGCAATTACATTCGGTTGTGAAACAATATCTTTCAGGAAAAGGGCTCTTATCGACCTGTTATAATTATTACAGCAAAAAGAGAAACATACTCTACCAACAGGGAAATATATAGGGGGGAGATGTTGGTAATCCAATCTTTTTTGATGTTTAAACAACATGCATATTGCAGAAGAAGATATACCAAACAGACCTGAAAATTCCTTTGCTGTATATTAAAAAAAAACATAAGAAGAATGCCATCCAACTTTAACAACTGGTCCCCCAAAAACATAGATTCATTATAACTCAAATTAAGATGAGAGGAATATATTTTTTTAATGTTCTTTGTCTGAAACACACAGACATGCATTTAAAAAATTTCTAGGCAACTTTTCTGAATGAGCATTAAAAGCACACAGTTTTGTATGCTACTATTTGAACAACGAAATATATAATAAACATACTGCCAAAATCTATATGGAGATGCTTTTATGTATACCTCAAAATGAGGTTTAGAAAATACAATTCATGGATTAATAGACCAACATTATTGAATGTGTTATAAAACTTTAAGGTTTAACCCCCCTCTATTTAATAAAGACAATGACAAGCCTGAAATTCAACTTGACTTGAAATGTAATGAACAGTTATATTCAATGCTGTGAATTTAACTAAAGACATTTTTGCACATCGTATATTAAAATTAACAGTGTTTCTCTTACAAGTTATACCTTGGTTTAATGAGAATTTAATTCAGTTATGAAGAGTGTACATTTGTTTTGTTATTGCCATCTGGATTTCATTTGTCTTTTCTAAATAAATCTGCCATTTAAACAATGTAAACAAGGATTTAAACAACAGAAAATGCTGTTTTGCACCGCTAACATTTTAGCTACAAATTCATATTTATCAGTCAAACTGCTGTAAACACCCACATTCTTCAGCAGCGCTGCAGTGTCTCTTTAAGTGGACACTTTCCCTGTGTTCTACACCTCAAATAACAAACTCGCAAAAGACATGTGAACGTTTCAGATTACTTACACATGCTTATTCCGAATATGTGTGAAAGACACCTGTCAGATTTTATTTTAGAGAGCAGGCGTGAGGTTCAGCTGTGTGCTCTTCATTTTCTGTCTGATTCAGTTGCAAACTGCTATGGCTAACAGCTACTCTGACTGCACAAAAGCATGTGCTTGAAGATGTGACCCTTTTCTTAATGATGTGGAGCCAATCCACGAATCACAGCACATTATGTTATCTGACCAATCAGAGCCTTTTGAGGCCGGGTCTTTCAGAGAAAATAGGAAATATGACAGTTGTTAGCTGAGTAGCTGTATAAAATCAAAGTAAGATATATGAAAAAATTATGTGATTTTCTACTAATAAAGCATGAACACACATTGCTTTGCATCTTATAAACACAACTAAGCCTTAAAAATTCAATGTGGACCACCCGTTTAAAATAGTTTTCAAAAAATTTAAACTAGAAGAAATATGACTTCCTTTAAAAATAATATCACTAGGGAAACATTTGAATCAAATAAAATTAAATTCACGAGAAGGATATATACTTAAACTTGTACTAAAAATATATCTCTTTCAAATTGATTGAAATATTGGCATTTATAGACTTTTTTTGGTCAGACGTTGGTCAGAATAACAATTGTTTTCATTAGTTGTGACTGAAAAATCGGACATATTCCACCAAATATTGATTTCTTAACCCTTTGAAGTTAAAACATTGTCTAAAAATTAATATAAATCTAATAAATCTAAATTTAAAATGTGGATGGAAAAATCTGTAAATTATGACAGAATTGAAACAAAAATACCCCTTTGCTCAAACATGTTCTACATATTGTAAATTAAGGAAAACTGAGAATGTTTACATGAGAAAATTAGCAACTGCACACAGAGAGAGAGAGAGAGAGAGAGAGAGAGAGAGAGAGAGAGAGAGAGAGAGAGAGAGAGCGAGACACCATAACAACTATGCACCCTAATAAAAGTGCACTGTAACTCCGTAACTGGGTTCGTTTTTCTTTATGTAAATGTTCTAATGAATCCATTTTAAAGTATTTTTCTTTAGATTACACTAGAAATGAAATCTGTATCATCAAAGAATACTGTAGATATCACACAGCTACAGCAGGAATGACTCGTAAGTAGGTTATAGTGCTTAATTGTATCAGCTTGGATTAATTAAACCAACATTTTAGCCCTGAAGTTTTAGCTAAGGAATCCATGCCGTGGATCTTGAGGACTGTAGTGTGTGCCAGCGTGACTGGCTCGGATATAAAGCGGGCTCCATCCATGGTCTCCAGTCTCTGTAGGTTGGCTTTCCTGCTGAGGAGGCAGCGCAGCGTGGGGCATCACAGGCCTGGGAAGGATCGATGGAGCTATGTGAGGAAAGCTTTTTATAAAAAAGTTTCTTGAGGTGCTTGTATCATGGAGCCAGCTACTTGATCTTAGACCTGGTGGAAACTGCGGAGCTGGATCTGCTATACATCTCCATATGGCCACGAGGGTGTGTGTTGCATCAGCCAGAACACAGGAATATTGTTTGCTTTCTCTCTGTTCTAACATCTGATTGCTGGTACACTGCCGTTTACATTATTTATTATCTGTGGGCTGCTGTCACTTTACACTTCTGCAGCTTTAGACAGTATTAAACCTAATTTAGAATACTGATCAGAGACTGTTATACATAAAAAAAAAGTAATAATAATGATAATAATAATAATAATAATAATAATAATAATAATAATAATGTATATAATTTTTTTAGCTGTTAAATGTTATTCAAATACATTTAATTCAAAATACTGTATGAAGTCAAAACTCACAATATTTTAATTAGACATTTGTTTTCATTATTATTTTTATTACTATTATTATTATTATTATTATTATTATTACTACTACTACTACTACATTTCTCTGCATTTTAGCAACTGATAAACATTATTAATTGCTTGCTATAATGCAAAAAAAAAAAACCTTTATATTACTTAATTGGCAAATTTAAAGGCTCTATTTTAATGATCTAGGCATAAAGTCTAAAGCGCATGGCGCAAAAGCATTAAGACCGTTTCCAAATCCAATTTTGCTATTTTAAATACAAAAAAATACGCCCTGGCAGTGTTTTCTTTCCTCACATCTGCATTAAACCAATCAGAGTCTCACCTCTCATTTCCTTTAGGAGTCAGTTGTGTCGTGCCATGGCGCATTTGCTATTTACATGATGGACTTTAAGTGGAAAAACTGAACGCTTCACTAGCAAGAAAACAGTTAAACAGACCATCTGCAGCACGAAAAAGAAAAAGCCTCCTCCTCTCTTCACTTTACTTTTAGTCTTTACTTTACTCTTTTACATTTGTGGACTAAGGAAACGGTGTTGTATGCACTCCACTGAAGACATCCATTAGCCTACATATTTAATTTTGTTTGTTAAGCACAAAGATTTGTTTCAAAACTATTTCTAAATTCTGTTCTAATTTCCTGCAAACAAATAAATGAACAATAAGAATGAAATATGGAAATGCGAAAAAACTGAGTTATATCCAACGCATGGTCTATTCTTATGTCCCATATGATGATGCATATGTCTCCAAAACAGACAAATCTATTTTTTTTAACAAACATAAATATGCATATAATACATAATACTACTAATAATAATAACATTATACAAATGCTAATTATGATGAACAAACTGAAAAAATCCCCCCCCACCCCCCCCCCCCCCGACATGAAGGCCGTGGTTTTTACATTTATGTAGAAAATAAACATTTTCGTAACATTTTAATCCTTTAATTTTTTAACACGTAATGATATTTATGTATTGCTGTACATCCGGTGTGTATTAAGCAATGTGTTAGTGTTTGGACCTGCATAGGCCCATAACTAACATGCTCTGCACTGGACTTTAGACCAGGTTTATCTGGTCAATGGCGCAGCCTATTACAGTTCCTCAAAATAGCAACGAACCAACAATGCACCTCAACACACCTCCTTTTTAGACCGGAACACCCATGAGTCCACAGAGTGGCGCAAATGGATTTGCTTTTTAAACAGCGTTGTGCAAAACGTGAAAATTAGGGTTGTTCTGGTCTAAAAATAGCAACAAATCACACCAAACACGTCTTGCGCCTTATTGTGCTGGGTGTATGATAGGGCCCAAAGGTCCAAGTTTTTTCAAGTTTTAGCTTTGCACACTGTATAAATGATAATCCATTGCTAATATTATAACTTAATTATCATTTAAAGTTGCCAGTTGAATAAACCATAACCCATGAACTGCTGATATACAAAGAAAAAAGTATGAAATTAAAATGTTTATTTATTGTTTGAATATTTTTTTAAAAGTTTATTAAGTATTTCTTATTATTACTACTATTACTAATTATTATTTTAAGTGAATATTAGCAAGTAATTAGCCTAATAAATAATTTACAATTTTGTGTCATTTATCAGAATTTTTAATAATATTTTACCAAAGAAATTAACCAAATATCCAATCGGTCTCCATATTAGCAACAGAAGAGACTCAAAACCAAGCTTAGTCTTTTCCATAAATAAATCCTCACAAATCCTCTAAAATGGCTTCTGTGCACTGCCTCAGCACTTCTGGTCCCTGGTTGCTGTTTGTTTTTTCACTATCAGTGTCTCCACAGTCTCTCTCTGTCCTGAGGCGTCGGTGATGGCGTTTGACTCGAGCGTCCGGCGGATGGTACAGAAGACCCCTGTGCCCCTCCAGATGACCAGCCCTCTGTCCACTGCCCACAAATGTCACTCGCACACACGGCCTGCCAGCTCATTCATTAACAAACATGACCTGGATCCCAACACATGACAAACAAGCCTGCAGGTCAGAGAGCCCTCGCTAAAGATCTCCCACCTGCTCCGCCATAAACACACCTGCTGCTGCACAGCTAATGATCGTATGAATCAAGCTGTTGTTGACGTCCAAACCATCTTTTCACTGTCACATATTGTGCTGTCAACAAACAACATGAAACGAAAAAAGCTTTCAATGGCCAAAACAAAAGTGTATAACAAAGAAATGATGAGTACAATGTTCTTTCTTAGGTTAAAAATGCAGAATGAAAATCTGGATATGGCGTAATAATAAGAGTTCAGTACATGTAAATGACTGACATACTGTGAGTCTCAAACACTATTGTTTCTTCATTCTCATGTACATTCTGAGAGTGTGGGCATTAAATCTATTGAGTGGCAGTTGCAGTCAGTTTTGATCAGTTTGAAATAAATGTAAGGGCCTACAAAAGGCCCTTCATTGGCTGAAAAATTCATTTGCGTCATGACATGGGAAACGCCTCTTTGCATTATGCTTTCACATATCGCTAATGTGAAGTATTTCTTTTGGCTATCTGCTGTTCAAAAACAGTGACGCTGATACAGTATGGCTCTGAGCTGCTTCAGTTTTGTTTAGCCCTGTTTAGTCCACCATAAGGTTGACCATGAAAGTCCTTGATTTCCCAGCACAGTTCCATATTTCAGCTCTACTGCGAGAATGGTCCAGTCAAAGGCTAGCCAAGCGCATAGCAGAACAAAAAAAATATTCAAACAGTATTTGTCATTAACTTGCAGTAAGAGAAGTAATCATGCAGAATGGACTCATAACTGAATCGCTGTCTCAGCCGCAGCCGCACACAATCCTGCCCTCTCATAACAGAGACAACATGCAACCAAATCAAATAGCCTACACAACAGTTATCAAGAAGTCCATCGCTGCGGAGTTTCTATCTTAAGAAAATACTTGGTTTAATTCTAACTGAATCAGTTACAAAGCAAACATTTAAATTAACAAATTTCCCTTTATATAAAAACGACATTGGCTTTCATCATACAACATATCTAAGGCCAAAAAAAGCATGCTAACCTTCTGCAATTGATTGGTTCAAGACCGATTGGGATATTAAAAGCATGGCTTTTAAAGATATTTTAGGGATTTCTGCTCGGCTAAAGTTTAAAGTCAACTTTTTAAAGAAAACCCTATTTAAAGTATTTAGTGTAAAGCACTCATTTAGGAAGTGTTTTTTTTTTACTGATTTTGTCAGCCTGTTAAAAATTTGAAGTTTATGTTATGTGATTAATTTTGTATGCTTATACACAGAGTAAAAAAGAAAATATTGATAGTAATCAAATTTAAATCAAATAGTGGAAAATTAGATAATATTAATTAGCAAATTAATAATAATGATTGCAAAAAAAAATTACTTTTTTGTGAAGCATTAAAATAATTGGGGCCCTTGCATTGGCTATAGCCACAGAGCCCAATATGTTCGTAATCTGGTCCTGGCAACATTAAGGGACGCAGCTAAACCTCAAAAATTTTGGATGATTCTGCATTTGTTGAATGATCGATCATTTCACATGATCAATTCCTTTGCATTAACTTATTGCTCTATTATTAGACACCTTATTTTAATTACTTTCATAAAATTAAAATGTGTAGTTGGACTGGAAATAAAATATCTATAATTTTATTTGTCAATGCATAAAAACAAATCTGCCACCAAAAGAACTACAACTCCCATCTTACCTTCACACACACCAATGTTGCTGGGCAATTTTGGAAAATGATGCCGTCAGTGGGCAATCAGGTGAGACACAGGGCAACTAATTAGACCAATGGGATGCAGATACAATAATGTTGCTTATTCTCAATAATAAAGTATCCAGGTACCAATGCTCTTCATTACTGCCCAGCAACATTGCTCAAGAAGTTTTAGGACAACTGAGATAATGCTTTTGATCCACTTCAAATGTTGACTACAGTACAATCTTATACAAGTATTGAAAAATCACAACATCGTAGTTCCAAGTATGCCTATCTCAATCCCTCTTCCTTGGCAAGCGTGACACACATTTTAATCAACATCTCTTTCTATACATGCTTTCTCTTTTTTCCAATAACAAACATCTGCTAAAAATGCTGTGAATTTATTGCTTGTGCCTTTACTCCCACGGTAAAGCATAAACCTGTGAACGGATCATTCATTTTAATTAGCGAAAGTTTACATGCAGCATGATTCATGTTTGGGAGTTCAACATCACCATCAACTGCTCTCTTGACTGTTTGCTGTTTGAACTTACCAGAGCTGGCAGGCAGTTCAGAGCAGCTGTGTGTCTATGACTAATACCACAGACACAAACAGCGGAGCGGCGGAAGCATTTCTCTTCCGTGCTCCCCACATTATGAGGCCTCTTCACCAATTCAAGAGTCTAATCTAATTTCCCTCAGACTTGCAGAGCGTGAACAAGCCGCTGTGAAGCTTGGCATCTGAAGACGGTCTGCGACAAAGGCTCTGAGAATAAACATGTACGAGTGCGTCTGCATGTCTTGTCATCAGTGGCTATTGATCTGTGTGTTCCTGGTATGAAAGCGGCTGAAAGTTCCATGAAAAGTTTTGCTTCTAGCAGCGATCAATGAGCCGGAAGAGTCCTTTAGTGGCCCCTAGCTGTTACACAGTTCACTACAAGCATGAACAGAAAATTACTCCAATGATTAGATTATGCCTGAAAAGCTTTTGGTCAAAACTAGAATATGTAAGGCAAGCTTTAACATTAATATTAGTATAGTATCCATTTTCATTTTAGTACCGATTGTTTAAATACTAGTATCTTTGCCAATAAGGAATCGATTGTATTTAAACTTCTACTAGTGCATATGCTGTAGGTAACTAGTGCTTATTCATTACATGCTTGTTCTTATTAATTACATACTAGTACTATTATCAAATACTACTATCATTAGATACTATTCAAAGTTAAAAAGGAACACTCCACTGTTTTTGAAAACAGAGTTAAAGGGTCACGAAACACCAAAACATATTTTTGAGATGTTGACAGTCATATATATGTCTAAATATATATGCATATATATGCCCACATTGCTAAAAACACTATTAGGACACATATATTTCACTAAAAATAAAAAAAATGTGTTGTTTAGAGCAAATTCGTTCTTCCAGTTTAAAAAGAAATTTAAGCAACATCATGATGATGAGAATGTTGTGTAAATTCCAGTGTGGAGATTGGCTGTCTCTAACGGCAAGTACAAAGTGACGCCATTGAGTTCAGCACATACATTCAGTAATTCATGAGAAAGACTTGTTTTCGAACCAATCAGCGCGGTCTATTGTGAACGAGAGCACCTTCATTAACATGCATGATAGCTTTGAAGACTCCTTTGACCTGTTACAGGGTTCAGAGAGACGCCACGTTGTGTTGCCAACCGTCATTCAAACAAGTAGTAGAAGAATTGTTTGGAGACATGGGTCATCAGTGTTGCGTTTATAAATGTGCCGCAATGAAGGTTTTGTTTTCATTTCCATATGATGAGAGCACAACTTATGTGTGGATTACAGTGGTCTGCTAACACGCCACAAAAATATGTTTGTAAGGAACATGTTTTACCCGACAGCTTTTCGAATCTGGAAATGGTGAAATCCGGATTTGCCACTCGTTTTCTTTTAAAAAAAGAGGTGGTTCCAGTTTGTGTTGATTGTCCTGTCTTTACGGATTTGGTAAATGTGTGATCAATGTTCTTTGTTTATGTTTATTCAGATAGCAAAGTTAGTTAGTATCATCAGCAGTACTCTTTCAGTTTTTAAAGACATACCTTAGTCAAAATAATTTAGTTACCAGGTTTACAGTAATATCACTACAATATTATGGCCTGAAAATCCTCCACTTCCACACAGCTTTCAGATCCGCTGTAAATGCTGCCCTCCGAATCACTGTCTATCTCCCCTGTGTCTGTATTTGTGTTGCCTCTGTGAAAATCAGCATGTGCATGTAATGAAACTCCCTTTTCATACAAACCCTTCCCTCTTTCGCTGCTGGACACTCCCATCAAAACAAAGCTGACTCACCCACTTTCCTGACATTTTTCAAACTAGAGATATGAAAACGGGGGTGACGCAGTGGCGCAGTAGGTAGTGTTGTCGCCTCACAGCAAGAAGTTCGCTGGTTCGAGCCTCAGCTGGGTCAGTTGGCATTTCTGTGTGGAGTTTGCATGTTCTCCCTGCGTTTCCTTCAGGGGCTCTGGTTTCCCTCACAGTGCAAAGACATGCGGTACAGGTGAATTGGGTAGGCTAAATTGTCCGTAGTGTATGAGTGTGTACGGATGTTTCCAAGAGATGGGTTGCATCTGGAAGGGCATCCGCTGCGTAAAACATGTGCTGGATAAGTTGGTGATTCATTTCGCTGTGGCGACCCCAGATTAATAAAGGGACTAAGCCGAAAAGAAATTGAATGAATTGAATTCATGGCCCTTTAAACAGTTCTCTACTCTTCCTCTGATGCAATAATCAAGAAAAAATGGCTAATTTCTGAAAATAGATCTTCTCCTTGGTTGCGAGGCACACTCCCTGTGCAAGCAGGTGGTCACATTGATTATATTTATGGAAGTTCAGGCACCAAGTAATATTGTACACAATTTATAGCAACTTTTTATTTTTTGTCAGTCTTATTATACAATGTCACTACAGAAGACTCAAGCTTTAAATATAAAAATGATCAAAACGCTTTGTCATTTAAGCAAGATGTTAATGGTATAATCCGATTCAGTGATTTATGCTAAGCTAAGCTAAAAGTGTTGCCGCCAAACCCCTGCTTAACTGTAAGGGAGTTGTAGAATGAGCCTATTTTGATATATTCGTAATGAGTGCACCTTGAAAGGCAGTTACTAGTTTGTTACTGTATTAGCAGAATAGTTGCTAGTCAGTAATAAAATAAGAACTAATATCTAATGAATGAGTACTGTTATTTAGGTACTAGTGTTTAATTAACAAAATATGCCTTTTATCATATACCTAAATATCAGTATGTAATAAATATCAGTATCTTTAAAAATGGTATTCATTTCAGCTAAAGAATTAGCACTAGCTAATGAATAACTACATAAAATATATGCCATCAAAAATAGGCACTAGGAGGCTAGCATGAAAACTGATACTAGTAGAGAGTTTATTTATGAAATGTTAAAACAGCTTGCCATAGAATAAGCACATTTTGGATCTATTTACCTTGCAATTTGTTTCCAACATGGATTCTGTAATGTGATGAGACATGAATACAACAGCAGAATGAAAGAATACTCTGACCAATTTCTTCAGATGCCCACAGCTATTTTCCTTGTGTCTTACCATGATAGATCCATGTACAAGCACACCTGCGACCCGGGCAGTTGATATTCCATGTCACAGCATCTCAATATTACCTGCCACTGTCAAAAAAACAGAAATATAGGCTTGCTCATATCACACAATTTGCTATTTTCCATCCTGAACATGCAACTTCCTACTGAACTTTTCATGCCCGGCCTCCACAGACTGAGATTTAGCACAGATCTCTTCTGCATCCATTGCCATAGTAACAAAATCTACCCCAATTACAAGTCAAACACTCCCCTGCTTAGAGAAGGTTTACACTTAGATATCCTCTAATAAGGTCGGATGTGGATATTATGAATATTTGCTCTCATATTTCTCATTTCTCTATGGCAGAGCCCCCGTTTTGTAAAAGCAGAAGGCCGGTGATCAGGGACTAAATCAGTTCCGGTAATAGATGAAGTGTGGCTGGAAAAAAGACCCTTTAGGACCCGGTATGCTACATCACTGCTAATAGCTTCTGCCCTTATGGCAAACGAAATTAAGAGCACATTAATTAGGCGCATTCATTAACTGAACCAGGCAACTCAGGAGTCTCTTCATAGAAGTACAATTTAGCCAATCAATAATTCAGAGGTTGTTACTTCATAACGTCTACATCATGACCTCAGCCATTGTATTTTCTCTTAAATCTGAACACTAAAGTGACTTTATTATAAAATCTAAATCAGATTTATGTGGAGACAAACAGCAGGTACTTTAGTCCCAAAAGAATAAATGGTAATGACTCATTAAATGCTGAAGTTTGAGTGTTTGCTTAAAAACCGTGACTCCTGGCTCAATACTGAGCAATCAGAATACGACTGCAGCTAAAAACAAGAAAATAATCCTCCAATACAATGCTTCAAAAGAATGCAAAGTCTATCTTCTCCCAATCAAATATTTACATATTTCATAACAAAGGAATATGCATCAGTGGGAGCGATTACAGATTACGTGCAACAATCAAAGAACTTTGTTTTTTAACTCATCTTACATGAGCCTATTATGCAAAACAATAGAGTTGTGAATCTTTCTACATCTCTAGGGGCTGAAAACACAAGTATTCGAATTGTTAGCAGAGAGAACATCCCAGGGCTTTCCTGGAAAGCAAGGAGGCAGCTGAGTGTATGGATAAAAATGCAGGGGTTTGGAAATCCAAGAACTAGCATGAAAAAAAGATGAGGATGCTCTTAGACTTTTCCCTGTTCACTGTATTAGTGGTGAGAATGTTTCAGTGGACCCTATGAAAAGTCAGTAAAAATGTAACTCAATGTACTAATAATACGAAGTAAGTTTTATCCATTATTATTTTTAATAGGTGTTTCAGTAATATTTTTAGTTTGATGCATTACATTACGTGTTTTAGGCTTGCAGGTAATGGTTGAACCTTTTAAATAATTTATTTAAAAACAATGATTCACTTAGGAAGAAGTGTCAGTCTTTATGAATGAGTCATCAGAATAAACAGCAAAAATCAGTCCAAGGCACTTGAAAAATGTGGAATTTTTTTAAATGTTTAAATGATTTTTTCCAAATTTTGAGAGTGCCATCAACTGATTTTTGCTGTTTATAGTTTTATTCATATTTTGAACCAATTTTTTTTTCCTCGTTTTTAAGTTTTCCTCATTTTACCAAGTTTTAATATTTTGTTTGTATGTTATAATTTATATTCCTTTCTCCTATTTTTTTCCTTTTAATCACTATTTTCGAACAAACAAATTGGCTAAATGATGAAAGAAATGTTTATTTGGCAGCTATACATAAAATATAATAATTTAATTAAAATAGTACAACTTATTTTTCATATTTATTATTATTGAAAAAATAAAAGCTTCAGTTTGTAATAGTTTAGTACATTACAGTTGTTGTGTAAACATACCCTACATAGCTACTGTAGTTGACAAGTACAAATATGGATGGACAAACAGAAGAGTTGTCAAAAGTGCCAATTTCATTATACCACTTGGTACTGTAATTAAAAAAAAAACAGCCATTTCTTAAACACTGCTGACTGGTCATTGAGATTCATGTGCTCAATGGATATGACTGTGATTGGCACTAATGATGATTGCTTCATCACTCCTCACCAAAGCACGATCACACAATAAATGGACACTGGAGCATTTGAAAGCCACGTCTATCAGCGGATCACTCATACAGTGATACTCTGCTCATAGACAGATCCTCTGTTGACTGTTGACACTCCAGAGTTTGTATATACAGTGGGGAAAAAAAGCATTTAACTTTTATTTTGGAAAAATATTTTAAAGGGGCCGTTGACATGGAATTGAACCAGATTTTAGTAAAAACCCAAACAATACAAACATAAAAATAAAACAAAAACAAAATCTGATAATAACAATAGAATTACACAAGTATAATGTCCTGAAGTACTGAAATGTATTTAATACTAAGATGCAATACCAATAGATGCATCTTATGGAGGAAGAAGTCATGCAGGTGTGATTTTTTTACCTTAACAGACTGTAAAAATCTTGATGGTTCTGGAAGTCTCGTCTTTCAAATCTGATCTTTATTTTGTATTTCTATTGAATTCAAGTCAGGTGATCAGCTGGGCCATCAGCTTGATTTTCTTTCGCTGAAAGCATTTGAGAGTTTCCTTGGTTCTGTTTTGGACCATCGTCTTGCTGAAATGTCCACTTTGCTGATTTAATCTTCATCATCCGGCTAATGTAGACGTTGAAGAGACAAATCTTAATTTACAATGAGGAAGGGCAGAGGGTTGCTGAATAACTACTGCAAGATTTCAGCTGCAGTCTGGACTTTTACTGCCTTTCTGCAGCTCCCTATTTTCATGTGTTCAATACTTTGTTCCCTGTGTCATTTCATTTTATTACACATAACTTAATTTTTAAACTAATTAGATTTGTTTTTTTTTTTTTGCATATATGGATTTCTTTAGTTGTTACTAGGCATGTGCCGGTATCACATTTTCATGCTGCGATTAATTGATTGAGCTTTTATCACGGTATACGGTATTATCACGATATTGTAATTTTACTAGAGAAACTTCAGTTTCGTCAACTTAGTAACTTTAATAACTTTTTAATTAACTAAAAGTACTTCAAACATTTAAATACAAATAAATATAAATAAAACAATACACAATATAAAAGTAAACTTGAGCAATTATATCAAAGTGAATGTGCAAATGGAAACCGTCTTCAATCAGCAATCGTGGAATGAACTGCCAACTATTCCAGCATGTTTTATGCAGCAGATGCCTTTCCAGCCACAACCCAATATTGGAAATCACCCATACACACTCATTCACACACACTCATACACTACAGTCAATTTAGCTTATTCAATACACTATTCACTCAGCCTATATTCAATAATAAACATAACAAAAACTGCCTGCTAATGCATGGGTAAATCTTCAAAGGGAACAGTGTTACATTTTAACCTTTCACCTCATCCTGCTTGCTGTTTCACTATCTAAACAATGAAAACATAATATAAGTCAAATTGTTTCATTTTGATATTTGATTTACACTGTCTCTTTTGCAGAATATCAGTTTTAATAACCAATAATGGCCATTATAACAGTATAACGTACATTAAATTTAAACGATAAAGGTAAGCAATCAGTCAATGTGCAGAATCAGTGTATGTGGTTACATTAATTAATATATTAGCTTATCTTTGCACTCAGCCAAAACAGTTAACTGAGAACAAGTGATTCAAAAGACATAAGAATTGTTAGATAGAGACAACAAGATGAATTCAATATCACGTTTAACTATAGTGAGATGAGATCATCCAGCAGATGAACTGTCTGACATGCACTATACACTCACCTGGGGTTTATGCTTACCCGCTGAACTAGTGGCTGCAGCTCTGGGCAGAGAGTGTGTGGTCACGTGATTTGCGTTTTTAGCCGTGTACTAGAATGAACAGAGAACTTTTCAGAATCGCTAAATGAAACGCCGGTGTATTTCCCGCGATTTCTCTGCGCCTCCCTTGCGTTTCTTCTCTCTGACTCTCGACTATTTTGACAAATACACACAGACGACGCACGCTCACACGGAGTCCAAAATAGGAGTTTGTGATTGGGCCAGCCAAATGTCAATACCGAAAAGAGCCAATGGGCTGCACAGTGTCACATGGGCCGGCCCGGTCTGTCTGTCCGGGAAAAAAAGCATCTACTTTCAGAGAGTCACAGATCACAGCAGCGTCAATCAGTAAGGCAGAAAAAAACGATAGGCTGCTAAGCCTTTTATGGGCCGATCAAATCATAAGACGATGATCAGCCCGGCCCAAAAAGTACGTCGGCCCACCGGAAAAGTGCCCAGTCTGCCAGATGGCAAGTCCGCCCCTGCGTGTGAGGATTATAGCGCGGTGGCAGCGGCGCCGCGCACACAGGGCTTCTACATGTGGGGATTGTTTACATCAGAGTGCGCATCAGTTCTGCGCAGCATATACGCAGTGTTTCTTCAAGCGGTTGATGGAAAATAAGCTAAGGAACGTTCTAAGAATATAAATTCGGATCTATTATTTTTCACGGTATTTTGAAGTGCCCGCGATAACAATATCGTGCATATTCATTACCGTGATTTATCGCATTACCGAATACCGGCACAAGCCTAGTTGTTACCAACATCTAGTGAACAAATTAAGCCAACAGCACCTTTAGAAATATGTTTTTGCGAAAAACTGTGATTTGTTGAAAATTTATTTCCCCAACTGTATTGAGTGATGATCATTATAGCCAATGACAGTCATTTCTGTTGAGCATGTGAACACAGTGGCTAATCAGCTGTGTTCAAGAGCCTGCTTAACAGCACTCAAACATTAGGAAAGAAAATTAGTGTTATAAAGTTGACGCTTTAAAAATAGTCTGTACGTTTGACAAGCCCTGACTAATAGCAGCACTAAAGACAGGCTTATTTTCTGAGGTTAGAAAGGTTGAAAGCATGGACTTGGATGGCATCTGTTTTGTTAAATGATTTGTCCTCCCAATCACGCTCATCTTAAGCGATGAGCACAGGAATATTCATGGCAGCGACTATCGCGGGTAGGCAATGAAGGGCCCTTCTGTCTTTCATTACATGCACAACAATGAATTCATTGGAATTATCATGGAAGCATGACCTTCACTTTCACCCCAGTGTTCATTACCGGCAGAGCCAGGGCCCATGCCCAGAGATTATTTCACACTGTATAAGAGAGCAAGCCAAAGTGGAGCACACAGACCCCATCAAGAGGTGGTGTTTTGCGGAAAATGAATATGAAATGCAAAGGCAATTTCCTTTCGGCCAGATGGGTGACTTGGTATTCCTGACGAATGTTAGGAGATCAAGAAGTCCTATTAGCACACTCTGATAACAACCCGGTGCATGAGAGGGAGGGGTTGACATTGTGCCAGAGCTTACATAGAAAGCCTTCAGACAGAGTATACATTCGCTCTAAATGTTTGTTTATCTGTTCTCTCACGGAAAGGTACAGCAAGCATTTTTACAACAAAAAAGGAGCTTTTGCCAGGATATTGACAATAAAATTCTTGTCTGAGCAAAGACCGACTTGAAAGTCGATATTCATTTAATATGGCATTGGGTGGTTGCTTGAACTGGGCTTCTTAGAGCCAAGGTGATATCTATCAAATGCCAAGAGGAATATAAACTGTAGGAGGAGGGGTAGAGGGGGGGGGGGAAGCCAGAATGAGGGACACGGGCAACAGAGGACCTTTCATGGACAGACTCCCAGACGGAAGCCATTCCCCATCTCTTTAGAAAGTGTAATGAAGGGAGACTGAATCAAAGAGGTCCAATATTATGCCTGACCAAATGGATTGCCTTTGCACTAAACAAACAGGATGAAGATAGGGTGTGTTTAGAAATACCATGTTCTTTTTCCTCGTGATTTTCCACTGCTGTTTGGGCCTCAGGACACTCGGTGAAGTCATAATCGTCATCTCTCCATCAAACCGTTGTTGAAACTTAATTTAACGGCATTCTTTGCTTACTTCTGAGATCATGCTGTACGTTTCCAAGTAGAGTTTCTAATGTAAGACTGCTACAAGATAGAAGGTAGTTGAGATTTACACAACAAGTCATACTGTGTCTAGGCATGGAACGATAACCGTTTTCAAGGCATACTGCGGTTTGGAAAAGTCAAGGTTTTAAAACCGCCAAAATTTTCTGTAATACCGTTCCTGAGGTATGTGTAATATTTTTTTATTTACATTTTTTTATGATTTTTTTAGGACAACAGTATCTCCAGCAGAAAAAAAATATCCAAAGATGCTGTTTTAAATTGTAAAGAAATCTGTGTTTTTGAAACAAATGAAGACAGCTGAAGTCAATGATTCATTTGAATTATTCAGCCTGACATGTTCACTGTGCCAAAATATTATACATTTTTTAAAAAATAAAATATATTGCGTTCAAAGGAGAAAAACAGTTTTTGTTTTTTACCCAGACATTTAAAAACTACATATTTAAGAGCAGTGAGCACAATACTGTGATACCGTGTAACCGTGATAGTGTTACCCAAGGTTATCATACCGTCAGAATCTTATACCAGCCAATGCCGAACTGTGTCTCACAACTGTATCTTCAATTTGAATGCAATGCGAGTAGCTGGTTGTTTTGTTTTCTTTACTTTTACATTTTATTTCCTATTCTATCTTTTAGTACTCTGCACTTTGGTCAACATTGAATGTTATTATATGTGCTATAAATGATTATTGTACTGTATTGTATTGTATTGCATTTTGTTATAGACTTACAGTTTGTCTAAATATGAAAATGCTCGACGTGTTTGTGACCACCATCTTTTTTAGAGCAGAGTTGGTCCAAGAAGTACTTTTCTAATTTTCTTTTCTTATAGGAATTCTCAATGTTATAATCAATGAACCAAACTTAAACTACAAGGTGAATCACAACATTACATCTTTTTAAAGCAAAATATATGTAAATCAGACAAAGCAGAAGCATATGAAAATCAGACAAAATGTCAAGGGTAGATGACTAAGGTTGTTTATTTAACAGCTTTAATGAGGGAACCATGCATTGCAAATGCCAAACGAATTTAAATAAAATAAATAAAATAAAAATACAAAACTATTTATTTACAGTTGTTGATTTTGTTCATGGAAAAACACATGCTTTGGCAAAATATCAATGTATACATTTATCCTATTTACCTTATAAGGATTGTTTAACTGTTGAGTTTACAACAGGTCTATCTTTGAAAGTTAATTAATTATTTTTACTATGGAGGGAATGAATGAGACAAAGGTGCCGTCTTTTGTTTTGGTTTTAGTGGCATGGTAACAAAAAAGATTTTTCACAAGCAAAGGTTAAACAGTGTATATATAGAACATACACAGTGTCATAACAGCATAACACAATAAAAAGATACTGATATAATATCTAAAAGCATTTATTTGAATGAAAATCCATTGAATATAAAGTGGCGTCATGGTGGCGCAGTGGGTAGCTCGATTGCCTCACAGCAAAAAGGTCGCTAGTTTGAGCCTCGGCTGGGTCAGTTTGCATTTCCGTGTGGAGTTTGAATGTTGGCATGTACAAAGACATGTGGTACAGGTGAATTGGGTAGGCTAAATTGTCTGTATCATATGAGTGTGTTTCCCAGTGATGGGTTGCGGCTGGAGGGGCATCTGCTGTGTAAAACATATGCTGGATAAGTTGGCGATTCATTTTGCTGTGGCGACCCCAGATTAATAAAGGGACTAAGCCAAAAAGAAAATGAATGAATGTAAAGTGTCACATAATCAATTTGCAGTAAATAAGATGACTTGCTCTCTCAAATATAAAACATTTACATTTAACAGTATATTATTATTATTATTATTATTATTATTATTATTATTATTATTATTATTATTATTATTATTATGGTGCAAATTTAAAAGTTTAAAGACATTTTTATACACTTTTACCATAAAATTTTAAATGCATTTTCTATGTTGTAATCCTTAGAATCTAAATCTGTTAAAATCGAATACTAATAGATTTAACAGTTAAAAGATATGGATATGGTTTAAATATATCTAGCTGTAGAAAAAGCCAGATCCAATTAGTTAAATTCTATGAGATTTACTTAATATCCAGGGAGTAAAACTGATGTACTGCAGCTCCATACTCTACACAAATTAATTAATAAGAAGCATTTAAAACATATTGGATTCATTATTATTTCATAAATCTTGCTCTTATTTGTATCATTTATGTATAACTAACAAATATCAAATCACAAAACATTCAATTATGTTAAAAGTATGTAATCTAAATGGATGGAAATTGTATATGCAATCAGAATACATACAACATATATTTGTTAGGCCTAAGTGTACTATCGTCAATACATAATTAATCAATCAATAGTACCTACATGTTTTGAGCCTATGAAAAAAAAATATCCTCCTTTGTGTTCAACAACTGTACCGTAACATGTAAATAATGGTAAAAAGGGCAAATGAACTGCTTTTAAACGGTCTCTCATCATAATGTGCACTTGGCATAATAAAATATGGGTGTGTATTTGAGATTGCATTGGTCACCCTTGTGAATCTGTTAATAAACTACAATCCATAATGACATTAATAGGTAATATATTTTACTCCACGATCTGATAGCAGCTGTATTTACTCTCCTATGCAGACAGAAAATTGATTGCAAATGGGGAAGGCTGCGTCACTGCACGACTTCTCACTGAGAAAACGAGGCTGATGAAGTTGTCCTGGATTATCCCGGCTCACCCCTGTCGTCTGCCGAAGACAAAGTGCACAGACATACTGGCAAGTGATAAACAGTATGGCTGTTTGCAAAAGTCTAAAGGAGTGTGATCATCTGCATTACCAGATAAACTCCGGCAGAAAGCTGTGAATGCCTTCCGGGCAGAGAGTGAAAGTGCTAGACTGAAGGACAGACTTGTTTCTCTTTTTTTTTCTTTTTTTTTTTTGTGAAAATCAATGCTATTTTGCAACTGATTGATAATGGGTCATTCTAGACAACAGGTGCTATTACCAATTTGGGAAGATGATTTTTGACTATTTTTGCTCCTAAAACTGCTCTTAAAAATCATCTTGAGGCTTGTAATTTTCAGATATTTTATGTTATTATTAAAATTAATGTGCATATTTTCTTTAAAAAATTTTAGATTTATTTTTTTTTTTACTGAGAAAATGTCACTGATAAAATTAAGAGACTATTTTAAATTATGCAATTATCAGGATTGATTTGAGGGACCAATTAATGGTTATAAAATTGAGGAACGAAGGATTCATGTTTATTTTGAAGATAATTGGCTTTGGAGTTTTTGACTGTGACACAATTGTATCTCAACAACAATTCCACTAATAATACGAAATTAATCATCTGTCAGGCTAAATAATATAGTAATTTTTACATTAGTCAAGTAGTTTTTGATAAATAAAAAAACAGATAAGGAGAAAGCACATTGTTTACAGTGTATCTGAAACAATTTTTTTTTAAATTACCAAAAAAAAGGTTGTAAGAATATTAATATTAAAAAAAATCAAATTTTCAAATTACACTTAAGCTGTGTTTTGATAATGTTTGAATGAATTTTGGCAATGCTAATTTTCTATTATACAAATTAGTACAGTGGCCGAGAGATCGCTGCCTTTTAAGAAAACGCATGCAATTACAAAAACACCTGCAAGTTAAGAAATGATCTTCATCAGTTTGACAGCACACGTTGGAAATTCTCACAACACAAACAACATTTTGTCAGAACGCAAACAACTGAAGAAATGCGCTGCATTTGGTCACAACACAAACAGCTGAAGAAACACGCTGCATTTTGTCACAACATAAACAACTGAAAAAAACACGCTGCATTAGGTCACAACACTAGCAAATATCCACATAACACAATGGAAATTTTTAAGGGGACCCACAAACATGAATGACCCCGCTGAGATATAGATGTGTTATTATGCTGTGACTGTTGCTCGTGAAGTTGTTGGTGATCTTTTAAAGGTGAGTTTTTTGTTTATTTTAATATCCTGATTACACGATTCCATTGTCTTTTGTAAATCATCAGCCTAAATAAACTGCTGATTAAATGTGAAACATTGTCTTAATAGTATGCAGCACGTTTAATAAATGCAGCGCGTTTCTTCAGTTGTTTGTGTTGCGAGCAAATGCAGCGTGTTTCTTCAGTTGTTTGTGTTGCGAGCAAATGCAGCGTGTTTCTTCAGTTGTTTGTTCTGTGACAAAATGCAGCATGTTTATTCAGCTGTTTGTGTTGTGACCAAATACAGCGCATTTCTTTAGCGTGTTAAGCTCTCTCGGGCCACCGTAAATTAGGCATCTCAAACATGTTAATATAAAATACAAATAAAAATAAATAAAAGTGTTTTTGTATAAATTACTTGCAATGGCCTTACACAACTTAGGTCTATTTAAAAAAAATTATCAACTTTAATAAATGCTTTGCTCCTTGTTTCTAAGTACCTTTGGGAAAACGCCTCTGCTAAACGCATAAATGTAAACATTCTTGAGAAACACAAGTGGCGCCTGTTTTGTAGAAATGACCCTGTAATGATTTAGATGATGTGATCCGCATTGAAGTAATCCTTATGCTCTGCTTAAAACCGTATCCAATCAAATCTCTTTAATTTCTCTGAAGTATATTACAGCAGTCTCTGTTCAAAACTGATACAAGTAATTGATTTAGTCCTTAACTATCTCAGTGTGAGAAACACACACTTCCCATGCTGGAGGTGGTAATGAAGGTGCTAACGACAAACCTTTATAACATCACATGTAACTAAAACCACAGCGGAGAGCATGTTATCGTGAGTATTTTTAGGCGTTTTCCATTTCCTGGTGCTAATTGCAATTTTTGCAACTCTGTGTGCAGTAAGATTTCCCATGAGGCCCACAGAGTTACCACTTTAAGGATACATTAAATGGCATTCAATTAAAACTCCAGCACAATAAGAGCCATTTCAAAAGGGAGCCATTAAATGAAATCTGGTAAATGTCACTTTATTTACACCAAAGCACAAATCTCGAAATTAGTCATATCCTAATGGCATTGTGCTCTGAAGCAAAACAAAATTTTAAAGACGTGTAAATCAGGGCTATGAGATAATAGCGTTTTTTCTCTTTTTCTGTGGTTAGTAATGAGAGTTTCAGTCAACAATGTCATACGACATGGTCGATTCGATGATGAATTTGGCATATTACCATGAAGTGCAGAAGCGACACCAATCACATTATCTCTCTCATATTACATTCATGACATACAAAAGCAGTGAACCCAGGGGCAGTCATTAACCATTATGCAGCCATTCATCACTCTGATTTTGCATTGACCAAATGGATTGCAAATGTTCTCTCTGTTTGCATGCAAAGCGTTAACCTTCTCCTTGGCTGCTTCCTCATCCTCAATGGCCTCAGTAGAACGGCAGCTTCACAAGCCGTAATGATGTCACTGAAGTATCACTTGTCATTTTTAAGTGATGGCAAGAAGTCCCCCCACAGTTCAAAGAAGATAGATGACTTTGCCATTACTGCAGCAATGCTAAAGGTCACACCAAACTATCTGCACAATGAGACTGCCAGTTTCCACCAATAACATACAAAGTTAATGTTTGCCAGAGCATGATAACACTTCTCAAAATATAGTTAAAATAAAATTAAAAATGTTTTATATAAATCATGGAAGCTGAATTTCCAGCATTCAATACTACATTGTCTTAGGATATACACACAGTGCTTCCCAGACATAGACTTTACTTGGGCAGGCCACCCAGGTATATTAAAGTCCACCCAAGTATATTTAGGGACAGATTTTTTTTGCATTATCATTATCTTTTTCACAATTTTGTATCCGCCTAATATAACCAAACCAAATAATTTTGACCTTAAAATGGTTCACAAAAAATGTTAAACTGCTTTTATTCTAGCCGAAATAAAATAAATAAGATTTTCTCTGAAAGAAAAAATATTATCAGACATACTGTGAAAATTTTCTTGCTTTGTTAAACATAATTTGGGAAATATTTAAGAAAGAAAAAAAAATTCAAAGGGGGGCTAATAATTCTGACTTCAACTGTACATATCTAAAATGCTTTGGCATTCAAGTTTGCTTTGAATTTGAAAAAGAGTAAAGCAGATTTTACCGTCAGTGGGTGCACATGGCTTCTGAATAGCATAAAAGTAAGAGAAATAGTGGATTTCTGTTTTTATTTCAACAGACTTTTTTTTTTTTTACTTTAACCCACTGAAAAGAATCAGTGTATAACAGTGTCATAATAATTACTATTATTGTTAAAAATTAAATTATGTTTTGTTTGTTGCATATACTTAACTATTTACGTGATGTGGGTAAATGGTGTGTTTCAATCCGTTTAAGCATTTTCAAACCTATGGGAAGCACTGTACATATTTTTGAAAAATGGAAATATCTAATCAGCCAATCACATGGCAGCAGCTCAATAAATGTAAACATGAGATCGAGAAGATCTGCTGAAGTCCAGAATGATTTAAAGGGGACCTATTACGGCCCTTTTAACAAGATGTAAAATAAGTATCTGATGTCCCAAGAGTGTGCATGTAAAGTTTCAGCCCACAAAATGTTTTAGAACTCTTTAAATCTGACCCTTTCAGGCTTTGATACAAATTGTGACATTTTGCTGACTGTCGATTTAAATTCAAATGAGATTATGCTCTTTTCAAACAAGGGCGGAGCTACAAATGCCTGTGCATCAGCACAGCAGCAGATTTAAACCAAGACTAACGTTATCTCTGTGAAAAACTGAATATGTGAAAAGAAGTGTCTCAGAAGAAGACAATCTGTGGAGAATACGGTGTTAAATTGTGCGTCCTGAATCTCCACATTTATAAGGCCTCTTAGTTGCTGACATCATCTTCAGCAGGTGAAAACTCTAATGGCAGATGGCTGCTTCTCACTCAGGGCTGTCTTTGCTAATGAGGGAGAGATTGTCACAAAAGGGTGGCATAACACATACAAAGGGAGAATGTCAATCAGAGTGTTTTTGCAAACTGTTTTTATGTAATAAGATTATAAAAAATAATATAAAAAATATAATTAATTAATTTGTACCATTAGAGGCTGGCTATATACACACACGGTTGCCACACAACTGTGTTTAAAGCAATTTTACGTCATTTTTAAAAGTCATTTTTGCATAATAGGTCTTCTTTAGTGACTTTTAACATGGCATGGTTGTCAGTGGCAGAGAGGGTGGTCTGAGTATTTCAGAAACCGCTGATTTTTTGGGGTATTCACATACAGCCATCTGATGGGTTTACAGAGAAAAAGGTTTCCAGTGAGCATCAGTTTTGTCTGTGAAAATGCCTTTTGATGCTAAAGATCATAGGAAAAATGTTTAAGCCAGCTGTTACTGAAATATCCACTTGTTACAACTGAGGCCTCCAGAAGAGCATCTCTGACCACACAACATATCCAACCCTGATGCTGAAGATCACACCAACGCCACTGCTGTCAGCTAAGAATAAGAAACGGAGACAACAATTTGCACAAGCCCAATTTGCCTGGTCTAAAGAGCCTTTAATTCTGCTGTAACATTCAGATAGAAGGGCCAGGACTTGGCATGAACAGTGTGAAAGCATTGATCCTTCCCACCTTGTATCAACGGTTCAGGCTGATGCTGGTGTAATGATGTGGGGGATTTTTTTGGCACACTTTGGGCCCCTTAGTACCAATTGAGCATTGTTTAAACAACAGAGCCTAAGCACCGCTGCTGAGTGACCATCCTTTCATCCCCTCATTGTGCCCAATTCTGATGACTACCTACTTCCAGCAAAAAAAAAAATGATGTTTTGTTTTTTGTTATATATTGTGATATGAATATAACTCACCAGATGACTTGAATAGCTTTATTTTGTAGGGCAGTATATATATATATATATATATATATATATATAGAGAGAGAGAGAGAGAGAGAGAGAGAGAGAGAGAGAGAGAGAATATACAAATTACAAGCATAGATAAACAGAAAAAAAGCAAAAACACAAATCGAGTTTAAACAAATAGACACAGGCACATAGATTAAATAATCAAATGTAAACATAAACAGTGTTGGGCATGTACAAATGATGTTTAACAGAGCAAAGAAATTTTCACAGCATGTCTGATAATATTTTTTCTTCTGGAGAAAGTCTTATTTGTTTCACTTCTGCTATATTAAAAGCAGTTTTTAATTTTTTAAAAACCATTTTAAAAGGTCAAAATTATTAGCCCCTTTAAGCTATATATTTTTTTCTTGATATACTACAGAACAAACCATCGTTATACAATAACTTGCCTAATTACCCTAACCTACCCTAAATGTCACTTTAAGCTGTATAGAAGTGTCTTGAAAAATATCTAGTAAAATATTATTCACTGTCATAATTGGCAAAGATAAAAGAAATCAGTTAATAGAAATGAGTTATTAAAACTATTATGTTTAGAAATGTGTTGAAAAAAATCTTCTCTCCATTAAACAGAAATTGGGGAAAAAAATAAACAAGAAGGCTAATAATTCAGTGGGGCTAATAATTCTGACTTCAACTGTATATTCTTTTTAAAAGTAATTAGTAATAGTTACTTCTCACAAATAGTCAAGATGTCCTCACGGCAGCCCGCAGCTTGATGATGTAGCCGATCGTCAACTACATAGCGGACTTTGTACCGCCCATGCTACTGTGACGAGGTGTAGGCGATCGTCCTTGTACCGCCCACTAAGGTAACGCCCATGCTATTGTGACAGTTGGGTTTAGGGTTGGGGGAGGTTTAGGCGATAGTCAACTACGTAGTGGACCTTGTATTGCCCACTAAGGTAGCACCCATGCTACTGTGACGGTTGGGTTTAAGGTAGGGGGAGGTGTAGGCGTTCGTCAACTACGTAGCGGACCTGGTCAACTACATCATCAAGCCTGGTCAACCTGGTCAACCACATCATCAAGCTGCGGGCTGCAGTGACGACTGTCTCCAAATTATAAAAGTAACTAATTACCAGGGAAAGTAACTATTGCATTACTTCAAACATATCAAATTTGTCAAATAAATATAAAACATTGTACACTAATCCGATGTTGTTGTGGGACAATGTGAGAGAGCATGTCCTCATTGTGCTTCGTCTCCGCTTTTGGTAGCAGAGCTCATGTTATCACATGTGTAGCCACTAATTTAGTGGCGATATGTGACAACGTGAGGTGGTTCATTAGGTTAGAATTACTTGTCACAAACACAGAGAGACTCTTTTTTCCTGGGCATAAGTTATATGATACATAAGCAATCTTGACTTTCACCTCAACGAGGGGAAAGTAGTGCTTATATATCCAGTTTGCAAAAACTACCTTTGAACCTGTTGGATTTTCCATCGTTCTGACTCCTGGTCGTTGGTGTGTGCGACTGACTGTGCGTGTGCTTGTTTGTGAACATTCACACTACGCTACCTCGGATTGGCAAACAATGGAAATGTACTCTAAGACAATCATCAGTTTTCAGTTACACCACATTCACAAACACCAATCATCATCGCTAGTTAGTCATGTGTCCCACCCTAGCCACGAACACACACACCCACCACAGAGAAAGAGCGGTCCTATGTCTAAGAGAAATGCTGCTCATATGAAAAACAATTCAGTGTTCTCAATTATAGTAACGTGCATATTTTATTGTCAGTAACATTAATGGCATTGTAACAGGGGTTTACCCGTTACATTTGATTACTCGTTATGAAAAAAAGTATTGCCATTAGTAACAATGTTTATTTATAGCGTCGTTATTCCTATCATGATACCATAGCAGGGCTTAATTTGTGCCGGAACAAGCCGGATCCGGAACCTCTGAAATCTGATCCGGCACCTCATTTAACTGATCCCCCTCCTCACACGCACATCTGCCCTGTCCAGCTCTTCAATTTTTTTCTAAACATTATAATTTCTATTACACATATCGTTTACATTTGCTTGAAATCATATAAATCACAAGCCATAAAAACGCAAGTAAACAAAATAAACCTTCACTTTATTACCTTCAAAATAAACCTTCACTATATTATCTCACAAATCTTCTGAAGTGTGGTTTCTGGTCAACTATATTCCCAACTTGACATTACAGATCCATTGCCGAGGCTATTGTGGATTTGCACATTGCAATATCGATGCTAAAATGATATATTGAGCATCCCCATCTTAGATAGGTTCCTCGAACACAACAGTGAGTTAGGTTCATTACTCTCAAATTGTCTCCACAGTAACCAGATATCAATTCAATAGAGCACCTTTGGGATGGGCTGGAATGGGGGACTCATATCATGTGCAACAGACAAATCTGCAGTAATTGTGTTGTGCTATACTCCATGGCAAAATGGAACAAAAGCACCTTTTTAAAATCCAAGTCGTGAGAATAAAGGAGGCTGTTCAGAAGTCATTATTGTATTTTTATTTTTTTACCCAAAACAGTACAAAACAATAATGAATAGTGAACACACAACTCTTCAGTAGTAAAGTGCAATTATCCAAGCAAACAGAATTCAATTGGGGTATTACAAATTAAATGCACAAAGAAGGATTTTCAAAGGAACAAAGTCATATAGACTGATACCCTGTGTATGAGATATTAAACGCTTACATAAGATTACATTTTTAAACCTTCAATGTAAGACAACTGGTACTTGAATTTCGCTGAAAACAAAAGATCATTCATATAGAACTGGATATCAATGAAGAAAAAAACACTTAAAGCATAGAAAGACAGTGAGCTGCTCATGGCCCTTTCTTTCCACTTAAAGCAGTAACTTTAATTCATGTAGGTCATCTGTGACTCAGCTCTGTTTTATAATGGTTAAAGGAAAGCACATATCTTCCAGCCACTGGTCCATCTGTCTTTGCTTCATTACCTCTGTCTAAGCTGACTTCCATCTCAGAGATATCTCCATTTTGACAGTGCATAGCAAATACAGCCAGGCTTTGGAAATTTCTAACAAACTAGAATTTAGACAAAAAGGCAAGGCAGGCTGTATGTCATGTCAGCATTCTGTTAAACATTTGCCTTTATTACTTTTAGAATATGAGCATACATGTATGTTGAATAAAAGGTAGCTTGTCAGGCCCGTTTCCACTGAGTGGTACGGTACGGTTCAGTATGCTTTTGTGGCCATTTCCAATGTCAAAAGGTACCTAAGAGTGAACCGTACCGTACCACTTTTTGGGTACCCTTTCGGAAGGGTTCCTAGCACGACAAAAGTGTACCAAAAGTGTACCAAAAGGCAGAGCAGCTGAACGCTACTGGTTTACAGAGATACGTCACTAGCTCGCGCACAAGCCAGAAGATTGAAAACAAAGGAAGCACCATTTTTAAATACGCAGCCAAGACATTACACCGTAATAATATATACATATAATAATAAGCCATGGTCAACTCGAGCTTAAACAAATCTTGTCGTCGTCTTGATGAACAGCCACAAAGCTAACCTGTGCCCTGTAGTTGTTTACAAGGCCATCTAAAGCGCGAGTAGTTTCGCTTTCTTGCGTGCACTCCCCACGAGTCTATATTTGAAATAACAACCTTCTTGAGCTAATGATAATAACGTGCGTGTGATTACTGAAGTGCTTCTACCATCCAATCCTTTCAGACAAACGCAAGAGTGACGCACGAAAAAACAAAGGTTACGTCGAAAAAAATAAAGGAGCAAATGATTTTTTCAGCAACCTAAAACATGAACAAACTGCCATGTTTAAGTATTATCATCGCCTTTTGGACTATTATGAACTCGGAATGATGGAATTATTTTCTAACAAGAGGTTACATGTGCTGCTGAAGATTAAAGATACAGATGAGAGGTTTGCACTGACTGGGCTATATGTTGCGTGTTGTTTTTGAACCAAAATATGGACTAAATGTATGCTGTGTGTAGTTTTTCTGTAATTGGTAACATATAGGAGACTGCAAGGGTCTGTAAGTGTTCATATATGTTGCATTTATTTATTTTATATAATTGTAGACGTTACAGTTGGCTATTTCACCCTATCACTGATCTGCAGTTATAATGAAAACATGTTCATAGAACTGTTAGTAATGAACATTTATACACAAGTGTTTATCTGTATAAAGCATCTGTTTTGTGAGAAGTGCTTTTCATATGATATGTGAATGACTCCTACAGCTTTACTGTAGACATTTCCTCAGCGAGAATGACGTTGACTGAAACTTTGTCATGCACCACGCCCACTAAAAGGGAACTATTGGTATTGGTTTCAATAAAGAGTGCGGTCTAATAATGTGTTTTTCATTGTGAATTACATTAGAATAATATAGCGTGTAGATAATAAAATAAATAAATAAATAAATAGCACAATGACATACTGGATCATGTTCAATACATACTGGACATTGTAACGCCCATGCTACAGTGATGGTTGGGTTTACGGTTGGGTTAGATGTAAATTATTAATAAATATAAATAATTGTATATAAATAATTTAGCATTGTATATAAATAATTAACATAATTATATAACACAATTAAAATATATGTTATATTAATATATTATAATAAATGTAATATAATAATTTATATAATATAAATGTATATAAACAATTTAAATAACTCATGCATACACCCCCATTATGTATTGGACCTGATCCAGTCATTATGCTACAGCAGCGGTGTCCAAACTCGGTCCTGGAGGGCCGGTGTCCTGCACAGTTTAACTCTAACTTGCCACAACACACCTGCCAGGAAGTTCTTAGTATACCTAGTAAGAGCTTGATTAGCTGGTTCAGGTGTGTTTGACTAGAGTTGGAGCTAAACCCTCCAGGACACCGGCCCTCCAGGACCAAGTTTGGACACCCCTGTGCTTCAGGGTTCAGCGAGGACACACTCAATCCTTTCCTGCTCTCTGCTCCCACACTTTCCTGTCTATAATCCCCACTGTACTGTACAATAAAAGGTGCAAAACCCCTTAAAATAATTATTGAAAAAAAATTGTATGACATTCAGAATGCCCTTTAAAACAGGACTGAACACTGTAACCAAGAAATTACACAAAGTATTTTATCTTTTACTTCCTTATATTTTTTTCTTAATTTAACATAATAGTTTAAAAATTGCTTTCAACTTTAAGCCCTAATAATCAATCTGAACAATCTGAGTATACCTAAAAAATGAAAGGTGCTTAAGGAAATACAAAAATGACACCACTGTCAAAATGACAACTATACATAAATGATAAAATCTAAAAATTTTGTCATTTAGAATTTACATTCATATGACCTAAACTTTTAAAGGGCACCTATGATGAAAATCATCTTTTGGAAGCTGATTGGACAGAACTGTGTGTAGGTACAGTGTGTCCACTGTCATATTGGGGTGATATAAAGACAAAAAGTCTCTTTTTTTAATAGGATCCAAATCCCTCCCATTTTGAAGCCAACCACAATGTGACATAGGGGTGCGTCTCCGTAGTAACGTGTATAATCATATCAACAAGATAGGACCTGCGCAAAGCATCTGGGATTAAAAGATCTGCTCTCTGTGATCCTCAATTGTCATTAAATATGATCAAGAATCAGTTTTACAACTTTAAAACATTTTTAAAACAGTGCGTGTTTGTAAAAAAGGCAGTAAAATCACTGTAATTCATAAGCACAGTTGCACGTCAGTACAATTATAAAAGAAGATGATTCAATCCTGGTGGACGTTAAATCAGGTTTATTTTGCACAATAACATAACGAATGTCCTTACAGCGGTGTGTATTGACGTGAATGTCATAATTGCATGCAAAAACAGTGCAAAGTTAAACGCACGCAATGTGTGCGCGTGTCTGTGTATGTGTGAACTTTGTGATGACATTGTGTGTGACTCGATGCAGAAAGGCTTGAATTAACTCCACAACAAATACATCAAATAATCATTGGGAAAGTTCTTAATGTAGTATTGCTCACAAACGTTACGCGAGATCTGCTTCCTTCATGTCCGTCACGGTGCTGTTTATCTGACACAGCTACATTGTGTTCAGAGCAGAAAATGCAGTATTCTGAAAGGTATGATAAATATTCTGATGGGTGTTTTGAGCTGAAACTTTACAAACACATTCTGAAGATTAAGATTGATCTTAAATCTTGAAAAAGGGGTAAAACAGGTGCCCTTAAAGGCATTTCTACCAAGTACACTGTGTAAGATTGTTTATTTAAACTTCAAACCCTGACAATTTACACAATTCACATCCCACAACTAAAATGATTTTTAATGATCAAACTGGTAATTAGTAAATATATAAGTTTTTAATAATTTCTTAATAAGCCAGGTATATTGCAAACCACATAAACTGCAGATTTAGTTCCAAGTGTGCGAGTACTGTAGGGAGTGTGAGCAACTGTACTAGTGTCATGGGAACCATTTCTATCAGCTTCAGATAAATTCTATCAGCTACAATAAACGAGAAGGCACAGTCAATCAATGGAGGGAATCTCATCAGATATGAAAAGCAATTAAAAGTACCTAGGTCGTTTCGAGTGAGTGAATGCTTCTGAATATTAATGCCTCTTCTTTATCATCACGGATACCCCCAATAATAGACGTACAATACTACAAAAGCGAGTTCAATCAGCTTCTTCTTCCCCCAATACAATTTAGCATTGTCATCCTTTCCCTGACACCAATTGTGCCATTTATGTTTACTCTGTGCCCTTCATTTTAAAACGTAATCTGCGTGAGACTATCCACAGTTCGTATTAAGAAATTTATCTTCCACATTTGTTGTTGGTCCCAGTGTTCTTTGGCTTTTCAATTGAAAATTAATAGTGTGAGCTCAGAGGAATTACATGCCTCTAAAATGGTTTTATCCTTCCAGAGTAATGTGTTAACACCATTTGCAAACGCAGCAGTAAACTTCTTCCCTCCAATAATGTTGTATATAATAAAGCACAGTAAAGACGGATTACATGGGATAAAGCCATCCTTAACTTTTTAAACGCTGCAGTTATATTTTACTATAAATCAGTACATAAAACAAAAACTGAGCACTCCAATCATCCAAGTACCATGGCTAGAATATAAAAGCAATTTGGCACATTATATCTGTGGTAGAATAAAAACATAGTTGTTAAATTAAAAAAAGCTATGTTTATGTGAAAACTTGAGGGTCTTATGGAGGTTAAAAAACAAATTGCACCTTCAGCGATCCTGATAATAGCCTGTTCTACCCGAAACAAATATTTCTGGATTGCATCATATATAGCAGTTATTCCAAAATGCATTTTCCTTGAACAATATGCACAAAGTACAATGTCAAAGGAGTAGGATGTCAGAATGCTTAACATTAAAGAGACCCCATTATGCATAATAAAAAGTCATATTTTGGTTTTAGGGGTCTCCAAAAAGAATCTGATATGCATGCAAGGTCAAAAAAACACTTTCATTATCGTATAATTTGTATTTATTTTTACCTAATTATCCCAGTGACTTCCATTTGATTTTGGTCAGTGATAATTTTTTTCTCCAAACCCCTCTTTTTCTTGATGCTAATTGGTCTGATGGCTGCACGATTAATTGAAAAAAGATTGCGATCTCGAATCGACCCTACACACGATTTTAATTCAGTTTTTCTATGATTCAGCCAATTATATTTTCATGGTCAGGAGAGAAGCATAAAGTAGCATAAGTCTTCACATTGTTTTATATACGTTGCTGACACCTCCAAAGGTCGTTAAAAGTGTCACGTGCTGTATTTAAAATGTGTAACTCAACCAAAAATGTAATTTCTGTCTTCATGTAATGATGTATTCATGGCAGCGAAATCACACGTGAGCTGACTAGGCATGGGATGATAACCGTTTTCAAGATGTACCGCGGTTTAGAAAAGCAAGGTTTTAAAACCGCCAAAATTTTCTGTAATACCGTTCCTAAGGTATGTGTAAGATTTTTTTTATTTACTTTGTTTTTGTTTTTTAGGACAACAGTATCTCCAGCAGAAAAAAAATATCCAAAGATGCTGTTTTAAATTGTAAAGAAATCTGTGGTTTTGAAACAAATGAAGACAGAAGAAGTCAACGGTTCATTTGAATTATTTAGCCTGACATATGTACTGCTCCAAAATATTATAAATCTTTCAAAAAACGAAATATATTGTTTTCAAAGGGGAAAAAGTTGTTGTTTTTTACCCAGACATTTAAAAATATATATTTTAGAGCAGTGAGCACAATACCGTGAAACCGGGATATTTTTATCCAAGGTTATCATACCGTCAGAATCTCATACCGGCCCATGCCTACAGCTGATGCACTGATTGTTTACTACTGCCAAAAATGTCTGCTTTAGTGTTGTGCATGAAAATAAATGTTACTGGGTCAGTAAAACTACTCTAGCTTATATAATGTTGAATATAAAAAAATAGAAAGTTTTACGTTAAATTAGAAATGATAATCTCTATTATTTGGCATGGGATGGCGAGCCAAATCAATGGTTATTATGGGCAAACTTTGGCCCGCGGGTCCTACTTTGGGCATCACTGTGCTAAACTCTTAATGTTTCAGGTCTCTGATGTATCACTTTACTGATTCTTCTCAAATCAGTGATTGCTGCAAGGTTTCCATCAGCTGCACTCCCTTGCTGTTCAGTGTTCAACACAACAGCAAAATAAAATGGGAAAATAGCATTATAAAAATCACTGTGCCGAGCCCTACAAATTAACAAAAATAAACATATTTCACTTAAGCTGTTTATAAAGGCTACCTCAGTGTTGTGGTGCAAAAAAAAAAAGTTGTCTTGCATAAAGTGTCTCACAAGTAAAACACATTATGACCAGCTCAGTTTAATTAAAGGTGAAATACCAAAACCAATTACAAAGAATGTAAAATAGAGAAAACACAAAACAAAAACCAATTACTCAGAATTCATCAAAAACAAACAAAAAAAAAACAAAAACTGATGAACAAAAACAAAAAAAACAAACAAGATCTATTACTTCATTGATTCCATTTAGGATTAACGACTTTTTAATAGTTTTCTTTCACAATTACCCCCTCTCTTTGGAGACAGAAACTTCAATGCCCAGGAAAGAAAGTGTTTTGCTAACTCAAAATTAAGAAAAACTGGGGAAGTGCAATCTTGTCTATTAATGGCACTCATGTATTCTATGACATGTTGTTTTGCATGTAATGAGTTATTTGATTTTACAGGTTTTTACCGGAATGTCTTGCATTGTAGATAATAAGACAAAGAAATACAATCAATTTCACAATGTCTCCCTGGTGGCCATTTGTGAGGAAATTGGAATAAAGGTATCTGCATCAATTTGTCCCTTAAGACGGGATTCACGATTAGAGAGACACAAACACAAACCTGACAATTCACAGTCACTAGGTATGATGTGCCAAATTACCTTTTTAATTTCTAAACCAAATAGAAAACATATACACTAAGGCCCAATCCCTTATCCCTACCCCTCGTTTTGCGCGTTCACGTGAAGAGGTAGGGGTGTCCCATTTCTCTAGGCTAGATAGCCCTCGAAACTGAGATTGTTCAAGGACCACACTAGAAACCAAGGGCTACAAAAATTTCCCAGAATACACCATCTAGAATTGCAGCATGGCTGCACACGGAAGTCAGGAAATGTACAAATTATTGCCACACTATATCGTTTTGTTAGAGACGGTCATTTCAGTTAATTTTGCCAACCGACAGCCGCTGCTCGTTAACAGAATATTAACAGTTAACTGGTCAGATTAATATTAAATTATTTTGATTTATTTTAACATGTGAACATATTAACATCCTAACATCTTCACACACCTGCAGTGTTTTCAACAGAACAGAAATTAAAAATAAACTAAATAAAAAGAATAAAATAGTTCTGCCCTTCATATTTTTCACTTAAATTACAAATTTACATTACAAAACGGAAACACCGACTGAATCCTTTTTAAAAACCAGCGTTCCCCAACCCCCCATCATCGATCGCTCCACAGAAAATAGGCCAATGCGTTTAATTAATGCTTCGCTCTAATTCTTATATCACAAGCCTCTGTCAACATTTTTTATACAAGTCATTAAAGAGTAAAGATTAAGTCTTGAGCATCTGATTTTAACTTATGGTTGTGTGCTTTTATTTCCTCTGGCTTATATGTTGACTTTTTGTAAAGAATAGGCTACTATAGCCTATAACATTTTTGTTGTTTACATAGGATATTGCATTTATTTGCATACATGTTTATAAGCTATAAAATGAAAGCCTCAGTTTGAGTTATCATTATGCAAAAATCAAGAAAATCTTTGGATTTGTTTGATTCGTAGAATTTATAGGCTATTTTAAAAATGTATAATTTATAAGAACTATTAATAACTGTAAATTTTCAAATGGAAAAAAGGTTGGCTTGTTGGTTGTTTACTAAATCATTAATAGCCTTATTGTTGAGGTTATGATGCAGATCCAGGACAGAAGCAATCAGCATCAGCGCTGGTTTGAAATCAACTCGTCTGTGTCAAACAGCGATTAGCAATATCGTACTTTCATCTTGCTTCTTTGGCAAATCTCGTCTGTACGCATGTGTGGTTGCACGTGTTGCCGTACCACCCGTTAACAAATATGCTGCACATCGGAGACCGATCACACTGAACGTGCCTTTCCATTCCAAAAACACAAGGCAGACCACACTGCCTTTTTATTGACAAGAAAAAAGGAGCGCGGTGCTCTTTTTTATGTCACTAGGAAACGACTAGTCAGTTTCTGAATCAGCTGGTCTATTGTGCAAAACTGTTGCTGTCGATGTTGTTAATTGTATATTTAATAATATTGTGTCATTGAAGATTTGTAAAGTAATACAGCTCTGGATAACTTAAAACAGCGACCACTAGTTTCTCCACCCTCTTTATAAGTTCTCTGTAGTCGTCTTGACAACACAAACACTGCAGTCACCTCAAAGGAAATCCTACCTCTGCTTTCATTTGATTGAAGAATGAAAAAGACGCGACTGACGTAACATGCTTTTTCCGCTCAGGGATGACTTTTATTTCAACTGCGAGCATACAGTAAACTATTCAAAAGATCCGCCTCTCAACGGAAAAAAAAGCACGTTCACTTTGATCGGCCCCCTCCAATAATATTTTTTAAATCATTTAACAGATACCATTAATCGGTTAACAATGCACCCTTTTTGTTAATGGTTAATTAATTATTATGAGCATCCCTAGTAGGGGTACAAAAATAGAATTGGGATTGATCCTAAATATATCAGCATTAATGAAATGTCTACAAAATTATCTTCAGTAATCCCAAGCTATCAGTTGTCCTTCATGCAACAAACATGCAATTATACAAAATGTATTTATTTTCAAGGAAGGATTACTTCTAATGTTTTCACTCATTGAGATTTTACACCATTGGCACCTTCCTCGAGCACTACAACTGAGAAATTGAGCACAGATTAGCTCAGCCAGTCTATTAGTGAGACCTCAATACCAGTCAGTCCGACAGACGAGTATGTAATCCATTACTCAGATGATAATGAAAGTGCTATGGCATATTTGCTCGAGTCTAGCAAAGAACCCAGAGTCTAATGTCCAACATTTCAATAGCAGGACCTCTATTTAAATTCAGAGAAATGGAAGCAAATGCAACCGGCAGGATTATTAATGATGTCAGTTTACCCCTGGTGCAGCAGTGCGCAATAAATGATATCCCTCCTTCCTAATTTATTCTGCCTGGGCTCCACAGTGGCCCGCTGTTTAACACAACATGGATGAATCTCCCCTGGCTTACTTACAGCCCTCTAATAAAGGTCATTTTTACCTGCTGTATGCGGATTGAATTTGACTTGCCATTTTCCGCTCGCAACTCTCTATGGCGACGCGCTTCTGGGGGCACTAAGTGAAAATCGATAGCACGGGCTAAATAAGGTTTAAATCTGCCCGTAATATCTATAATAATTCACCACACAGGTCCAAATTATCCAGCAGAGATTGTAACAGGGTGAAATATGCTGAAAGTCGGGTTGAAATGGTCTCCTAGTCAGCAAGTGATTGGTCTAAAATGGCATGGGAAGACGTTCCTACTGTTCAAACACCATGTGAGATGAGAGAGAGCGGTGAGACTGTATGAGCGCAGACTCAAAGTCAAGGGACTGTTTGCTTCAGAATGGATTATCTAGAAATTGCTTCCTATCAGCTCTCCAGCACAGGAAAAAAAAGAAAATGCTGAATTCTGCCACCCAGAATCTCAATTTAAGTGAATTATGCCACATTTGACGGTAATGGAGTAGACATATCTGCAAAGTAATGTAGGCTGGATAATGTATTATAGTCGAAAGTGAAAGCTGCAAGTCATACTCCAGCAACTATTTAAGTTATAGGAGAAAACTTCATCTGGTGTAAATAAAAACAAATCAACGCATCTTCTTATATTTCCATATTTCCATTTTAGGCCATTGAGATTTCACAGTGGGAGAGTGATAAGCTGGATATAACATGGCCCAAAATATTAGCATGATATTTTTTCCATGTTACTTGACATTAATATTTATTTATACCATTAATGAGGAAAAAATTTATAAATCAAAGTTAATTTATAACAATGAACTGCATATACACAAGGGCTGTGCAAAATGGACAAAATAATCATATTGCGATTTTATAAATGAATATTGTGACTGCGGTTTTATTTGCGATTTTGGCAACTGTTTTTGCTTTTTCAAACAAGCTATATTCATACATTCTAAATGTATTCAGTGCACAAGAAGTGCTTAATAAAACATTTCACAATGAAATAACATAGTAAGTTTAACAAACAAAACTGTAGTAAAATTGTCTTTAAAACAGGCAACATAAAATAAATGTGGTGATAGACACTTGTTGCTCTTCACAAAGTCCCCATGACCCACTAACCACTACACCACAGGCGCCGACCAATAATTATTAGGGATACACCGATCCCGATACTTGGATCGGATATTGGCCAGCTGGTACCAAACCAAAACCGAATCTTGCACGTGCGCTTTATTATAAGTCAATAAAAGCCACAAAGGTAGCCTATTATAAAGCACTAGAAAGTTGTCATGTAGGCCTACTATATCATAAATGTTTTGAAGCCATTCTATAGTTTAATGTGAAGTACAGATGAATATTTAAGTGGTTAAATTCCTGTTCAGTTTAGCGCTTCCCGCCGCTGCGCCTGTCAATCATTCTTTAGTCATTCACAATTCAAGCTGCGTGTCGTGTTTATGACAACACGAAACACTCTCTCCAAGACTATTTGTTCCTGATACAAGTAATCAGTGAAGAAATGCATTTAGTTTTGCATTAAATGGGTTCATTTTGACCTGCAGCATGGAGTTCACTGCGGTTTCCAAATCATGTAGCGCTGTGTCTGTTAGATCAGCAGATTGACTTCGCAACACTGGAGTAGTGAAATAACATGAAATAATGAAAATTTATTTTCACAATGAAATATTAGAAACATAGTACATTTAATAAACAAAACTGTAGTAAAATTGTCTTTAAAACAGACAACATAAAATAACTGTGGTGATAGACGCTTGTTGCTCTTCACAAAGTCTCCATGACGCTAAAGCTTCTTTTAAACCTTCAGATATATTTCCTCCAGTGTGATCTTCCGGGAAGAATGCTTCTTGCAAACATACACTTTTTATTTCAAAGTTGTCATTAATATAGTGGACCGATAAACTCATGTACGCCTCCATTGTTCTGCTGGACCACATATATGTAGTCGTTACAAAGTATTCAGTAAACCTGCTTGAGCTCGTTTTCAACGGCTGCTTAGATTTCTCATACATTTCTGGAATAGCAAATCGTGTAAAATGAGTCCGAGATGGCAGCTGGTATCTTTTGTCAAGTGTTTGTACAGTATTAGTCTTCTGAAATCGTCTTTACTGACGATGTGCGCAGGCATGATATCTTTGCATCTATAATAGGTGATTGAGTCGGTAATTTCTTTGTGCCATTTTGACACTCTCTCATATGGCACGGCATTTGCAAATGCTTGAACAATGGATACTTCTTCAGTCTGTTTGGGCTGGCTTTGATGTGTGCTTTTGATCATGCAGTTATGACGCTGTTTTAAGTGTTGGAACAGATTTGTAGTATTGCTCCGTTTTGTTGGAATAATCATTTCACAAGTCTTGCAAATTACCTTGCTCTGTGACACATCCTTTCTCCTGAATCCAAATACTCCCAAACGACTGACGTTGAATTTCTCTTTGGCACCAAACCATTTTTATTTAGACCTGCATCCATACTTTCCTCCTTCTTGCCTTTTTGGTTCTCCCGCTCAACTTCGTCATGCACGGAGTGAGCTGCTTAACATCTTTCTCCTGCTCAGCTCCCGCTCCTATTGCACTGAAAAAAAGTGTTGCATGCAAAACGGTTGCAAACAATTTATTTGTGTTGAATTTAAACAAACAAATTAAATTGAATAATGTTCAGCTTAATTTGTTTGTTTAAATTCAGCCCAAATAAATTGTTTACAACCACTTAACGTAAAAAAATTTAGTAAATCCAAGGAATCATCTTTGAATAAATTTTTTCAGTGCACCCGGTGATTTGTTAACATAATAAAATCATGCGCACAAGAACATATTCTGAATGAAATTTTTAATAGATAAAAATTGCAGCCTTATGCGGTTTAGAAATTGCATGTGCTTAAATCATGATTTTTTTGCGATTGCGATTAATTGCACAGCCCTAATATACACTGACCGGCCAATTTATTAGGTACACCTGTCCAACCACAAATTTCAGCCAATATTCAGCCTATTCAGCCAATCACATGGCAGCAACTCAATGCATTTAGGCATGTAGACATGGTAAAGATGATCTGTTGCAGTTCAAACCGAGCATCAGAATGGGAAAGATATGTGATTAAGGGACTTTGAACGTGACATGGTTGTTGGTGCTAGATGGGCTGGTCTGCGCATTTCAGAAACTGCTTATCTACTGGCATTTTTAAGCACAAACATCTCTAGGGTTTACAAAGGAGGGTCTGAAAAAAAAAAAAATTCCAGTGAGCGGCAGTTCTATAAGCGCAAATGTCTTGTTGATGCCAGAGGTCAGTGGAGAACGGCCAGACTGGTTCGAGCTGATAGAAAGGCAACAGTAACTAAAATAACCACTCCCTCCCACACTTCAGGTATCCACAACACATTGAACCTTGAGGGGGATGGGCAACAGCAGCAGAAGACCACACCGGGTGTCACTCCTGTCAGCTAAGAACAGAACACTGAGGCTACAATTTGCACAGGGTCACCAAAATTGTACAATAGAAGACGTTGCCTGGTCTGATGAGCCTCGATTTCTGCTGCGACATTCGGATGGTCAGAATTTGGCATCAACAACATAAAAGCATGGATCCATCCTCCCTTGTATCAAAAGTTCAGGCGGTTGGTGGTGGTGTAATGGTGTGGGGGATATTTTCTTGGCACACTTTGAGCCCATTAGTACCAATTGAACATTGTGTCAACGCCATAGCCTACAGATACAGGAGTAATGTTGCGCATATGCAGATGGCTACTTCCAGCTTGATAATGTGCCATGTCATAAAGCGCAAATCATCTCAGACTGGTTTCTTGAACATGACAATAAGTTCATTGTACTCAAATGGCCTCCACAGTCCCTAAATCTCGATCAAATAGAGAACCTTTGGGATGTGGTGGAACGGGAGATTCGCATCACGGATAATATGGACCAAAATCTCTGAGGAATATTTCCAGTACCTTGTTGAATCTATGCCACAAAGGATTAAGGTAGTTCTGAAGGCAAAAGCGGGTCCAACCCGGTACTTGTAAGTTGTACCTAATAAAGTGGCCGGTGAGTGTATGTGACATTAGATGATATATTATACATGCAATATCCAACAATACATTGCATGGGTCAAAATTATTGTTTTCACTTTTATGCCAAAAATGATTGGAATATTAAGTAACTCATATTCCATGAAAACATTTTGCACTATAAATATATTAAAAGTTAATTTTTGATTAATAAATGTACATTGCTAAGCATTAATTTACAAAATCAATTATGATTTTCTCAGTATTTAGATTTTTTTAAGCCTCAGATTGAAGATTTTCAAGTGATTTCAGCATGAGCAAATTAAATACTTTGCTACATATTATACTTTCCCAAGTATACATCAATAAAAAGCTTTTTTTTAATTCTGCTTTTGTTGATACATAACTCTCAATGTCAAAAATGTATGACTGATTTTGTGGTCCAGGCTCACATATGCTAAAAATTCCTCACAATATCATAATTTTCTCCTTTTTTTTTGATAAAAATCTTTATCAATTTAACATCCAGGCGACTGGCCCAGAAAATAATGTCCTTGTCACATCTTTTTAGAAAACATGTAAAGGGTCAGCTGCAGTTTCATCAACACTGAAACAACATAACATCCCTTCATTCTTCCCAGAACTGTCATGGCCATTTTATACTTCAATATAAACCTACAGAATGCAATCTGTTTGAAATGAGCTGTACCCGACTCTCCATTACACCCCACAGAGCCAATTAAAATACTCAAACACTGATGGAAAGAGAAATAACGAGAAATGAAAGAGAGTTAGCAGTAGCACACCTCAGGTTTAAATCGTCTACGAAAATACAACGTGACTCATTTTCACAAACAGAACGCATCTTTTTTCTTTTTTTGCTCCATCAAACACAAGTCGGACCCTCAATACGGGAGAACGGCCATGATGGATGGTTGCATCTCATGTTGAGACAGAGGGGGGGGGGGAAGAAGAAAAAAAATCCTTCTAAAAACAAGTTTGTCAACAACAGCAAAAGCCTTCACGCCTAACCAACCCCCCGTCTCCTCCTGGGAGTCAAGACCCGTTGAGATGCCTAAATACTTCTCTCCAATCTGATCCCTAAGCAGGGGATGAAAAAGCAGACGTCGTCTTTGATATTCGGTCTTGGAAGGCTTCGACTCCCCCTCGCTCTTACCTGTCTGTCTCGGGTTGAAATGAGGGGATGTGAAGTTGATGGGAGGAGAAGCGAGCTCTGAAGTAAATGCCTAATGAGTTTAAACCTCACTTTGTAGTGCACTTTTTTTTCCTGCTTTAAAAGCCTCGCTAACAGATGCCAGCAGGGACCGGAGTCACTCTGCAACGGACTCCTGCGTAAATAAATGACTAAACAGAGGAACGTGACTCAACCGAGCAGAATAAACATTCACGATTATGAAAGATAATGATAATGAGTTTGCTATAAGCCCCGCAATAAGCCATGTTGCGGAAACACCGTCAAGAGGAGAGAGGGATTTGTTAGATGTCATTGAAAGCATTTGTAGTGTGGGGAGGACTGATTAAGCTATCAGTACACATCGAAATATTAAAAGAGTGAAGAGTGCAATTTACTGCTTTGGGATGCTTTAGAGCAGTGTTTCTCAACCATGTTTCTGGAAGACCACCAACACTGCATGTTTTGGACATCTCCTTGGTCTGTCATGCCCACTACAGGTCTTTCAGTCTCTGCTAATGAGCTGATAATCTGAATCAGGTGTGTTCGGTTAAGAAGACATGGAAAATGTGCAGAGCTGGTGGTCCTCCAGGAACGTGGTTGAGAAACACTGTGGAAAAGGACACCGAGTGAAAAGGAGGGAAGTAAAGAGGCTTAATTGGTTACACCGTTGCATTTATGGCTATTGCATTTGGACAGATATCAAGATTATTCCGCTTTGGAAATTTTGATGTGTCCTTAATGTGCTGAGAAAATGGTTGCAAAGTCTATTACATTATATCGATTTTTGTATAACAGATTTTCCTCGCAGTCCGGAATTACCAAACCTCTAATGACTGCTTTCTTTTTAAGCCGCAGCTAATTTAAAATGAGAAACCTCACCTTTACAACATCCAATTAACACAGTGATGTCAGGAAATTATTTACAGTGTTGATACAGTTTTAATGTAAGCAGAACCAACCTATTAGAAATCCCTAAATGAGAGATTGGTCCATGCAGCCAGATAATTATCTTGGTCATGAGAATATATAGGACCTTTGGACCTCATTACTCTCTCTGCTCTCACCGTTTGCCCTTTTACTCTCTGGACTTTATTCCCCTATCGGCCTGGCTGGCATCCATAAGAATAAGTTCACCTTTTAGTCTCGCAATTACAGAATATAGAAAATAAAGTGCATTTTGAGTCAAGTTTACAAATGAGACACAAACACATTTAAAACATTTTTTGTTTGTTTGTGATGAAAAAATAATGAAATGACAACCAATTCTTTGGATTTGTCATCAGTAGAAAAATATGTTTTTGAGTTAAAATGTACATTTGTGTTGTATTTTATACTATACTATACTACTCATTTAGCTTGTATAAAATCCAAATATTGAAATTCTAATTTGTGTCACTGGTAACAATATTTGTCCTAATATTTCAAGTCAAAACTGTGAAAAACATCTGTTATACAAGACTTGCTTCAGATGCTTGTTATGTATTCATCCAACTTTTAAGCATCATTCCAATGAAAACGTCATGAAGATTTTGACAGACAAAATCTTACTTTTGCATAAGCAAGGCCACTTTCAAAGGGAAATCATCAAACCAACTAGATACTCAGTGTGTGGTATTCAAGCTCTAATGAAGAAAGCTAAACATAAAATAAATAAACATGATGAGTAGCGTATCAAATTTGGAGAGAATAGAAATCATTCATTCATTCAGTTTAGTTCCTTATTTATAAGAGGTCACCACAGTGGAATGAATCGCTAACTACTTTCAGCTGCTATCATTCACACACACACTCATACACTAAAGCCAATTTAGATTATTCAATTCACCTATAGAACACGTCTTTGGAGCACCTGAGGAGCACCAGAGGAAACCCATGCGAACAAGAGAAGAACATGCACACTCCACACAGAAATGCCAAATGGTCCAGCCAGGACTCGAATCAGTGACCTTGCTGTGAGGCGACAGTGCTAACCACTGAGCCCGACTGGAAACCAAGTCAAGAGGTTTTTTTTTTTCCAAATGCGCCTTTACACGATGTAGACTATGTCAAAGTAGCTTTGTAAAGATTAACGTGCAATAACAGAAAATTGGTTGCAACATGGGCTCATTCTAAAAACGTAGCCTTATACACATTTCTTAGAGCTTTTCTTTTTCTGGATTGCTTTTAAAAACACTGCGGTTGGTTTTAGGGAAGTGGTTGGTTGGGTCAATCCATGCTTTTGAAAAACACTATCGGTTGGGTTTAGGGAAGGAGGATGGTGGGCCAATCAATCGGTCAGTCAGTCAGTCGACAACAATTTACAGGAGAAGAGCAGGCGCGAATGGCACTTCCAAGAGAAATCAGAGATCTCAAAAAGTGAACATAGCAGCCTCTAGAGGATTCACAAAGACAAAAACTGCAAAAAAAAAACTTAGCTCCTGGGACATATTTGGCGCTCTCCAGAAATTTATATAGGGGTACGTAATCAGAATGAGTCTAGGTTAGCAAATCATGTGTAAAGCTTCATCTGTGTGAAGCAAGTTCAGTACATCAGGCACATTCAGTTACAGAATATTGGTTTTGCTCTAGTTGGTTCAATGATGATTCATTTCAATATGAATTTCATTGTTGAAGGATGGAATTCATTGTAGAGTAGCTCAACCAACTGCAACGAAGTCAGCCAAATGCAACGGTGGCAAGAAATCCAAACTCCACTAATTGACATAAATGGGGGAAAAACTTGGAAGAAACTAGGCTCAGTTGGGGGAGCAGTTCTCCTCTGGCCAATGAATGAATGTAGAGTTGGAGCTGCAGTTTAGTTAAACTCCACCAAGGACGAGGCTCAGCATCTGCAGCTTCATCAGGATGCCAAGTTGACCCTTTTGCTGTCCAAAGAAGCTTCATCAGGAAAGGACTTTGTGGAAGAAACAACAAACCAGCCAAGAAACCCCTTTTTTTGGAGGGGGACCAGTGTGAAAAGGCAATGATATGCCAAAGCCCAAAGACTGGAATGAAGATTGGTGGAAAAGAGCATCATTAATTCAAAAATATGCAAGAAGAGTTAGACCAAAATTGAATGAGCGCTCACGGCCTTCAGTGGAACATGGATGAGGTTCTGTTCTCATTTGAGGCTGTATTTCTGCCAGCGTTGTTGGTGATATTGTCCAAATTAATAGGATTGTTAATGCTTTGAAAAGTACAGACAGTTTCTAATTCATCGTGCTACTTCGGGCATGGCTGAAATCATATTTATAGAGAAATGGTCATTTCCGCAGAGTCCAGACCTGAAAACTAGAGAGGCAGTATTGTACCACCTGGAAAGAGAAAGAAATAAAAGTCAAACTAAAGTCTAAAAAGGAACTCTGAGAAGTCTGAAATAAGCCTGTATAAATTGAACAACAGATTTCTTCAAAAATTACAGAACAGTCTTCCAAGAAAAGAGTTTTGCATGGTGTCAAGGGAAGTCACATTAAAATCTGATGTTTAAGTGGCCTTAAAGGTGCTGTATGCAAGTTTTTGACTTTTCTAAAGCATAAAAATACCATAAGATGTTTTCAGATATTTAAGAAACATGCTAAGTGAACTTTCTTGTAAAAACAATGCTAAAGATAGATATTCTGTTTTGAAAATATGAGTTATGTGCTAGAATTATGTTATGTTTTATGTTGTTCAGCTGCAAGAAATAGAAATATTTCTAAAATATAAATTCCAGGTAATTGTTAGGACAAAAACTTTTTAATATGAAAATAGTCCCTCTATCACGTGCCATTATTCATAACATGATTTAAATCAGCCTTAAATCCACATTTAGTCTTTACAGTCAGGGTCGCTTCTGTTGATCTGGCAACCTGCGATTGTGTTAAGTTGATCCAGGAATGCAATACCTAGTTAAACCACTTGGTGTCAAACTTACATTTTGCACCTTTATCTGCCACATACTTACAATAGGTTTGGTGGTATAGGTTTAAAGGTGGGTTAAAATGTAAGGCATGTAATTACAGATGAATACATGCAATGCAGGTATGTAATCAAGCATAAGTACAACGTAAAAACATGTATTTACACAAGGAGTACATTGTAATGGATTATTCATTTCAGTATAAGTACATATTAATATCAAGTCTGACATAGTTTCTTTGCTGGGGTTTTAAGTTTATGCTGGAAATGAGGTGGGAACTGGCGAATGTTCAACAACTTTAATAAAAAAAATACATAATTACAAAACAAAAAATATCCATTCGGAGGTCGACTCAAAGCTTGTTAAACACTCACGCCATCTTCTCTCGCTCTGCTACCCAGGCTCTCTACCCTGCCCACAACTGTCACTACCAAGTTGACCAATCACAGACCTGTGCATCAGAGTCCACTTCAGGGTACTGCAAAGATGTGCGACTGCGAAAAATACAGCAGACCTACTATGTGGACTTGGCATACAAGTATACTGGCCTCAGGTGTGTGTGTATTTCTTATAAGAATTTAATATGGATGGTTAATTTATAGAAAAAAATTACAAACTTTTAAAAGTTATTATAAGTTATGTTAAATATAATTGCCAGGCACCAAAATGCTGTAGTCATGTAAATCAAGGGTACAGTTGAATGTTCGGTTGAATACAAAGTTTTGTAAAAAATACCTTTAAAATGTCATTCTGCAGTGATATCCTAATGCATGCTTTTATATGAAACTCATTTTCTGCAAACAGAATTAATAACAAAGGTTCCAAAAAACACAAATAATGCTAATTTAAAAATCTACATTACATTGTGCTCATTGTCTCAACCTCATCTTTGAAACAGGATTTCAATGTATATGCAAATGCTCGTATCATTTCATTTCTGTTCTTTGTTTTTTTAGCCTTAAGCTTAGAATACGACTTGTACTCATATCTACCTGTCCTAGATTTGTCACTTTTGCAACTTGCTTTGGTGGGAAAGCTAATACCGAAAACAAATATCAACGCAAAGATGACTAGAATATCAATCTACAGCCCTATTTACTTCATAACCAATGTGATGTTTACAGGAATCACTGATTTTTATCCGTCAATGATCACTAACAGGATCTGAATGTGTGGTTCTTTAGATGGTGAAGAGATGGCTTTGTTGGAAGACATTGAAAGCCCCCAAGATACCCATCAGTAGACCATGTGGCCTTGAAATGCGTCTGACAGCACCCAAGCTCTCTATTAGCAGTCCAAGCGCCTGTCTACACAAACAAGAAAAGCTCTCCTCTGCATTGTTATCCACAGCACTGTTGACACTCTGCACACTGCAAAATAACACTTTTAATCAGTATATTTGTATTGTTTTCCAGGAAAATAAACATCATTTTGAAAAGACACATTTTGAGCAGAACAGATGAGTAGGAGGAGATGAATATACAAATACTGTTCAAAGTTTTGGATCAGAACTGTAAAAAAAGAAAAGAAATAAAGTCTTATTACTATGCCTACTAAGCCTGTATTCATTTGAACAGAAATACACACGATATAGTAAATTATTATTACAGTTAAACATATTTTTAATAGAGCTTTAAAGCGACTTTATATACAATTCAGAAAACATTCCAATTTGATGATCAATAAACATGCTTCATGTTTGTGACAATAGGTTTATCGTCATTTAGTTTAATCAATGGTTTTATCAGTTGAATTAATCTTTCACAAATTCTAAAATTAATTGCTTATTTAATTAAGTAAATTCTTTCTTGTTTCTGAATTAAAGCCTAAATATCAGCTCTTTTCCCCCAAGTTTGTACTTTAAAGTGCCATTTTATTTTAGTATAATTAAGTAGAATATGCATCACAATATGCACTCACCAGCCAAATATGATGGCATGTGATTGGCTGATTTGTAATTCGCATGGCAGCAACTAGGGATGGTCATTTCGGTTAATTTTGCTAACCGACAACCGCAGCTCGTTAAAATACTGTTTATATAAATAATAAATTTATTTTAACATCCGAACATTTTAATAACAGAACATAACAACCGAGCACATATGCCATGAAGGATTATAGCAGTTCCGTGGTGCGATCTTCGTACATGGATTACTCAGTTAGCTGGATTTGGTTATTGACGATTTGACATGATCCAAGATTGTTGCGTTCTTCAAAACTGATCTGAGAGTTGTTGTCATAGCAACAGTTCTGGTAGCTCAAACCTGCTCGGAAGCAGGCTCATTTCATATAAACAGGATTAGATCAGGTCAGTTCAAGCAAATGTAATACTGATGTATGTACCAAATTCTAATATTTTCTTCCAGTAGTTATATACACTTGGGAAAATAGTAAATCTATATTTTTCTAACTATATATATATATATATATATATATATATATATATATATATATATATATATACATACATACATACATACATACACACAAACACATACAAGTTAAAAAAATTATATATATATATATAAAACTTATGCACTACGAAATAAAAGTACAAAGACTGCCAACTGGTTGTTCAAAGAGAAAATTTATTGATATGAACTTTTTAGAATGCTTTAGTACAATATGTGACTTTTTCAAAAGCAATACAGTCATGCACATGTTTTAACAGCTAATATGACGGTGATTTGATGCTTCACAAAAGTTGCAGACGCCTTTACCAATATCAAAATGCTTTTGTAAACATCCAGTTATTCTTTACACCGTTTAAGAAACCGGCTACAATAATACTACTACTATGGCTACTTTAATAAAGAATATCCGCTCTGACTGTAAAACTAAATAAATTGCTTAATACTCTTGACAGATAAAAGGGTAAAGCATGCAGTCCACAACAAAGGTGGAAAGTTATTGCGTATCATATTTAACAAACCGTTTCCTATGAAATTTTAATAATTTAGCTCACATGGATAATTGAATATTAATCAGACGATGTCATTACGCTGCTGTGCCGTCAGCTAATCATTGCATTGCTGATCATGATTTTGAGGATCAATAGATCTGTCCATCCAACACACACAGCGATCTCAGATCAGTTTATCCAGACATTTTAATCTAATTCACGAACTTGTTTGAAGAACCGAATGATCCAGAGATCAGTTATCAAGATTAAAAGATCCAGGATCTGCCACAATTTACAATTAAAAATAACTGCTTTCTATTTTAACAGATTCTATAAAATGCTGCACAACACTGTAAATTTTATTCTACTTAAAACGTTTGAATTGTGATGCAAGTGCAGTTACAGGTACAAAAATATAGTGCCATATTTATTAATGAACAACTACATGCAATTTAGCTATTAATTATATTTCATTAGCACTTGCTGCACTCAAGTATACTGTACATGCTAACATGAAATAGTAAAGTAAGCTACAACAGCTCGTGACAATTCATTACACCTGACCTTACCGGATAACACCAACAGACTGCGTGCTTAATGACAAAAGCTGTCTCACTGACTCAACTCCTGCGCAATGTGTCAATGATTGATTCGTTTAATTAGCACATCGGACACTGTCACTGAGAGTTGTGGTGCTTCTGCTTTATGATGCAAGCCTATGCATTATGGAAAGAACATTAAGTTGCAGAATCTCCCCTAAAGGGATAGTTCACCCGAGACTGAAAATTGTCATCATTCATGGGTTAAAAAACTGTTAATACAAAGGAAGATGTCTTGAAGAAAGCTGGAAACTAGTAACCATTTACTTCCATAGTATTAGTTTTTCCTACTATGGAAGTCAATGGTTACAGGTTTCCAGCTTTCTTCAAGATATCTTCCTTTATTGTTTAAAAAGAAAGAAAAATATAAAGGTTTGGAACCACTTGATCGTGAGTAAATTTACATTTTTGGAAAAACGATCACTTTGATATCTTAAAGGTGCTGTAAGTGATTGTATTTAGAATTTTTTTTTGTTGTCCTGGTTGGAAGGGTCTTCACATTCCAATAATAATGATTAAAGTAAATGATCTAAATGTATTTATTTGTATTTTTATATTCTGGGTAAAACATATGACTAAAAAATGTTTGTCCAATTAAATTTGTTGGGCTGACAAATAACTTAATTATGACAGTTAACTCAAACTGTCTGTCAACATAGCCACCAACACCTGACAGAGAGAGACATCAGGCAAACTTTGCATCAACCTGAAAGTCTTCTTTCTGATAGACCAACATGGCCTTGTATAGGGTCGGGTATCGTTTGGGGTTATTTCGATACCGGTGCTAAATCGATACTTTTAAAACGGTACCGGTGCCAAAACGGTCCCTGAACCGATACTTTTGAGCCACAAAATTATGGTGGATGACTCTAGAAAAATCTTTTATTTGACAAAATCTTTTTTTATAAAAATATTTTTTATAGAACAATATAATTTAAGTTTAAAGTAAACATCAATTATATTTTATATATTTGAATAACATTAATATATTTCCTTTGATGATTTGTTGGTTAGCATGAATTTAATTAATAAACATGATTTAAACTTTTGCACTATTTCCCCAGCATATATGCATCAGCCCTTACTATGTGTCTGACGGTGGAATACTGGAGGTCATCACAGGCTCGACAAGAATGCAGAACTGTCCACTACATTTGCTCTCCTTTCTAGATCCTTCCAGCGGGTTTACAAGGATGAGGTTGTTGCATCTTTTTACACAGCATTCACAATTTAGCACACATTAAAGACATGATAGTGTGGCACCCACATAAATGTTGGCCAACTTACTGAAAAATAATTTAAATAAGGTTTACTTTTAAATGGGTCTGTTGATATATTTTTCTTTCAGTATTATATGTTTGTTACCTACTTATACACACACTCACACAGATACTTATGCATATATAAAGAGTAAATATTTTGGGTATTAACACTGCTTATGATTTTGTGCTATAAAAAATAAAACTTGAACTTGAGTTGCATTAGAATTGAACTTGAATTAGGGTTGAAGTTTATTTAACCATAAATGCAGATCAGAACTGTTGATCAAATCCTTGTAAATATTTTATACAGTAACATGACTTGTACTTGTATTTTTTATGGATTTTTGACAAAATGCAATCCAATACAGATCATCTTATACCCAATGAAAAAAAAACTGACAAAAAGACACACATTTACAAAACTTATTTAAATTGTTTTAATATTTTATGGTATTTTTATTTTAATACAAAAGCTCTGAAAATACAAAAGCTCTGAAAATAAAAAGATTTTCAACTACCTTATTTACATGTTTCTGCATTATTCCAGACATTCTGTGTTATTTGTGTTTTGTATTCACTTATCTACAATTAAAAAAATATGGTCAACTCTGTTAAATGCTCATTAGTTTCTGTTACTGGTAAGTATTAATACTTGATCAGATGATCAATGCTAGCTTTGCTATTGCCAGATAAGATTTCGTTATCTTACAAATCTGTCTGTAAGCTAACACTGGTCTCTCATTGAGAACCTGCTCTGTTCTCCACACAATACAGCTCAATTACTCTCCTCTGAGTGCTGTTCTGTCTGCTGGTCTGTCCACAGGCTTATAATTGTATGGCTGTGGTCTGTCGTTAGTGTGAATCTCTCAGAGTATCTTATCTCGGCAACCAAACGTGCACCGCGATCAGTTGTCTTTATACTGTGTAATGCGTGATATGCCTCATCCGATGTCACTTCCGGTCTGGCTTTTTTTCAGATGCGGTAGTAATTTTCTGTGACTAAAAACGACTCCAGATGGCTTAATAATAAACTTTAACGTATATTTTAAAGAAAATCTAGTTCCTACTTCACTCTTACGCACATTGACTCACTGGGGTGTCTAACATACAATATGCTCTTTAAAACAACACTCTTTCAGCAGTTTATACTCGCATCCAATATCTCGTTTGTCACAGGGGCATGCATGATCCTACGATGATGCCCAGAGACTCAGAGTGGGGGTATCGTCTTTGTAAAATTTTGGTAGAGTGATTGGATCCCCCGATTCACCCTAGGGGTGAAGAGAGGGTTATAGGATTGTTAATGGGAAGCGAGAGGGAGGGAGGGTGGTTTCAAGAAAACGAGAAAAACAGTGCTAGACGGCTGGTCTGCCTTAAAAATGGTTTTTGAGTAGATGATTGGTTAAAGAGACAAAGTGAGGCGTGGTTCCGGTGCCGAACCTTTGTTAACAAGTTAACTCCATTAAAGCTGACAAATTATAAATGAAACATCCAAAATGTCACCCAAAAAAAAATTTAATAAAAAAATTAATTAAAAAATTAAATTAAATAAAATAAAAAAAAAATTGGACATGTGGATAGTGTGGTGACGCAATGACGTTAATAAAATTATGTGCTATAACATGTAAAACAGGATCATGAAAGGAACATTCAAAAAGCAACTTGTGTAAACACCTTACTCATATTATTGCCTTATTCAGATTAAGGTAAATAATTTACTAATTTAAATAATTTACTAATTTAATTACTGATGTCCATGCAAACGTAGTCACAGAGAGGATCTGTATCTGGATTTGTTAAATTGTTAATTTGAGGTACTTTGTATGGAATTACACAGTAATAAAGGTTGAGTGAGCGTGAACCTGCCTGGTTGGTTTCAGTCACATGACTCGTGGTTCATTCATTTAAACTTTTCTCAACTCGCTGCGCCTACAAAAAATAAGCGTGACATACCGCGTGTGTATCCCTTCCTATTTGCGCACTTAACCTGCTCGTCTCCATTTGAAATAACGAAATGGAGCACACAAGAGACGCTATATGTAAAAGTCCCCTTTTGTTGACTCGTAATATCAGACCTGCGCATTGCAAGGCCCTGTTTACAGCTGAATTAAATAAATACATCACGTGGTACGATCAAAGAAGTTTAGCAGGCCATATGTGTCCCGGAGGCCATAAAATTCCCAGGTCTGATCTAAAGTAACTTACTGTAATTCAGCTACAGCAAAAACACTATACATTTACAATTATCTGCATTTATCTTGCTCTGTGTATTTATAGTATTGTATATATTTACTGTAAAATAAACAGTGATTTTCACAATGCAACTTTAAAATACAGTAACATACTACATAAAAGTACAATACAGTTCATATTACAGTTAAATACGGTGTAATCTACAAAAACAATTACTATGGAAATCAGAGAGTTTCCAACATTCTTCAAAACATCTTTTGTATTGAACAGTACAAACAAATTCATAAATATCTGGCACCACTTGAGGGCGATTAAATAATGAGTTAATTTTAATTTGAGCAAACTGTGGCATCATTCTAGCATCCATTTTACACCATGTAAAGTACTTTCCATTAATCTTCGACAACGCAGAATCAAAATTAGATTGCTCATTGAAGCTTTTTTCCAGTGGTGGTGACCAGGTCAATACTGCCCTCTATAGCTAAGGCATCCCTCCCATTGGACCTCTATCGCTGGCTCATCTGTTAATGTGAACACTTGAATACTGTGTTCCACAGGTCAAGGTTCACTGTCTGACAAAAACGCAGTTAAAAGAGGGAGTTTATCAGGCTGGGCTCAGGACTATTAATGAGGAAAGGAAAAGCAGGTGGTCTCTTTATCTCTGATAGAGGTCAAACCCAGCAGAGAAAAATGGCAGGAAGATTAGATATGGGGATTAGACTGTCTAGTAATTGCAACCCATGGAAGGAAAAAAAATATATGCAAAATCCCTGTTAATCAATATAAGAGGTGCGAATAAGTGACTTTGGACAGCATGTGATATATATTGAAAAAACTGTTCAATAGTAATTGCTGAGAAGAAATGACTGCAAATTAAAGCTCTAAAAAAGGAATGATTTATTATGGCACTTTCTTCTATAGAGGCAATATACACTCACCGGCCACTATATTAGGTACACCTGTCCAACTGCTTGTTAACGCAAATTTGTATTCATCCAATCCCATAGCAGCAACATTTAGGCATGTAGACATGGTCAAGACAATCTGCTGCAGTTCAAACAGAGTATCTGAATGGGGATGAAAGGTGATTATATATATATATATATTGTTTTAAAAAAAATATTGAAAACAAAACAATGACTTCTATTTTTTTTCCTTTTATGGACTTATAGATACCAGACAGTATCCAACATTCTTCAAAATGAAAATTCCAAATTCGAGTGAGTGAACGATCCCTATAACAACTATATGATAGTATAATTGAATTATCAATCATTTTTTTAAAAAGGACAGTTCACCCAAAAGTATATTTTTATTTAATTTTATTAAAATTGATGCTAAACTCAGAGTATAACATTACAAATCAGTCAAAATATTCTAATTATGTATTTCTATTATTTTGTTATATTTAATATTTATTCTATTTATATTGTGCATAATTCACACAGCATTAGTACACCATTCCCATGAATATATTACAGCAATGAAAAAGAATAATGTAAATCATCAACAGAAAAAAAGGTGACAAACTCATGCTCACAATTTAGCTTGCTGTTGAGCAGTTTTATTAACGGCAGCAGGAACGCTGAAGAAGATGACACAAGCTCAAGGTTAACCCAGATAAGGTGTGACGGCTTCAGCAGTGTTTTAATATTGTCTGCCACGCCGTTCCCACCGCCAGATTTATGGTGCGAATAGAAATCCAGTTTTTCCCCGGGGCTATCACTCTTACCGTTTTTATTTTTTATAGATTGTCATTCCATTGTAAATCTCAATGAATTAATGCATCTACCACAGACAAATCGGACCAATATGAAAAATGTCCATTTATTATGGGGAAATAGAAGAGGATGCCTTTGGCATATGGAAACCAGCTGAACGGATGTCTGGGGTGTTTTCAACTCCCGAACGAATCCATCATCCATCATCTGAAGACTCGGAGTCTTGCGTGAGGTGGTAAAGGACTCTAGTAATAATTCTAGTTAATCACTGTCAGTGAATGGCAGAAATATTAACTATTCATTACCCCTCTTCACACCTCCGAAATGAACTATCGATGTATCTTAAAACAAAAACAGTGCTGCAGGACATGATCTGGCTGACGGCAGAGCAGTTGAGCTCCATTCTAGAAGCACGTCTTCTGGCCTCGTCACGGCATGCGTCTCGCGCACAGAAATACAGCGGCTGATGAAAATGCAATGGATGTATTATTTATGCAACTTCTCACAGTAGCACAAGAGCCGTCGAGATTGAAAATGCATGTTGTCAGCTGCTGGCTTCCCTAGGTTGAAATCAATAGAGAGAAGCACTAACCTGCCACCAGCTCTGATGACTGATTGAATTCAGAGAGGCTGTGAAGCTTAACGCACTTCAGAAAGGAAACTGCAGTCTATTGGAGGCATGCAGCGGAATAATATTCCAATTCTGGTGTGGATGGTTTTCCTTCCCAGAGTGCACCGCTCTTACCCTTCACTGCTCAGGGACGGCTATCGATGAATAGTCATCGGGATTCTGAAGCAGGGCCCACTTCAGCGCGGGCACCCGTCGCAATCTCAGTCTCATCCCCGGAGCACTTTACTTGCTCAATTCTGTACGTGAGCGAGCAATCACGCAAAAAGCTAATTAAATTACCTCAAGCTGCTGTACCGTTACCTCCAGAAAGTCCATCGCATTTATAATGTATATATGCCAGTGCATATATGCAAACACGAAACCATCAAGGGTGGAAAAATGCATTTTAATAAGGCTCTGCCTCTGATATGCACTGCCCTTTGCAGATGTGTTGTTAATGCACTACATGGAAACGCTCTTCAGAAAAGAAATAGTCTATAAAGCTATACCATTTTTATTGTAAATGGCTGATAAACACTTCACATGTGAGCAAATATATGACAGTTACTGAATTTAAAGAAGGTTTTTCCTTTAAGTGTTTAATGTTTCTGTTTGCACATGCATTGACTGATCACATAGTGTGCATGCACTGAAGGCTATTGGAGACAAAATAAGTGAACTTGAATTGTCAACATGCCTAGTCTGACAGTGTTTAAGACAGCAAAGTGTAGGTGTAACCCTGTCAGTTCTACACTACCCAACCCGCTCTGACCTGGGATCAAGGTTATAATAGTTTTGGATTTTACATTAGTTTTAGTTTTTATTGTCTTGACAGTTCGTTTTAAATAGTTTTTAGAGGCAGATTTATTAGTTTTCATCAGTTTCTACATTTTGAAATGACTTAGTTTTAGTTTAGTTTTTATTAGTTTCTGTATTAGTTGTAGATTTTTCTCAATAAGGAAATTTGTTAGGTGCAAGATTCAAAATCATCAGAATAAATTGTATAATAAAAACTCAACCATACATTTTTCGAAACATGTATTCCGAGGACATGATCACCATCATCTACCACTACCATCCACCCATCCTCAAATTCAATACAACAGCCCACATAGCAGCCTTAAGCAAAATGTGTGCAAGGCTGCTTGAGATTAGTATATATATATATATATATATATATATATATATATATATATATATATATATATATATATATATATATATATATATATATATATATATATATATATATATATATATATATATATATATATATATATATATATATATATACAGTAGTGATGGGAATTTACTTTATTGTGAACCAGACCTTCTGAGACAATCAGGGCCGTGCACAAGGGTGGCCCTTTGCCCTCATTGGCTGTGGTGCCCCTCTTGCTCAATCGACCCAACCCAAACAACCCCCCCGGCTCTTCACTTTGCGATCGGCAAACATCCACCCCCCACCACCCCCACGCTTCACTTTGTGATCGCGACCCCTTCCCCTTCACTTCACTTCACACACAAACCGAAAACCCTTACCCCGCCCCCTCTCTTCAATTTGCGATCGCAGAACTCCCCCATTGTCCTTTTGAACCCCGATATGCTTGCGTCATCAAGCTGCTGTTTTGTGTACAGCTGTTGCTAGGTTACCCACGAAAGCAAAGCACATAATAAAGACATGCGCATATCATGGTCATTCTGCTTTTGCTGAATCTTTTGCTTTCATTACCAAAATCAAAATACAGAGAGCTACTGCATCTATCTGCCGCAAAAAAAATTATTAAAAAAAGTTTGGTTCTTGGTGGAGACAAGCGGACATTATCATTGTTTGCCCTGGGTCAGTCCCGCTTGTCGTCAAGGTAGGTGTTACACAGACATCCGAATGAACATTATGAAAACTAAACGTTGTTGTACAGTTGGTTGTTTACTTCCGTTATTTGGTATGATTGCATTCATATCAGAAGTGAAATTTACCAGAGTTCGCACAAACCGTATCCCGGACCACCTCTTTCAGGCGGACTCAGATACGGTTCATGAATCCCAGAGTACCATCGTTTCGCACAAATGCAATCTGCGATTTATTTTCTCTTGTGCTTGCTAATGCTTTGACATGGTCAAATTGTGAATTCCGACAACCAACTTTCAGTTCGACCATAGTCGTATTCCATATAATCTCTCACGAAGAGTTTACGAACAAAAAACATTGTATTTTTTTATGCTAGAGTTAGAAGTGAGCGCATGTTCCAACATCTTTGCACATTCTCTCATCTACAGAGCATTCATTGTCGCTGTAGCTTGCACACGTTCCGCTCTATTCAGTTTATGCAGTTTTTATTTTGATTACCTTTTGAATCAATGCCCCCGAGGTATAGTTGCCTCCTTGTGGATAAACCAATTACATAAGAGTCAGAGAGCTTGAGATAGACTGAGAAAAGATATGATGCAATAACAAATGTCAACATGTGCTTTTTGCAAAATGTAAAATAATTGCTCTAAGAAAGTTTTGTTGCGTGTTTTAGATGACAAATCCACAAGAGGGCACTGTCTATAGTTCTCAGAGTTCGAAATATGTTGAGTATGATATGATTCTGGTTTGTATCAAACACATATCCTTCGTGTGCATGTTTAGGAGAGGGCAAACTAATCTGCAATTTATTTTCTCTTGTGCTTGCTAACACTTTGAAATGGTCAAATATTGAATGCTGACAATCAAATTTCGGTTTGGCCTCACTCGCCAACTACATAATCTCTGGCCAAGTGTTTACAAAAAACATTTTTATATTTATCATGCTAGAGTTAGAAATGAGAGTCTAGCCTCTTTACGCACAGTCTCATCTGCATAGCCTCCATTGTCACTGTAGCTTGTACTGCTCTATTCAGTTATGCAGCTTTTCCTTTGGCTACCTTTTCAATCAATTCCCCCAATGTACAGTTGCCTTCGTTTGGATAAACCAATTACAGCAAAATAATTAATTGTAATTAAATGTTCAAGCATGCATGGTTACACAAAAAAAATAAAATACATACAAGTGCTTTTCTGATGACAAACTCCCGTCATGCAAACTATAAGCTGACACTCACCACCTGAGCACAAAAAATAAAGTACATTTTGGCCAATTAAAAAAAGGCTTACAGAGTAAGAGAGTTTGAGATAGACTGAGAAATTATATGCTGCATTAAAGTCAACACATGCTTTTTTTTGGCCGTTAAACCATGCTGACCTATTCTAGTACAGTAAATAAATATAATATATAAATATTGACTTTAAAAATAGCATCACATGGCATCCTTGACATCCTTTACAAATATCTTGTTTACTTTAAGAGCTAATCGTGACAGCCGACACATGCATGTAAACAGACCTAATATACTAGCTGTACTAAAGATAAATTCGCAGAATAATGCCAGGCAGTGCAAGTGAACATTCTCATCGCCAATGCCAACAAAACTAGCTGTTTTCAAGCATCACCAAACATAAAAAGGATTGAAAAAATACTTCATCAAAATACATCATCAAAAATGAACATGACTTTAACGCCACATGACTTTCAGAACAAAAATCACTCCTTCAATGATTATTCACCAGGTTATAGACTCTTGGTACATATTAAAAAAATTCTGCTCTAGGCATAATTGTGCATGCAAAACCATCCCATCCAGCGCTTAGTCCCAAATCAAATATCCAGTAGATGTCTCTGATAAGCTTTTGTTGCCTCTGGAAACATGGTCACGTATATAATGATGAATAACCCAAATGCCCTGTTTTTTAGCATTGATCTTTTTGTCATGTGCTGTCATCATTAAACATGTTGAAGTGGTAAGAAGACTGAGTGACACTGCCTGAATCTCTCAGGCGTTCATAAAGAGCTAGTACATGACTAGAGTGACTGAAAATGCATTTGATCTGTTGTCAGTTGAGATGGCATAAAGGCAATGTGGATCATGGATTCATTTCATGGCTAGATACACCTTTTGAAAAGGTTTTATGTACAGAATATCAATATAACTTAAGCCTCAAATTAAATCTTACAGTTTAGCGTTTGTGCTTGATATTCAAAGTGAATGATTTAAAAAGTACTTCAAATTAGGGATGTGGATATTATGGAATGGAATTGAGACCTGCGTGAATGGAAATCATTGTGACTACATTGTCATTTGTACTTTTCAAAGAGGTTTTTAGAACACCTCCCTGATCTTCAACAATCATATAGTCCTGCTTTGAACTAGGGCTGCACGACTTTGGCTAAAATGGGAATCACAATTTTTTTTTCTTAAAATCAAGATCACGATTTTCTCACAATTCTGTAGACATACAATAAAGGTTAATAGGAGTAGGATATTATTATTATTGTTATTTCTCAAAAATAGGGTAAAACAAAAGTAATATTAGGCCTATGTGTAGGTCTACTGTTGGTTAAAATGCTAAATTTTGTATAGACTTGAAATGGTGGACTTGAATAGACTTTAAATATGTCCTGATTGTTAATTCACAGTAAGTGATGACATCAGAATACAACTAATCATAATTATGAGGATGCATTATTATGTTTGAGACATGTGCTTGCCATTTGCCATTGAGAATATTATTAGACCATTTTTTACAGGTAAAATGAAACGTTTGTCATTATCAGATTCCCTCCTGCATTGTATTCAGCATTATATAGGCTACAGTTGATATACTGACACTGTTAAACATTTATTTTCACAACACTGTGTTCGCTATGAAAGAAAAAGCATATGCTTGTTATAATCACAGAGTGTTAGCTCACGTGTGATTTTGCAGACGCAAATACGTCATTACATTAAGACAGAAATTACATTTTGGGGTGAATTATACTTTATAAATACAGTTTGTGACACTTTTAACGCCATTTGGAGGTGTCCATGTTGCTAAGCAACGTATATAAAACAATGTGAAGATGACCACCTTTACGCTTCTTTCCTGACCTTGAAAATATAATTGGCTGAATTGTAGAAAAGCAGAATTAAGACTGTGTATAGGGTTGAATCAAGATTGTGATCTTTTTTCGATTAATTGTGTACTACTACTTGGCGCTGAACTAGTGTTGTCATAATACTGGAATTTTCTACTTTGATACGATACCTTGAAAAAACATCTACATTCTATACCATTTTTGATACCATGAGCAACAAATTCCACAACATTAAAAGTATGCAAATGAAGTAAAAAGGGACAAAAATAACTAAACCATATAATGCTTATACAAAGTAAGCAGTCCTTAAGTCCAAAAGTCAAATTACAAAAATATAATATATCTTATTCTCTAAATAATCTTATTTTCTGATTAAAAACAAGTGTTAATTTCTTAATAATAATAATAATAATAATAATAATAATAATAATAATAATAATAATAATAATAGTAAGTATCTATCTCCCTTATAGTGAAAATAGAAAAGTATCAATTCTAACCAAAAGAAAAATTGTATCATTTTAAATATTTCAGTATCGATATTTTTGACAACACTACTTTGAACATACTGTATATTTGCTATAAAGTTTTAGTTAGCCCATAAAGGAACATTGTTATCATTTACTCAGCCTCATGTCATTACAATCCACCGAGACCTTTGTTCATCTTCGAAATACAAATTAATATATTTTAGATCAAATCTGAAACCTGCCTCATCCTCCAAAGACAATCCTGAGAAGTTCAAAGTCTAAAAACAGGAACTAAAACACTGTAAAAAACATGTCATGCGAGTTCAGTGGCTCAACTGTAATCAAATGAAACTCTAAGAACACTTTTGTGCGCCAAAATAAAAGATAAAAACAACTAAGTTTGCCTATGTATTCTGTATCAGATAAGGGTGTTCTGTGCATTTATTACAGGGCAATACAACACTTGCATTATGAACTGCTGAAAGTAATGGCAATTCATCGTACTGCCTGTAATAAACACACACCTGACGTCCTGAGGAACTTGTTCATTATATTTACAGGTTGTTTGGCACACAAGTTTTTTTTAGCTTTGTATGATTACAGTTGAACCCTTGAAGACACATGTTTTTGGTTTTGTTTTCTGGACTTTTCCAAAAATGAACAAAGGTCTCAGGGGATTGGAACAACATAAGAGTGTAATTAATAACAGGACTAACATTTTAGGGTGTACTAACTCTTTAAGGCAGTGTTGTTGTGTCTGGATGGGGTTAGCATCTGACTGTTTGCACAGTTGATGACAAATCAAGCTGAAAATGGAAAGAGGAATATTTAAATATCACAAATAACCACTTTAATGCTGGAGTTTGTACTTGGCTTGGAAATAACAACGGCATCAGTTCTTTACGACAGAGAAAACATCTCTATCTCATCACAAAGTTTGACTTTGCTTTAAGATGAATGCCTTGGGAAGCTGACTCGATCCAAAAAAATTGCTCTTTCTAAAATTAAACGTAGCATGACAAGACCACCAGCTGTGAATGAAGTAACTGATAACAGCAAGCTCGTTCTACGATGCTCAGAAACTATTGCGGTGGGTGGAGACACTGCAATCCCTAAAGCTTTTAACAAATAACTCAAATGTCTTTTGTCACCAGGTCTCGCACTAAAATGAATGACACACTGGAGGACTATGAAATGCTCTACACTCTCATCTTTCACACTTCACTATGGCCTTTAATCAGTTTTAGATTTCACTTCTTTTCAGAAAACTTTGTTCCTATCTTTTCCAGGTATATTTAGCCACTAATATCAGATGCACAACCTTTAAAGAGGTGGTCCAGATGATATTTTAAAGGCTCAGTTGTGTTTATGGGGTGCAAATCGATGTGTGTTCATGCTTCATTTGTAAAAAATCATGTTACTTCTTCATATATCTTTGATTGTATACAAATAACATGAAAACGATTGTCTTATTTCATTGTTCCTCTCAAAGGCCCGCCCTTAAGAGGCTCTGATTGGTCAGCTAAAATAATGTGCCGTGATTTGTGGATTGTCTCCATGTCACCAAGAAGCATCATGCCTCTACTAGCACACGGTTTGTCGTTGTGTAAATACTGTCAGTCAGTGTAGCTGTTAGCCGTATCAGTTTGAGCCTGAATCGGACAGAAAATTTAGAGGACAGGCATGAGGTTAAAATGAAATCTGACAAGTGTCCTTCATATACATACCTACATACATATACATAAATATACATATACACACACACATACATACATACACATACCTATACATTTATATTAGGGGTGTAGCGGTTCACAAAAACCACAGTTCGATTCGATACGACACAGTGGTGTCACGGTTCGGTATGTTTTCGATACAGCAAAAAAAGAAAAAAGCCAGAGGATTTCTCTGATTTTATTTTTTTAATATAATAAATCTAACATTGTAAAAGTATAATCTTGTTTTTTTTTTTTTCTTTTACTTTGAACAGTGATAGAGCTATACTTCCGGAGTTTCTGCTTAGCAGCAAATAAAACAAATCCTTCGTTATCCTCAAAACCAAAAAGCTGCTTATAAAAAACAAATACAATATTGTAGTAGTTAAACAAATAAAAAGAAAAGAAAAATTTTGTTTTTATAAGGAACTCAGTTTCAATCAATTTTTAAGTATTTTTTTGTTTTCAAAGAGATGAGTGTCCACCTTTTCTTCAGACAGTCACAGCACAGATCTGCTTGATTTGACTGTCACCTGCCATTTTAGTGGATCTGAAAGCAGGAATTATCCAACTGAAATGGGCTTATGAAGGATTAATGTAACGGGGCTCTATTGTATTTAACATTTTTTTAAAACCCGAAATTTCCACTACCGATTAAGGTCTCTCATATCCGCAGCTATAAATGTACCGATCGCCTCGGTGATTTGTTTTGTCCAGTTCGAATCTGTAGGAATTGCCTGTCTGAATGCTGTTCTAGTTACTGATTCTGTGATGTCAGAGTAAATGAGTTGATGTGCTCAAATATTACCGCTACAATAGCTTACTGTCATAGCAGATGTCATAGGTTTTTTTCACCACTCTCTTGGTGGCGGTGATGGTGCGCGACATATCTAAAGAGCGGTAGGGGCGTGTGCGCGCGATGTATCTGAAGAGCGGTGGAGGCGTGTACATGCAATGTACCTGAGCGGCGGGGGTGAGTTGTGCCCAACGTACCTGAAGAGCTTGGAGGGATGCGGTGGAGAGGGGTGTGCGAAGTATTTAAGGACCGGGAGGGGAGGCGCGCGATTTATGGAAGATTATCATTCGTTTGCGGGCATCCGGGAGTCTCTATGCATTTGCGGGAGACTCCCGAAACTTCCGGGAGACTTGGGATGTCTGGGATTACATTAACGTTACTTGCCATTTTACTAGCTAGTGTAGCGCGTGCCTGACTGGAGTAGTGTTTGGAGGTGGGCGGGTGTGGTGATATGCGAACAGGTTATTGAGATTGGCTGTTTTGTGTCGGGGTCCCGGGTTGCTGAAGCAACAGGGGCGGAGCCAGCATGACCGAGTGCATGCTTTAATAAAGTGATATTCTGAGTTCAAAAGCGATGTTCTCCTGTTTAACATGACAGCGGGGAAGGCAGCATTTTCTCTGTCACCATTTTCTCTGTCATTTGGGATGCCATGTTGAGGGCTGCTGCACTGAAAACATTATATTTTGTACTTATTTTCTTTTATCTTTTTAGACAGTCTGAATCGAATCGTTCGGTTTGTAATGCGTACCGAACCGAAAGTCTCGTACGGAACGGTTCAATACGAATATGCGTATCCTTACACCCTTAATATATATATATATATATATATATATATATATATATATATATATATATATATATATATATATATATATATATATATATATATATATATATACACATACATACATACATACATACATACATACATACATACATACATACGAACAAACATAGCATTATTCACTGTATACAGTATATATTATAAATGTTAAGCGTAAGCGAACTACCAGTGTGTGGGAAATGTGCTTTATAAATATTCACATGTATCGATAATAATCAACAATGTTAATTATCTTATATAAGTCACATTGCAATGCGTTTTATTTTAAGCAGCACTTTCATTAAATAATTACTTTTGGCATTTTGCATTTTGTTTGAAAATGCTTTATATTGAATATTTCAGTCCTGTATTTAATAATATACCATATGCCATAAATATTTTGAAACGTGCACATTACAAGGCATAAAGCTCTAAAACTGCTCTTCCTTGCAGTCAGAACACAAGACTTTTGGGACTGAGAAAAAAAAATGGCAAAACAACTTTAGGTGTTATCGGCTTAAATTTACAAGCAAATTTTCCCATATAGCAGAAGGGAATACATTTAACATGCACTTGAAATGGATGTTGCCCATGAGGTTAGCATTTCAGTCTCGCTCTCTCGTTTTCTTTGAACATTACAAATGGAAAGTGGCTGGTTCCTGCTCTGGTCCGGGTAGAGAACAAGCACTCTCCGGCTAGAGCACTTGTTTACAAGCATCCAAGGTCTTATGACCTTCACAATGCACATCAATCAAACAAAAATCATCAGGAAATGGAAAGAAAAACCTCCATTCCTCCCTTTAGCACACATTCAAACTGTACCACAAAACTGTGCCGCTTCTGTAAGCAAACATAGCTTGTTTTATTGATCCCGTTTCTATTTTTAGGAACACATTTCCCAATGATCAACATTCATGCTTCTTTTTTTTTTTAACCAATCCAGTCAGCATGCTTTCAAATTAGACATTTTGAATGTGTTTATCTTTGTGCTCAGAATAATTTAGCAGGCATGAACTGAGCAGCAACTCCCTTAGCGAACCACGACACACAATCTGCTTCAATACTGACCAAAAAAAATGACATCAGGAGGCCTGACAGACAATCCATTATTCAAGTCACAATGCAATTTGATGGATTTAAGGACAGAGGACAAATACTCAATCTCTTTTTCCAGTTAGTAACACAGCTGACATTCACCGACTCTATGTCAACAGCAGGGCCGCTAGGCTTGTTACAATGTCAAGTATTGCTTGGTAAACAATTACAACTGCAGACATTGATTCACGTCTGTATTCCTTTTAGGGCTGCAGGATATTGGAAAAATTGGACATTGCTCATATATATATATATATATTGCAGAAAAACAAAATAGCGCAATATCACACATGTAGCAATGCGATATGGATGTATGTCATCACTGGTGGTAGGCGTGCCTTAGTGTCCCACCAGTGACTATATACAGTCATATCGCACTGCTACGAGTGTAATATTGCATTTATACAACAGTTTGATGGCATAATAGTTTATAAAAATGAAAATCAAACACAGAGAGTCTCAAAATCCTTTTGTATAAGGAACTACTTTCTTCCACCATTCATTCACATCTGCAGCTGACGTCAGAACAGCAGAAACCATTGCTACTTCACAAACGTCACTTTAGAACTAGTATTTCAGGGTTTCTGCAGGCTTCATCAAATCAAATGTAAGACTTTTTAATACCTTTTTAAGATCATTCTAAATCAAATTTAACAAACAAAAAATAAATGTAGTTATTTCTTAGCCACATATTTTTATTGTCAAAACAAGAAAATTCTAGTAGTATACACTTTCTCAACATAAGACTTTTTGTTAAAAGTATATTATTAGAGAAAATTACATGAATAATCAAAAATACAAACAGTATTTGTTGGCTTTTGGTCGAAATTAATAGAGTATAACTCCTATTCACCCTAATGTGTTTCTGTTATAAATCCTAACGTTTCATGCCTATTTAGAAACATTACGTGCACTCCGCCTTACATCTGTAAATAGTTTTTGTATAAAGGGAAATATGTTGCTCTGTTATTATCATGAGTAATTGTGTAACTGTTTGCACTTTAGGGATTTTAGTTTGGAGAATTTGCTGTATTTCTTTATAATAAAAAAAACTTTAGAATAAACAAAAGAAGATTTATTAAGATGGATTGTTGGTGATTGAATGGATCTTGGCCAATTGGGTAGCTTTACTTGGAAAGAGGAAATTTAAGACCTGTTTAAAGTTATTTAAGACCTACAGAACAATAATTGTGAATTTAGGACCTAAAACGTTTTGAAAATGTAAGACATTTTAAGACTTTAAGACCTCGTGGATACCCTGTTTTTGAATGATTCTCTAGCATAATGTCTGTCTAAAGTGATGACAAAACAGGTGATTTTGCTGACGTTTTAAGATTATAAGGCTGAATGGCATGAAATGCCATCAGTCTAGAGCCATTTGCCAGTATTTCTCTGTTGCAATAACGAGATCACAATTATTAACCCTGAAAAAACCAAAGCAAACACTACCAGAAACACTACGGTATAAATACAGCACTACAACTACTACAACATACAAAAGAGAGAGATTTTACAATTGCGATTGACTAATATCGATGCTGAAACTATATGTGCAACACTAATTCCTAGAGGTTTATTTCGATATTTCCATCATGATCAACCAATCATATGGTTCCCCTTATGAGAAATACCTTAAAATACAAGTGGACTAAAGCTAATTTGGTTGCTTGAGACTGAACAGGGTTACAGTTACAGCTTCCTGAGACATCATTAAAGCAATCTTCTTCAAAGCCTTAGGGAATTTACTGGCAAGCCTTGCTTAATGAGTTTTAATAAACACTAGATGGCTTGACACAGTGCACTGTACCTTTAAATTATTCCCTTCGATTGCCTTTTTGAACTTTCCGGATTCTGTTCGGTCCCCAAGAATACAAATGATATGATATCTTTCACAACTCGGTAGCATCGTGAAGGATATTCATTCCTAAACCCTAGTGAATGTCCCCTGTATTTATATGGCAATGCAGCCTATGACCGGAGAGCTTTTTAGAGATTAAATCGTGATTTCTGTGATTGTCAGGCACTTGATTGCAGCTTGATACATCGCTGGTACATTTCTCCGGCTTGGAGCACTAAAGTGATTTTGGCTATGTACTGCAAAACCCCTGGATCAATCTTTGGAGCCTCAGAGAAATATATAATTTACCTCATCTCCTCTTAGATCTGTATAAAAATCCATAAGGGATGCTGTTTGGAAAGATAGAGGAGTCACAGTGATCAACTAGCTTTCCAGTAGTTGTTGATTAGTGAGATTGCATCAAGGTAGCATGTCAAATGAAAAATACACTGTTGCATTGCATTCTCTGGTATACAGTGCCTGTGTAAATCAGGATCTCTGAGAACTCAATTTCCTGCAGCATGATTACCTGTTGTACGTTATAATATAACATGTAGGTCTCTTTGTCAAGGACACTGATAGCTGTACTCTTCTGGTAATCACTTTATGCTTGTTTGTAGACGTGAGACATTTAGACTTTAGTTTTATTAGGTATATAACTCAAATAAACTGAATGGTTTGTAATGCAGTCAACAAAAGAAAAACATTCCCAGAGAAATGCATTTAAGCTCTGCTTTTACATTTGAAAACAAATAAAAAAGTATGCTGTGAATGTCATTTTAGTCATTGTAATATATAAAATATCACTATTATTACTATTATTATTATTATTAGGTTAGCCGTAGTGTTATTTTAATTACTGAAATACTTCAGTATGTTATAGTGAAAATCTTATTTTATAAACCACATTTTTAATTATATAGTGTTGATGGATTCGGATTTCTGCCTTCCAATCCATCCCAGCATGAATTAACGTTTATCCTTTTTCTCATTACTTTATTAATATGATTATTTGAATCAGTATTTAATTTTGAAATGATTCTGACTAATGAATAAAGTTAACACATAGTTTAATATAAGAATGTTCAGTGCATTTGCCTGTCTCTTTTTCTGTCTATTTTAAATCCATTTTCAGGAGCCACCAAACTAGGTCAGAGGTCATGGAGACCTCGAGTGGAAGGACTAGATGATTGAAAAAAAAAAAAAAAACGTTTTCCTATTTGTATAATTATGTGTTAATATTGTCTAAAGTGATTTTGATATTATTGTTATTATGTGTATATTCGGTTTAAAGCAATTTTTCCTATTTATTCAAGATAGACTTTGTGTAGTAAAAATATAGCAGTCTGAATGCTGTTCATACCAGTTTTGAGCTAGTTTGATAAGACAGCTGAGTGTATGAAGAAACAACCTTGGGTTTTTATAACAGATTGTCTCTTGCATGTGTATATGCATCCGATGGGTCAGTTCTACAGGTCTGAGACCAGCTCTTAATTGTCATCAGGCGACGTGACCCAAGCCTCTTGTCGCCATTCCTATCTGGATTCAGATACTACCCCGCTTTGATGTACATATTTAGAATTGTCTATCTTTGTTTTAACCAATTGGAACCTGTTACCTGAATCACAGCCTGGTCTTGTGTAGAGAGTGTAACTGTTTTTGTAAGCAGAGCAGCCTAGGAACTAGGTTTCTGCTGATGAAACTGCAAACTATCTTGAGCAAACTTTATTTTTTTGAATCTCTAACTCCGGCTTTTCTTCATCTGACAGACTGGTCATTCTTTGGGTTAAGACTGTATATTCCTACAGTGTACATATAATGACACAGAATTCCTATTTTTTTATGTAACTTGTTCCAAAGGTTTTAACAAAATATGGACCGATTCATTGACAAAAAAAAAAAAAAAAAAAAAAAAAAAAACTTTCAATCCTCTAAAAACTGCCTGACAAAATAAAAATTTAGGGCCTGCAAATTGTGAAAGTTTGCAAACATGCCAGACTGTTTTGACTTGGAAATGACACCAAAACCAAAGTAAATCAGCATTTCTGGTAGACCAATAACCAGCACCTGCTCACTCCTTGTATTATACACGCTTATGGAAATTTCTCAACATGCTAACTACTAAAAATACAGCCATTTTTAGTAATCGGTTTAAAATTTTTCCAAGCACCAACCAGTTCACTGATACATAAAAAGAAACCTAATTTGCTGAAGAACACCTACAGTATGTTACAGCTCCATTTGAAAACAAGCTCGCTTAACGCGACACAATCAATCTCCAAACCAAACACATCCAATCAGTAGGCCTATTTCATTCCATTTACCTCTCTCTTTAGCAAGCCCAGCAGGAAAGAAAATTAAACTTTGCAAACTTACCTTGTGCTGCTCATAGCCTTCGTGACATTTCCAAACCTGTCTTCTTTGACTTAACCGTGACACGCTACTCCTTCATGTTTGATCATGATCATATACAAGGCGGAGCTACATGACGCGACGACCCACCGCCACCTCAACAAGTCGGTCCAACTACTACTGATTTTGCTGCAGCCTTTCTCATAAATTGCGGCAATATATTTGTGTCATTTCATGATGTGTTTTTGCAGTGAGATATGCACAGATAAAGTGTATTGTACATTTTGTAATTCTATTAAGAACCGGTGTTGGGAAAATTTACTTTTGAAAGTATATATGCATTACAATATTGAGTTACTCCCCAAAAAATAATTCGCTGCGTTACTCAACTACTTTTTGAGGTGGTAAGAAATACTTACTGTTGAGTTACTTTTGCGTTACTTTTCCTTACCTTTGCTGAGGCTTGATATCGTTCAGAACGTGAATTTTTTTTCTTCTTTTTTTTTCTTCTTTTTTTTTTTTTTAAATAGAGAAGCTCTGCAATTAACAACACATTGTATAATCAACTCCATTCATTTATTTACCATTAAAATATAAAAAATATCATTTAGGATAATAATATCTTCCGAGAACGTCCTGGTCCCAGAGCTATGCTGTATACAGAAAATTAAGGTTTAAAGCAATGGGTTTTTGTAGTCTTATTTAAGTACAATCACTGTCCATTGAGAAAGTCTCCTTTTCCCTTTCCTTTTCCTTAATGCTTTCAAAATAATGAATGCATTCTCTTATTGAGTGTATAATTCAACGTAACTAAATGTATTTTTAATAAAAAAGTAACTGGCATTGCAATTTTAAAAATTAAATATTATTAATTAATTTTATAAAATAATTCGTTACTTTATTCGTTACTTAGAAATTGAAAATTATTATGTAACATGTGTTACTTAATGGGCTCCTTATTTACAGGCTCTTAATTTCTATAAAGGGAATACCCAAAAAAAAAGAGAAAGTAAAATCTTTTTCTTGCCTTTTATTCGTTTCCAATCTAGTTTATCATCTCTCTTATGTGGAACACAAATGGAGATAGTTTGTACAATGTTGGAAACTGGCAACTTTCTACTATGAATGTCCATGGCTCCTGATTTACAACATTCAACAAAATGTATATATTTTTGTATTAAGCTGTGCATTATATATACATGCTATATTTTTGCAAAAACATTTAACATGTCACCATATTTCTATTTTTGCCTAGTCTGAAATGTCATTTTTAGTTCTTATTCTTTATTCTAACATGGGTCATTATAAGCCCGATCAAGTATCAAGTAATAATATTTACAAAAATAAAATACAACACACATTTCTGGAAAGTTTTAGTCCAGATTGTAGGTGAAACCAAATTTTTGACCAGAATGGGTTTGCTGTGGAACAATAAGTCAAAGTCAGCTTTATTGTCAATGCTGTCACATATAGCTGCACAGACATACAGAAAACTGAAATTGCATTACTCTCAGACCCTGGGTGCATACAGAGAACACAAAAAAACACAACAAGAGTAAGTGACAGACGTATAGATGAAGCAACCAGGGTCCAGTTTTTCAAAAGTAATCCATCGGGATTTTGGATAACAGATTGGATCAAATGTTGGAAATGGGTTTTTCAAAAGTAACAGAGGAATTTAGAGGGAATCTATTCAGAGGGAATCTATTTGATCCAAAAATACAGGATTATCATGATCCCATCAGAAGGGTGGGATCAGTTGTGATTTCTTTAAACAAAATAAAAAAAAAAAGTTTTATTTTTTAAGTGAATGATCACAAACTTAATGGTTACTGATGATATATACATTCCTTCATATATGAAGCCGATTTTAAGCACGTGAGATCTAATGAGATATGGTAGCCAGCAGCGCCATATAAATGTAAGGAATTATTATTAAACAAAAATATCAAAGAAGAATTGTATTAGAACAAACTAAAAAATGTCAAATGTTTGTTGATTACAGTGTTTCTGATTCTTACCATTAAAACAAACAATGACTGTTTGTGGCCACTGGTATTTTGCCTACTTGTTGTTCTTTGCTGAGTCAGTAGGCTACACTGTTGGTTCCATTTAAGACTCTGGTAAACAGGATTTTGTTAATCCTGAAATTTGGTATTTCGATCACAGTGATCCAACCCAATGTTCCTTTAAAAAAACTGTCATAAAAGTATGCTTATTCATTTTTCCTTATGGCTTAGTCCCTTCATTAGTCAGGGGTTGTTGCCATAGGGGAATGAACCGCCAATGTGTCCAGCACGTTTTTACGCAGCGGATGGCCTTCCAGTCGCAATCCAACACTGGGAAACACCCATACACTCTTGCATTCACACATACACTTCGGCCAATTTAGCTTATTCAATTCACCTGTACCGCATGTCTTTGGACTATGGGGGGGGAACCGGAACCCCTGGAGGAAACCCACGTGAACACGGGGAGAACATGCAAATTCCACACAAAAATGCCAACTGCCAGGGCTCAATCCAGGGACCTTCCTGCTGTGAGGTGATCGTGCTACCCACTGTACCGCCTCAAAATATACTCTATATAGTTATACTATAAATCTAGTTTTCCGTTTGTCTGTTAAATTTATAATTAAACATGTTTGTATAAACAATAAATTAAGAGGGATGGAAAAAAACATGAAAAATTTTAATTGGGAAATGGTGCTTCAAAGCACTCAAGATGATTCTTGGTCATTCTTAATAAGATTTCCTCAGAGAACCATTCCTTTTGAAAGGGTGCCTAGAGGTTCTATAGAGGGTTCCACTGGTGTGGCAATGTGAAGAACCTCAAAAGGTGCATCCAGGAACCTTTCATTTTTACAGTGAAGATAGATCAGTTAATTCTGGATAGCAAAACATGGGATTTCCAAATCTGGACCAATTTGATCCAGATTAAAAAAAAAAACTGGGCCCAGATGTTTACTGATCAATTAAACAAAATCCTGAAAGGATTGGTTAGTGAAACAGTATCACGTTGCCTATGTTTACTCAAACATACAGTGGGTATAGAAAAGACTGGATGAAAACTGGCTCCAAACTGGATGAAAGAGCCGAGAGGAAACTGATCAGAGAGGCAACCAAGAGGCCTACAACAACTGTGAAGCAGTTGCACTGTACAAATGTGGCTTGTATGGGAGGGTTGCCTGAAAAAAGCCTCTTCTTAAGAAAAGTAACAAAGTCACGACTGAGCTTTGTCAAAACGCACCTAGAAGATTCCGAGGCTACATGGATAAAGGCGTTATGGTCAGATGAGACTAAAATTGAATTATTTGGCCTCAACACCAAACGATATGTCTGGCGGAAATCCAATACAGCTCACCATCCAAATAACACCATTCCTACCGTAAAACATGGAAGTGGAAATATTTTGTTATGGGGCTGTTTCTCTGCATTTTTTCTCTCTTCTATTTCTTTCATTAAATCCGTTTTTTATACGTTCATTTTTTTCTGACATGTTGGTGTTATATCTTTGGGTTGGGTGTAAATACAGTAAGTAAATACAGTTAGATGAAGCAAAAACTGTGTCTGTCTTCATTTCAGGCTACAATGCAACAAAATGTTATTATTTTGAAGGGGGTGATTCTTTTCTATACCCACTGTATGTATGTATGTATGTATGTATATATATATATATATATATATATATATATATATATATATATATATATATATATATATATATATATATAGTATGACCTTTTGTGTTGTATATTCACAACTCCACTTGAAATGCAAATCAAAACACAACAACTCACAAGACCAACAGAAACACCAATGAGATTTGCAAGTAACGCTTTTGCAGAGATAAATTATTTGAACCTACCAACCTATATTGCTTTATTGATGAACAGAAACAAGAACAAGCCAATTATTTCCTTAGTCTGAGTGCTTTTTTGATTTTTATTTTTTTTCAAAGCCATTCAAAACAAAAGGTATAAAGCCTGTGAGCTCATTATCCCCCACCATGTCTGCTAGTTACCTAAAAGGTCTTCACATCAAATCGCTTGGTTTATTCTCCACAGAACGTAGTCCCTCGAGTTTACAAAACAAGGAGAATTACAAAGAAACAAATTAAGGGGGCCTAAAAGTGTCTCATGGTGGAATACATTATAATTACCTTTCCCGTCAATGAAACTGCAAAATAGCAGAGGAAATCTTCCTTGTCCTTTGTGTGACTTTTGCTGTGCGCACCATCCACAAACCATGTGCCATTTTTGGTTATGTAGGCCAATTAGAGACAAAACAGACAAGTAGAGGTATCACAGTGCAGAAAGAAAGATGAGAACGGAGGTGACCGGAGATACCCCGTCAATTCTGTTGATAGTGATCTGACAGGTTTTTTAAGACATGAAATTCTCTGCAGCATTTCTCAGGATGACCGCCAAAACAGCAGGGCATAAATAAATGTCTGCTTGAACCCCAGAGGATGCTGATGGCAACAACAGAAAAAGCGCTTTCCAACTAAACTGTACCCAAAAATACCCGATGGTATACGCTAAACTAGGTGGTGTTCTCCAACGATGGACACAAAAAAAATGTGCTTCAACAACTATAGATTTTAACCATATATGGATAATGGTGCGTGGTTAGACCTTTTCGGAGTCGAGCAGCTCATCTAAACCTCATTCCTCACAGATGCACCGCATGCTGAGTGGAGTAATGATGCCTGAGATTGTATTCCTTGAGAACTGCGATTTTCTTCCCGCGGATCAGGTAGGTAGCATCTGCATTAAAAGATCAGAAACATCACGCTTGCTTTGACACATCGGGCAGAAGTTATTTAAACATCAAAGAACTAAAATGCACAGCAGTCTAATCACACTTGATATTTATAAATCATTTCATTTCAGACAGCTAAATCAACTGGCTAACGTAAGCTGCAGTGTGCTGAAAAATAGACACAGGCCGTCAATCAGCTAAGGTTGTGTGATAACACTTTACAATAAGGTTGTATTGGTAAAAGATAGTTTATGCGTTTGTTAACATGAATTAACAATGAACAACAAATCTGATAAGCAATACTTAAACTTTGAGGTAACAATTTAGTGTGTACAATTCACACTATTAGCATGTCATTAACTATGACAATTAGCTCAATAAACTACTAATTATCTGCTTGTTAGTTGGTTTTAGGTATTGGGTAGGATTATGGATGTAGAATAAAACCATACTTTATAACTAATAAACAGTTAATATCTCAATAACAGGCAGGTGATAAGCCAGTAGTTAATGTTAAAACTAAATTGGAACCAACTTCATTAATGTTAATGTCGCCCACTGGTCCTACTGTTGAGCTGAGATCGAATCAGCTATTCTTTACATGGGAGTCGGTTGCTCTAACAAGGAGGCTAAAGATCATGGCCTCCAGCGTCTGTCGCTAGAGCACCTTTTGAGGTCAGAGGAGTGAGGTTTACCTGCACTTTGCTAGCTGGCCTCTGTTACATTAACTAAACATTTTTTAGTGAATGCAATATTAACTAATGGTGAACGACTCCATTCGGCATTAACAGCTTAATTAGTATGCTTACACATTGACTAATTTACTGTATTTGAAAATGAATTAGATAACAAGACCTACCAATTAACAACACATTTAGCAATAATACATCTTTGTTAATGTAAAATTGCACATATAGTAATGTTTTAGTTCATACATTAATTAACATGAACAAATAATGAACAATGACTCATTGAAACATTAGCTAATTAGGCTGATAATGTAAAGAGATGCATTAGAATGAGTTACCATTAACAAAAATTATATAATGTTCATGAAAGTAATTGTTCACCATCAGTTATGTTAAATTAATAGGTTTAATTAACGTTAACAAAGATTAAGTAATGTTTAATAGATGCGTTGCTCATGCTAATTCTAACGCAATATCTAATATGAACTGATACAATTTCATTGTAAAATGTTACATGCTATGTGATATACATGTAACCAAACTTGGCTGAAAGGCTCATTTTAAAAAGTATTATTAATTTAATTCTATTTTGCAATATATATTAATGTACTGTCGACAATTAAATTAACTAAAAATTTTGCCAAATAAAAAAAAAAGCCCGCCAAAAACGAGGGGGCAAAAAAATTTCGCTTTTCACCATTAAAGTTAAATGTGAAAATTAATGAAGTGCCTCTTTACAGCATTACATTTAGATCTGCTCAGGTTGCATCAGATTTCTTTTAATTTAATTATTTTATATTTATTTTTTAACAGTGCTAAGCTAAAAAACTTTTTAGATTAGCATTTATCATATTAAATCATATTAAATTGATAGTAGTGCTGTCGCCTCACAGGAAGAAGGTCGCTGGTTCGAGTCTCGGCTGGGTCAGTTGGCATTTCTGTGTGGAGTTTGCATGTTCTCCCTGTTCGCGCGTGGGTTTCTTCCAGGTGCTCCGGTTTCCCCCGCAGTCCAAAGACATGCGGTACAGATGAATTGGGTAGGCTAAATTGTCCATAGTGTATGAGTGTGTATGGATGTTTCCCAGAGATGGGTTGCAGCTGGAAAGGCATCCGCTGCGTAAAACATGTGCTGGATAAGTTGGCGGTTCATTCCGCTGTGATGACCCCGGATTAATAAAAGGACTAAGCCAACAAGAAAATAAATGAATGAGTGAATAAATTGATAGTTCACCCAAAACTAAAAAATCTGTCATTCTTTACTCATCTTTCACTTATTACAGACAAGTTTAAGTTTATTTCTTCTCCTGAACCTAAATGAAGATCTTTTGATGAAAGCTGGAAACCTTTAACCATTGACTTCCATAGCATTTGTTTACTATAGGAGTCCACTATGGACATCAATCGGTTCCAGCTCACTGCTTCTTATAGTTTCAGCACAAAAATGAAACTAATCAAGGTTTGGAACAACTTAAGGGCGAGTAAATGATGAGTACATGTTCTTTTTTGGGGTGAACTATCCCTTTAAGCACAGTAAATTGAACACTGCTGACAAGTATGTTGTTAAACAGAACAAAACAGACTTGACAGTCAAGATGTGTTACCAAAAACAAAAAAATGCTACATAAAAGATCACGATTTTGGTCAATTATTTCAACTCTCCAAATAAATTTAATCCATTATTATGCAAGTATTTCTTTCAGAAATTCTGATGCATGACTAACCATATCCTTTTTATATGGAAACACAAAAGAAGATCCATCTAAAGAAGAAAAAAACAACAAATCTCCTTTTGTGTTTGACAGAAATAAAACCAAACGAGTTTGGAACAACATAAAAATTGTGTAAATCACAGAATGTTATTTTTTTTCATGATAGATAGCAGCAACAACAAAAAAAAGTATGCAGAAATTGATTGCTTTTATAAACTATTATCATTGATCACAGTCTAATAGAAATAGTCCAATAGACAAAGAGCTCTATTATCAAGTAACTGAGCTCCCATACTGCAATTGTCTCTACAGCACTAATGGAAACATCTAGCGAATGTAGGCAGGCACATTCAAGTAAACATGGTCATGTAAATAGGTGATGAGTGGGTACTTACAGAAGTCATAAGACGACAAGCAAAAACAGCATGTCATATACAAAGACCTGTGTTCACAGCTTGGCGGCCGAAAGCGCAGGTCTGCTTTAAAACAACCCTGGCTGTAATGAGTAGCTGTACCTGGGCATGAAAAATGAGCATCTGCTTTTACAGATAAGGCATCGCTGAGGAAAAACTGAAATGTAGCTTTATTTGGTGTGTCTGGTGGTGGGGAGGAAAAGAACGGGGGGGAAAAAAAGTAGAATATGGTGCAGACTGACTTCACACCGCAGGGCATGTGGAAAATAGGGAAGAGGAGTAAACAGATGTAGTGGAACAATGTTGCCCCCTACTGGAACACACACAACCCACCATCTCTGGATTTCACTGCTGATCTCTGAAACAAATGGAATGAAAATACGGACAGTTGAAGACACTTATTACAGATCGTGTATATGCTGAGAAAGTACATGACTAATCTGTGTAAGCAGCAGATGATGGTGTTGAAATCTCTCTGGACACGAAGTGATCCTGCTGTTTCTGTTCTGAATGCCGTCGTCAGGCGTGGGCACAGATGGCAACCGCACCGGTGGAAATCAGCAACAGTCATGCATCCTCATGCAAACGGAACACTGTATGCATGTTAAACTATTTTTTAATGCTTACGCTGAGTTGTCCTGTTGGCTCGGTGACTCTGCATTAGGCCAGACTACAGAAATATGGTACGGCTTTAGATCTTTTTCAGGGACAAAGTCTGGAGCCTGACTCATTAGATCGTGACCCCGGAAGGATTTTGGAAAAGCTATGACATCTCTGATACTGGGAGCTCCTACAATGATGGACACCAGCCGGTCCAGCCCTGTTTGAAATAAATACATGTATTAGTTCCATGTTACCTAATTTGATTTGATTTGATTTCATTATCTATCTATCTATCTATCTATCTATCTATCTATCTATCTATCTATCTATCTATCTATCTATCTATCTATCTATCTATCTATCTATCTATCTATCTATCTATCTATCTATCTATCTATCTATCTATCTGTCTATCTATCTATCTATCTATCTATCTATCTATCTATCTATCTATCTATCCATCCATCCATCCATCCATCCATCCATCCATCCATCTATCATGTACACTTACCAATGATGCATTTATTTGTTAAAAAAAATGATTGTTATAAATATTGCTTTTCTTTATCAACATATTTAAAAATGTGACTCAAATCTGAATCTTCAGCAGTCATTACACTAGTCTTTAGTGTTACAGGATCTGAAACAGGTGTGCTGCTATTTATGTTAAAACCATGTTTTTTTGTGGATGAATGGGAAGTTCAGATGATCAAAATCTTTCTGAAGAATTTATTTGTAATATTATATATCTTTATTGTTTACATTTGATTCACTGAATGTCAAAATTCATTCATTCATGCATTTTCTTTTCGGTGTAGTCCCTTTATTAATTGGGTCGCCACAGCGGAATGAACCGCATAGTTAATGAACTTCCAGCTGCAACCCATCTCTGGGAAACATCCATACCCACTCAGTCACACTCATACACTACGGACAATTTAGCCTACCCAATTCACCTATATCACATGTTTTTGGAATGTGGGGGAAACCGGAGCACCCAGAGGAAACCCACGCGAACACAGGGAGAACATGCAAACTCCACACAGAAACGCAAACTAGCTCGAACTAGCGACCTTCTTGCCGTGAGGTGACAGCACTACCTACTGCGCTTGACATTGATCGTAAACTTAAATCCTTGAAAGTTTTTAATATTTAGATAAAAAAAAACCTATATAAATACATATCTTTGCATCAAATTACAAAAAACTAATTACCGCTTACCAAATTAGGCATTTCTAATGCAGTATCTATGGGCAGGACAGTAAATTTGATGTTGTTCTATCGTCTGGCTGCTGTTATCAGTCTTGATAACACTATCGTGAATATTTTCTTTTATTATTTCAGCAAATGGTATTATAAAAAACTACACAACTATGTTTACCCAAGTTTACCCAACTATGACGACTTCCGCTACTGAGAAACCCGGAAATGTGAAAAGGGTCCATAAACAAATTCAAATCACACAGCTCATACCTACTTTTAAACCTTAGGTATTTCTTATTGTCAAATGTTACATTAAAGGGCACGTATGGTGAAAAATCTACTTTTAAAGCTGTTTGGACAGACATGTGTGTAGATAGTGTATAGACCGTCATATTGGGGTGATATAAACACACCCAGTCCTTTTTTTCAAATTTAACAACATAAAAACGGTGAACGAATTGAAGCGGTTTTCAGATCGACCGCAACTTGACGTAGGAGTGCGGTCCCCCCGCCCACCAATATTGATTGACAGCTGCGTATTAACATGTCCCGGTAGTCATGTGTATAATCATATCAACAAGACCAGACGTGCGCAAAGCAACCAGGAACAAAAGGTGTGTTCAGTTTGCTAGCATCATCAATCATCATCAAATGTGATCAAGAGTAAGTTTCACATGTTTAAAATGTTTTAAAACAGTGCATGTGTGTAATGAATTACAGCGATTTAGCTTAGCTTTACTTCATTAGCACAGCCGCGTGTCAGAACAATTATAAAGGAAGATGCTTCAATCCCGGTTTGTAGACGTTAAATCAGGTTCATTTTGTTGATTAACATAACAGATATCCATACAGCAGAGGAGCTTAACCTGTATCCTGACACATATGCGTGCAAACAGAGTGTGAAGCTAAATGCGCGCTCTCTCTCTCTCTGTGTGTGTGTGTGTGTGTGTGTTTGTGTGTGTGTGTGTCGATGTGTGTGCGCGTGAACTTTGTAACGACTTTGTGTGTGACTCATCGTTGCAACTCACAAAAACTGCATCAAATACTGATTGGTAAAGTTCTTACTGTAGTATTTCTCACAAACACGACGTGAGATCTGCTTCCTGAAGCAGCCGAGGGCGGCGACTGAGGCTTGTTGCTGACAGGCACGTGGGAACGATGGGCAGGGAGGACTAGCCTTAAAGGCCCAGTACAAAAAAACAGCAACCAAGTTTTACCGGCTATAATACAGACACTTCAGACAGCTATAACAAATACTCTGATGGTTGTTTTAAGCTCAAACTTTACAGACACATTCTGGGGACACAAAAGACTTATATTAAATCTGAAAAAGGGGTAACCTAGGTGCCCTTTAAAAAGAAAGCTCACCCAAAAAAATGGAAATTCTGTCATTACTGGCTCTCATGTTGTTCCAGACCCCTGAAACCTTTAGTCACCTAGAAATAGTTTGTTTTGTGTGCACAAAAGTATTCTTGTAGCTTCATTAAACTGCGGTTGAAACACTGATGACACATGGATTGCTGAGGATGTTTTCGGTGTCTTTCTGGAGGTTTCAGTACCCTTGGTTTTTTATAGAGGGTCAAAAGCTCTTATATTTATTTGTATCCAAGAGATGAATGATGGTTTCAGGGGTTTGGAATGAATTGAGGATGAGTAAACAGTAATAGAATTTTCATGTTTCATTAAAATGACAAATAATATGTCATATTTTAAACTCCAAAAATAAATAAATTACATATATATATATATTGTTAGGTTGATTAATATTTGGATATAGACACAATTGTAATATTTTTAGCTCTATACATCAACACAATCGTTTTGAAATTAAACGAAGATGTGCTTTAACTGCAGACTGTCAGCTTTAATTTTAGGGGATTTACATTTAAATTAGGTGTGCCTCCCACTTGTTCAAAAGTAATTGGACAATTGGCTTCTAAGCTGTTCCATGGCCAGCTGTGTGTTATGTCAAAAGTTTGGGGTCAGTTTTTTTCATGTATTTTTTTTTTTTTAAGAAAATGATTGTTCATCAAGGCGGCATTCATTAAATTACAATTAATTAATTAAATTACCATTAATAATAATAATATTAAAAATAGCAATAGCAATAATTAATATAAGAGCAATTTCTGAAGGATCATGTGACTCTGAAGCCTGGAGTAATGAAGCTAAAATTCCTCTTTAAAACCACTGGAATAAATTATTAAATTAAATTTTTTTATAGTGCAATTACATTTCACAATTTGTACTTTATTTTTGATTAAATAAATACAGCCTTGGTGAGCAGAATAAGCTTATATTAGAACATTTAAAAGTCATACTGACCTCAAACCTTTGACCGGTAGTGTATATATTATAATGTAATGATGCATAAATTCACTTTTGGCATTTAAAACTGATTCAAGTTTCTGCATAGATTGGTGTATCATCATGTTGTTGTATTATTGGTGTATCAAAAAGATTCTTGTGAAAATTGCCTATACAAATAAACTTGAATTGAATTGAATGTTACTGATAATGAAACACATTTCTCTCAGTTGTTAGAGAGCTATTTAACACTTCTTCATCTTTATCATGTAAACAAGAACATGCTAATTTTCTAAATCACAGTTAATGCAAGCTGTAAAAACAGCTCTGGAGCTGCAACACGCAGAAATAAACCCAAACAGAAGTTCTCGAATGATCAAGGGCACTTCATGCCTCCGTTTACAGTCTCGAACTGAAACAAAGCTGCCAAAAAATTCCTGGCTGGACAAGCAATTTCAGGTTTTGAGCATGACGGTTCCACTTTAACCAACAGGAGAATGCAATCAACAAGGCCTTTCGTCACAGTCGTACCCCAACAACCTTGTGAAAGTCCAAGGTAGCATGTGTTGAATGCTTGCTCACCTAATGCGATTCCACCGTGAGGAGGGGCCCCGGAGTCCAGAGCCTCCAACAGATGAGAGAGAAGTGATGGGTCTTCCTGTAACAGACAAAACAGAAAAAACAGTGCAAACCTTGTAAAATTGCAACCTTTTCAGCTTGAAAGGGAATTGTTCATAGTCTCTGCATAAAAATTGTACAGAACCATGCAACTGCTTCAGTGTCAAGAGAGTAAATAGACCTTCACAAAGATTTCTTTGTAGACCCAAATCTTCAGAGAGCAGTTGCCGTTTGAGTAAAAACACCCTAATGTGATGTTTCTTCTCCCTCTCTCTTAAGATCCAAAGCATTTGTTTTCTTTAAAGGCGGTTAAATATAGCTTAATGGGTTGCCAGAGCGACCGCACAGGGGTAGAGCGGGGGTGTTAAGTAAGAGTCACAAATAAGAAAACGGTGCAGTTTGGAATGTGGAAACGTCCATTACGAGCGCTGTCATTTTTCACTCTTGTTCCATTACCTTGAGAATGGTGTCCAGGATGTACAGCTGCTGAGAGGCATTGTGGATGCGGATTGAACCTCCGCCGATCTCGCAGCCGTTCAGAACTAAGTCGTAATGCTGGCCACGCACCTGAAAGAGCAGATAAACAGCGTTTGGGATTCAGAGCGAGATCATAAATTTCCTCTGTGAAAGGCTTAGCTTATGACTGTAGACTTACAAAGTGATAAAAGCACAGACTGCTGCTGGGTATCGCAAAACTAGCTCATGCTACGATGCACATCAAAACACACGGTGGGGTGAAAAGACTGGGACCACCAGCGGAAATGCCTCCATTTTGTGTTTTTCTAATTTAATACACAACTCAAAAATTTATTAAAAAAAACAGCTTTTTAAAGTCAGAGTGAAATACATATCGTGCATTTTGATTTCACACAAACTTGTCTGTGATGTGGAATAGAATCGTGGAATCCAGTTATAAAATAGAATAAGATGTATAACATGGGATTTTGGATTAAAAAGGAAGAAACATATATATGGAAAGTAGCACTGTACATCTAAACAAATCATGACCCATTTTGACTATTAAACTACAGAAAGGTTTTTTTTTAAGTATAACATTGAATGTTCAGTGTGAATGAATACAATAGTATATACATGCTTGCTGTGTTTTAATAAAGCTTGAAAAAATATAACTAAGCAAAATAAAATTTAAAGATGCTGTATGTAAGCTTTTGACTCTTCTAAAGCATAAAAATACCATTTTATGCTTGCAGATATTTAAGAAACATGCTAAGTGAACATTCTTGTTTATCGGAAAAAAGAATGCATTTCTGCTTTGAAAATGTGAGTTAAGCTGTGGTCACACTGCATTTTTTCCTCCATAGACTTCCATTCATACACACGCAAATGTGTCAGACCAGAAACGCAAGCTTCGCAGTTCGCTGCATTGGAAAGTTCAAGCTCTGTGAACTGTGACCTGCGAAATCGCATCACATGGTTGTATGAGACTAATCGAAGTTGCCCACTACCTTGCCCACTGCCAGTGTAGCCAATTATATTTCAGCACCTCGGGTTGCCTTGGTGGAAAACAGCGTATTTCATTCATTCATTTAGAAACACTCTCAAAGTATGCGTTCGTGACCGAAATGCAGCCTCCGGTGGACAGTAGCAGTCTCCGAAATGAGACGCAGATTCAGAGTTTGAGGTTAATAACCACATGAGGTTATTAATTAGCAAACAATATAAATATTACAAACATAAACATGAGGTGAGCAAGTTATATTGTAACCCCCGTGTCCTAACAACACACTATATAACGAGATTTGCAGTGATAAGCAATTTGGCTGTTTGCACCAAACGAAACACGCCATTCAGAAGCACAGAAAATGCACTCACACACAAAATGATAAGATTTGCAAATTAATTCATACATATTAAACCTCTTTAACATTATTAAATGTAGACGTGAATCACCGATATGTGTTGGTTTTAAGTCACAGCTCTGTTTATAAACAATTTATTTTATTTATAGTTCTGAGGTGAACTATCTGCTGCTGCTTTCAGTAGTATGGCAATAAATGTCATGTAAAATGGCATTCAAACTTACATTGTTAGCATTTAACACTAAATAACGCACTGTTGTTCATCTCCAAGAAATAGAAGCCGTATCGAAAATAATAGACTTTTTTTGCAAGATTTAATTTCACAATGCTTTACAGTTTTTTCTTTTTTTAAATTATGCAAGAAAGAACATTTTCAAAGGTACAGTATGAACAAAGAGACAAAAAGGGTTACATAAATAAAATTCCAGCAAATTAAACAAGTTTAAATTATTTACACCAAGAAAGATTTTTACATGCAATACAATTGTTAGAGTCTTTTATGGAGTTCATATATAAATCAAAGTCAATTCAAGGAGTTAGTCAGAACAAAAACTTTTAATATGGCAAATATTCCTTCTATCGTGTGCTGTTGCTTTTATATAGAACACTGTTTAAATCAGCCTTAAATCAGCTTTTAGGCTCGATAGTCAGGCTCACTCCTGTTGGTGTCGTCAATCTGGCAACCTGCGCTTGCATTTATTTTGATCCAGGAATGCAATACCTATTCATCGACTGGGTGTCAAACTTACATACTGCGCCTTTAAGTTTAAGTTTGAAAACAAACTGACAGGAATGTAATTACATTGTTCAGCGTATTTATCATATAACGACAATAATTAAAACTAGTTAACTATATAATAATTTTATCATTTTGACTAGATTTAAATGGAAATTGGTAAAAGCAAAACTAGTTTATTTAAAAAAAAAAAGACATTTAATTTTGAGTGGATTCGATTGTGATACAATATTTAAATTTGCTAAATATTTAATTTGCTAATGAATAATTCAATTTGACTACATTAGCTGGGTTTACATCACCCTGTGTTTTTGCACATATTTAAGTAATCGCATGAGAAACGAGTGTTGTAAATTTTAAATTCACAAAAAAGTTTTTTTACACTCGCTTGAGATGGTTTTGGACTTGTGCAAATAAAGGCTCAATGTGAATAAGATGGTTATGGACACACACTTGCCAAATAAACTCTGACGTAGTGAACAATACACCCATGTGACTGCATTCCTGTATCCATTATGCTTGCCTTGTTTACTGTTACTAGGTTACCAATACTACAGTCAGTCACTCTAACAACTCGATGGAAACACACCTAATTTGCATTAGGGATAATAATATTTTTCTGAACTTTAAAAAGTTTCACTTCAAGTTATGATAGCTAGCTATTGAAATAAAATGACTCCAACCCAAAAGTCAGACAATCACAATAAAAAGCAAGCCAAAAACATAAAAATGTTATTACTTTTTTAAAAAGTGTTTTAAGTAATTAATATTTTCCACAAGGATGCATAAAATGTGTCCACTTAATCAGAAGTGTGTAGTATTGATAGTAAGTAGTAAGCAGAAATAATGTTTCAAAACATTACACTGTAACAAAACTATCTTTTTTTGAGCACCAAATCCCTTGTATTTGCAAACTTAACTTAAAATTTCCCATCTATTAAATGTTTTCATCAAAATGCAAAGCAATTATTCTGCTAGATTAAAAAGACAAACTGAAATGATGATGCATCATACCATGTGGGGTCTGGTGTACAGCAGATGTGCGTCTTCAGGGACTGGAGCGGTGAAGGGATGATGGGCCGACTCAAGCCCCTCTGGACCATCCTCTTTGGGTAAGAAGAGTGGAAAGTCCACAACCCACAAGAAGTGAAAGACAGATGGATCTCGAACTGGAACACCATAACGCTCAAGCAGCTCAGCGACCTGCAGTCTCAGCTTTCCCAGCAAGGGGCGCTACAGAATGGCAAAAGAGATTCCATTGTTTACTTTTATCATTTAACATAATTAATAGGAGATCATTAAAAGAGAAAAACCTTAGCTCTATTGTGCATTGTCAAAATGTGCTCAACGGCTTCACAGAGGTTGAGCTTTTAAGGGTTAGTTCACTCAAAATTGTTTATGCTCTCATCATTTACTCACCTTTTACTTGTTTTAAACTTTTAAGAGTTTCTTTCTACCCGTTTGACTTGGAACACAAAAAACAGCTAAATGTTTCAATGCTATATGAAAGCCCCATTTAGTAATATTTACACACTATTTATTACGCTAAACTTTTTTGTATTACTTTGTATACAAAGCCATCAATAATCTTGCTCCTCAGTACCTTACATACTTGCTCTGTCCGTGTACCCCCTCTTGTTCATCTTATGATCTCAATTTACTCAGCTTGCCAAGAACACACCTTAAAAACAAGGTGATCAAGCTTTTGCAGTTGCTGGTCCTAAACTTTGAAACTCTACCAATTCACATTAGACTTTTCCTCTCGATTTCTGTGTTTAAGTCTGTGTTAAAGACCTATCTATTTTCTCTCACTTTTAATACTCCTTAATCACAGTTTTATTGCTTTTAATTGTTAAATATTTCTTTTATATTCTGCTTTCTTCTCTGTCTTTAGTACTCCTAAGTACAGCACTTTGGTTGTTTTTAAATGTGCTTTATAAATAAATATTGTGTTGTACTATATTCTTATACATAGTTTTTATTATACTATATTATATAGAATTTTATTTATTTATTTTTGAGTTATTTAGAAATTTTGAATTTTGTCATATTTATAGTTTTGCGTCTTTTTTATTTATACAGTTTAAGAAAAAATACTTAAAAATACTTCTGTAAATCAGGACTTGGGAAATATTTGAATAATAAACAATTTACAAGAGGGCTTGTACTTTTTTCTTTAACTATATTTTGTTGTATTTAAGTTAATTTTTAATGAAGTTTTCATTTATAAAGGTGCAGTTTATAATTTTTTTTCATCCTTGAGATTTATACAATGAAAAAAAAAAACACTTCTGTAGTTAATTTAAAGAAAGATATATTTCTGGGAAAATGGAGGAAATGAGTAGAATATATTTCAGTTAGAAGACCTGATTTTGTTGCTATAAACAAATAGAAGATGCTCAACTGATACATAAATACATGCTAATGTGAGTATACGTATATGGTTACAGATTCACATTGTTTTCTGTTATTCCTATGTGTATAATGAAGGTGGCCATTTGAGATTATTCTGGAAGGAATTTTATCATGACTTGCGTTCTCACCCTGAATGTGAATAGTCTTTTATTTTTTATTATTTTGGTTTGGTTTTTATTTTTAATTTTACTAAATTTGAGTACTATGTATAGTTAGTAGACCTGACAATAATGTATGTAAATGATCACATACTGAGATTCAAATGTACCTTTAAATAATGTATGAGTGTCCTTAATTGAGTGTTAACAATAAACATAAAATTAAATAAATAATAAAATAAAATATAAAGTTTTTCATCTAATATTAAAATGTTTCATTTTAATTACCAAAAACATTTAAAATATCTTTAGCTAATAACAACAATCTGTAGGTCTCATTTGTAATTATGCGTACACTCAAATTTGAACATGAAATCTACATACAAACAAATCATTCAGCAAAAACTTTCATACTAAAATTGACAATAAATTTAAGGAGGAAAGATGCCAAATTAAACCAATTAAACCACACAAAAGTACACCAAGTTGTAGGGCTGGGCGACAAAATCGATATCGGTATTTATTGACCGAACACCATTCTATCGATAATAAAAAAAGTTTGATATGAAGCGCTATAGTGGCTTTTTGGTTTCTTTTCTTGTGCATCCCAGCCACTAGTTTCCCATCTGAAGGATTTTTTTAGCATAGTGGGTAATGTTGTCATGCAAATTCACAATTTGTAATCTTGCAATATGTGTTTGAATAATGATGAAATGAGAACACATTAAGAAGATATACTTCATCTCAAGACTATATTCATTATATAGAAAGGAAGAAAAGCTGTTATAGCCCATGCATGCTATTCCTCTAAATAACCACAAAGATTTAGACCTATGTACAGCTGGCTAATAAGAGGTCTGTAATCTGGCTCTGTATACATGGTTTTAAGAGTGGCACACTTTAGCACTGCTTTAGGATTGGACAAGAGCAGGTCAATAGAGAGTAACGTATGTTTGACAAGAGCGACAAAACACTAAATTCAACTTATGTATGTATATAAAAATCGAAAATAATCCACACAATTATTAGTCAGATTGATTTTTGCCTATACACTGGCGAGTCCAATTATTATTTTTTTTATTCTGCATAAGAAAAACGTACTGCAGGTTTGGAAGGACAAGAAAGTTTGAACTATTTTTGTTTGAACTAACTCTTTTACATAAATAAAAGATTATACATGTTTTAGTATAAGATGTAGCAAATCCAGGATGGCCTCAGAAAAAAAAAAAACTCCTCCTGAGGTGTTGCTCACATACTGAACAACTTCTAACCTTCAGTTTAAAAGCAATTTTAAAGATTCAAAAATCTGACCACAGTTCTAAAAATGAAACCACCAGAGGCTTTTACAATCCATGCTTTTAAGGCCATGTACCTGTACATGCTAATGAACATCCTGATTTCTAAAACCATCTTTGAGCAAAAAGATCTCCCTCAGCTCTCATTTCTCTGACTTTCTGCACTAGATTCGCCATTCATCCCACAACCTCAGTGCACAAAGCTCGCCAGTTATCCCCAGCCATCTCTGCTTTGTGACTAAAAAAGCCGTCTCACTTTGTGCCAAGCTCACCATCTGCACTGGCCCCCGAGCGAGAGCCGAGGCCCGGAAAAGACGAATATTCTTTTTTTAAAGTGATTAGATCATGTCAGCATTCTTCCGAAACCGTATTTAAAAAAAACCCTTAGTCATCAATCACTTCAGGCCACAAAAACTAAAGCAAAGGTTTTTGAGGACCTTAAACAAGGACGCTGGCCATCCATTTACTTGTAGTTCAACAGTAGTTTGATTTCAATTATTGATGCACCACATTTTTTTAAAAGTAATTTGGCCGATTCAGATTTTTTATACAATTTAGTTTTTATTTTAAATTTTAATCAAATTGTATAGTATGATTCCAAATTTAAAGTAAAAAGAATTTTACTAGCTCTTAGAAATTATTAACTGTAAAGAACATCCGTTAATTAACGTTAATCATTTTATCTACACTGTAAAAAGCTAGGGTAACTCAAACCATTTGAGGAAACCGATTGCAACAAACCATTTAAGTTCAAAAACTAATCCTAATGAGTACTGTAAACTTAATCCATTTGAGTAAACAAAGCAATTTGAGCACAGCAAAACCCAATAAATCAAGGGAATCCAAACCAACTGAGTACTGTAAAACTCAATAAGTTAAGTCAACTCAAACCGTTTGAGGAAACCGATTGCTACAAACCACTTAAATTCAAAAACTAATCTATTTGAGTACTGTGAACTTACACCATTTAAGTTGAAGTAATGAGGTAATTAATTAACTCATTACCTTCAACGCTGAGTTCTAAACTCTTTTCAAATGGGTAGAATCAACTTGCAGTAAATTTTGAGTTAACAACATTCATTTCATTTGATAAAGTTGACTGTTGGGTTTTACAGTGTGTGGTTATTTGCATTAAGGAACCTTTATCTCTGCTCTGTCGATTTTTTGATGTTAAATAATGAACTGTGCATTTCAACAAAGTGACTTTATTGGCATTTTAGTAGCTTGAAAGTATATATTGTATAGAATCATTTTTTAATATTATTAAATTGAAAAAAGTAATAAAAGTGCATCTATTTTCTAACCATGCTTTTGTACCATAATTTTAAGATCAACACAGACCCTATATGACACTTTAAGCTTATGAACATGTAACATGTTTTTCAAACTTTTCAACATCCAAAGTTGTTGAAGAAATGTCAAGGTCCCACAATGCAATTCAAAAGCATAAATAAATGAAAAAAAAAATACAGGAATTACAAAATACAGAAAACTATTTTGTAGATTTTTTATTTTTATGCTACATTAAAACTTGCGTAACACTTTATAATAACTGCACACTATGAATAATTTATTAAGCATTAGCAAATAATTAACTGATTATCTGTTAAGTATGAACTCTACATTAATAGACGTTAGTAATATTTACAGTTTATAAATACAGTTACAAATGCTGTGTTCTTGATTTAAAAGCACATGTAAAATGTGCTTAATGAGTGTGTTTTCATACTTTGTTAATGATTCATTTTTCATTAATAAACTTTACATTATTAAGAAACCAGTTATTTAAGAATAGTTGGTGTTTTTTTAAGATCGTTCAGAATGCATAATTAATGATTAATAAACTATTCAAATCAACATTTTTATCTTATTATTCAGGCATATATTAAGTTACTTTGCATGTTAATAAAACCTGCAAGAACCATGCCGCCATCCATATCTGGAGTTAGATCCCATTCTTCCTTGACGCACACATTTAGGCTGTTCATATCTAGAGCTAGATACAATATTTCATTGACGCACACATTTAGAATTGTTTATTTTTGCTGTAACCAATGAGAACTGTTAACCTGGATCCCACCTTTTCTGGACGTGTGTAAAGAGTATAATTTCTGCATTGTTGTACTGTAAGTCAGAGCGGCCTAGGAACTCAATGCGAGTGTTGAAGCTGGCTTCTGCTGATGAAACTGCAAACTATCTCCAATAAACTTTATTTATTTATTTGAAACTCTGACTCCGGCTCTTCTTCATCTGACAGACTGGTCATTCTTTGGGTTAAACTGTTAACCATCCCTACAATACTGAGTCTTTAATTGTAATTTATAAGGGATTTATAAAGCAATAATAGTCCTTACTTTAGATTAGGTCACAAAACTGGATGAAGTTGAGTTAATAAAGCATTTATTAACATGCAAATTAACTATAAATATATTCCTGAATAATAAGAAATATAAATGTTAATTTGAATAGTTTATTAATCATTAATTAGGCATTCTGAACTATCTTACGAAAACAACTATTCTTTAATAACTGGTTTGTAAATAATGCAAAGGTTATTAATGAAAAATCATTAAGCAATCATTAAGCACATTACACATGCTATTAAATCAAGAACTTAGCATTTGTAGATGTATTTATAAATTGCTTACTAACGTCTATTAATGTAGAGTTAATGCTTAACAAATAATCGATTTGCTAATGCTTAATAAATGATTCATAGTGTGTCGTTATTATAAAGTGTTACCAAAACTAAAACAGTAGACAGGCTTAATAAGAATGCTAATTCGTTAAATTCCAGTAGGCCCGCTAATATTACAGTAGCAAAAATTGGTTAGATAATGGACATAATGTAAAAAGAAAATAACCTGAATAAAACCACACACCCCAATTTAGTATTTAAGAATTCCATCCAGTATTTCTAGCAACAGGAAGAGTCGACTTCTGATGGTGAGTTTTTCCAAGTACATCTATAATTCATAAAACCATCAGATATGGATGAAGCTCATGTAGACCAAGTATAGATGTTCAATCTAGCTTTAGATTTAGTGAAGTTTTCACAGATTAAAATGCAGTATCCTGCTCAATATTTCATACTTTTTGGGAAAAAAAAAAACAAAAAAACTTTATGCCATGACCTAAACATAAGCTGTAATGAAAACTGACCAAACCTAAAAGTCTTTTCAGAACAATCATGTGTTTAGAGCAAAGAAAATGGGCAATTCTGAATTTGGGCTGGTCATTCGGTACATCTCTAACTTCGATATTTGCACGCTGAGCTCTCGTGATGCGTTTCTGCAAGCGAATCAACATTGCGGAACAAAACCGAGTCAGATACGCACCACGTTCTTGCGGGGTCCAGCCGTGATGAAGATCAGGTCTCCGGGATTGGCCTGGGCCATCTGGAGCAGCTGTTGTTTGGCCGCGTCCGAGAGCAGCCGGCTGAGAGGAGATTTCAGTGAACCATCTGCCCTTACTGGAACCACGCTCACCTCCTGTACGACACATGGAGCAAACACACCAATGATCATCCATTTCCTCCATCGGCCCATATTCAATTTCCATTGACAGCGTAGGGCACAAACTCTTGAGCAATCATCAGTCTTGAGAACATTTCGGGCTGGTTTCCCAGACACAAGCTAAGCCAAGACCTGGACTAAAACGGATAGCGATGGAGAATCACCTTTGATGATGCCATTAGTTCAAGCCAGCAACACTAGCACAAAGTTGACTTTCTATTTATACATACAGACAGAAGAGTACATAAAGTGGGGGAACTAAGCAGAACTGTCAGCTATCTAGAGTATTAAAGCACATTTAAGAAACTTTAAGGAAGTAGTTTGGGAGAAAGTGAGTAAAAAGAGACATAACTCTAACTTTGGGTCACCTGAAGTGTGGCCCATTTGGCTATTAGGTCTAAAAGAAGTATTTAAGAAGTTATGTCTCTCCTCACAACTCTTGACATTTAAAGAGACAATTAATAAAGGGATAGTTCACCAAAACCTGAAAATACTGTCATCATTCACTCTTCTTCCACTGGCCATAAATCTGTTTGAGTTATTTTTCTGCTGTTAAACAAAAAGAAAAATTATTTTGAAAAATGTTGGAAACTGGTGACCTCCATAATATTTGTTTTTCCTACTATAAAAACTAAAAGTTACCAGTTTCAAACATTCTTGTTTTGGTGGGGAATCAAACATTTGAAACCACTTGAGGGCTAGTATATTTAAATTTTTGGGTGAACTAACCCTTTAACACTATGGACCCTATCATACACCTAGCGCAATAATGCGCAAGATGCTGAATTTGTTGCTATTTTCAGACCAGCGCAACTGTAATTTTCACGTTTTGTGCCATGTTTTTAATAGCAAATCCATTGGCACCACTTTGTGGACTCATGAGTGCGCTGGTCTGAAAAGGCGGTAGGTGCATTGTTGGCGCGTTGCTATTTTGAGGAGCTGAAATAGACTAACTAATTGATTGAACTAACTAAAGACTAAATTGACTAACCAAAAGCTGGTCTAAGGTCCAGTGCAGAGCGTGTTAGTTATGCACCTATGCAGGTCCAAACGCATACACATTGCTTAAAACACACAGGATGTGCGGCAATACACAAATATCTTCACATATGAAAAAAATTAAAGGATTAAAATGTTACAAAAATTATTATTTTTCTACATAAAATGTAAAAAAAACACTGCCTCCATGCCTTCTTCACCTCGCGGGGCTTTTTTGTAGATTATTCATGAAAATTTGCATTTGTATAATGTTATTATTATTATTTATAATAATAATTTAGTATTATTTATTATATGCATATTTACATTTGTTTTAATAAAAACTAGTTTGGATATGTCCATCTGTCGGGTTTTGGAGACGTCTGCATCACTATATGGGGCATAAGAATTAGACGTGTGTTTGGATGTAACAGTTTTTTGACCACACTTTTGCTATTATTGTTCATTTGTTCATTTGCTGGAAATTAAAACTGAATTTAGAAATAGTGTTGAAACAAATAATTGCGTTTAACAGATGAAATTAAATATGTAGGCTAATAGATGTCTTCAGTGGAGTGAGTTTCCACCATTTCCTTATCCACGAAAGTAAAGGAGTAAAGTAAAGAGTAAAAGTAAAGCAACAAGAAAGTAAAGAGTGCGAATGGAGGAGCAGATGGTCTGTTTAACTGTTTTCTTGCTAGTGAAGTGTATTTCCACTTACAAAGTCCGCCATGAAAAAGCAAATACTCCATGGCGTGACGCAACTGTGTCTTAAGCAGAATGCAACATGAGACTCTGATTGTTTTAATGCACATTATTCTCAAAACATAACTCATTAAGAAAATAAGCACAACACTGTTAGACCATGCGTTAGGACGCAGAGTGTATTTTCCCATCCTTAAAATAGCAAAAGTGGATTCAGACATGCTCTTAATGCTTTTGCGCCATGTGCTTTACATTATTACAATAGAGCCCTAAGTTTAAAATTTAGTTTCAGTAAAAAAAAATGAAAAAGGTACTTTTACAAAATCATTTTTTCTTATAAAATGCAACTGGTAAAGCTACAATAGTTTAAATTTCACAAGCTTTAAATACAAAACAGCAGTAATGTGTAAGCTGTATATTATTCTACCTTGATTGCTGTTTGGTTTTGATTTTAATCAGTAAGAACTGACTCATAAATCATTCAGTTGTTTGAGAGTAAAACTGCACTAGCTGTGTTTTATTCACTGAAAAGTAATGCTTATAAAGGTTACATGTTCGAGATTTGTGTGAACTGCATGGGTCACACTGTATGGTTCTAATTCACACACACAAAAAAAGAGCCAAAATATAAGAGGCATTTGTTCAGGAATTAGTCAGAAAACACTAGCAGCCCTGGATGGTTTTAATTCTCCAGAAAGGAACAACAATTACGTTTATTTGTGAATTGGTTGGACTGCACTGTTCACACTGTGTAGTTGTAATTCTCTAATAAGAAATGGAGCATAACAATATTTTTTGTATGAATCAGTTGAACAGCAGCAGTCAGAACATGTGGTTTTGATTCAATGAAAAGAAACAACTAATAAAAATTATTTGTTTAACAATCAGTGAACTACACCAGTTCTTTCTGATTCACCAAAAACAAAGAAACAATTTGTAAGTCACTTATATTTTATTTTTAATACTTAGTTTTAATTAAAGACTCCAACATTTTATATTTAACAGATTATGCTAATTTAATTTGTTAAAATTCCTAGCCTTTATTGGACAGGTCAAACAAAAATAATTAGTGTCGTAAATTGTGTCATATTCATGTAGCAGATTGACATAAAGCAGTGTTTCTCAACCACCTTCCTGGAAGACCACCAGCTTTGCACATTTTTCATGTCTCCTTAACCAAACATACCTGATTCAGATCATCAGCTCATTAGCAGAGACTGAAAGGCCTGTAATGGGTGTGACGGACAAAGGAGACATCCAAAATTCGCAGTGTTGGTGTTCCTCCAGAAAAGTGGTTGAGAAACACTGACATGAACCATACAAGTTTGAAATGACATAAAAGAGAGAAAACAATGGGGCAATTTTAACTTTTGGGTGAACTATATCAAAAATTATTTCCATTATAATCATCAGTAATATAAATATTCTTGTTTTAGCACTACAGCATCACTTACATGAGCAGATTAGAGACTAAACTCGAATTGTTATTAATATTTTATCCCAGTATAAATCCTTTAACATGAATTAACTTGAAGAAGTGATCAAACACTTTCGCATGCTATGAATCATTACATGTCATAAATTACAAATGTTCTGCAGATGGACTGAAGAAACAAAAAATGCATTTAACATTCCCTTTATAAGACTCCTCGGCTGGCCTACAACACAAATAAAGAGCTGTGTCTCCGCGAGCTCGATCCTTGCCTCAGGGTGAATGTGCTGTGTGTTACATTTGACTGTTTTACCACAAAATGATCCTGACTTATTGATTTCTTTTCAGATAAATATTTCAGGAGACTTCCCATGATGTGAACACATGAAGACACAAGACTCACCTGACCATACTGTGTCTTAGCTGCTTGTTTCAGAAACTCAAAGTCTTTGCCCTTCAGATGTTTCTGCGAAAGAAACGATACATACAGTCAGTTTTAACCACTCCAGAAAGAGAATGACAATATAACTTCAAGAATGTAGTTAATAAATGTAGTCAACTTTTTTTAAGAAAGTCAGCTTGAATGTGACTGATCATGTAAATTACAGTGTTAATGAACATGCTCATTCATTTTGAGTGTAATAGGATTTAACCCTTAGATCACGTTAGGGTCATTTTGACCTGGAGATTTCTTTTTTTTCCATTCTTTTTTTTAAATTGAATATTTTGATTTTGAACAAATCCCAAGATCCACCAAACAAAAACAAAAAAAAGTAAAATAAAATAAATAATAGGTACAAAATCAGGATACCTATCAGGATATAGTCTCTCTCATATTTAAACAAAATTGTACAGTTTTTTTTACTGGCACCATTTATTTTGGCTGTGGTGTATTCCAGGCTAATAATGTCCAGTAGATAGAGCCTCCAGAATAGATCAGTTGGAGCAGATGGATCCAGCCATAGTTTTAGGATAGTTTTTTTTTTTGCAGCAGCAGCAGTCCAAATAACTGACAGAATTTGAGATTTATTTCTTTTCCTAAAACTGTTTGTTAACGTTATCACTTTGGGCTAAAGCTTACTGAATTTATTCACACACTGTAAAACCCAACAGTCACCTTTATCAAATGAAATGAATGTTGTTAACTCAAAATTGACTGACAGTTAATTCTACTCATTTAAAAAGAGTTTAGAACTCAGTGTTGAACGTAATGAGTTAATTAAATACCTCATTACTTCAACTTAAATGGAGTAAGTTCACAGTAATCATTTAGATTAGTTTTTAACTCAAATGGTTTGTAGCAATCGGTATCCTTAAGCGGTTTGAGTTGTCTTAACTTATTGGGTTTAACAGTGCTCAGTTGGTTTGAGTTCTCTTTATTTATTGGGTTTTACTGTGCTCAAACTGCTTTGTTTACTCAAATAGATTAAGTTCACAGTACTCAATTAGACCAGTTTTTGAACTTAAATGGTTTGTTACAATCGGTTTCCACAAATGATTTGAGTTACCTTAACTTTCTGGGTTTTGCAGTTTACAGTTATGAAAATGTCCTCAAAATTGTGATACATTTTATACTTCTTTTGATACTTGATTTTTTGTCAGCAGGCCGTTTTGACAGGGAATACCACGAGTGTGAAAATTTGGTATACAATAAAAGCATTTTTAAAAAACTGGAGGTTAGGGCTGCACGATATTGGAAAAAACTGTCCTCGCAGTATTTTATTTTTCTGCTATACATATTGTGATATTGAGTAAAATATTAACTGATGAAATGAATAGCTTTATTTGAAAAGAATTCATAATTTTAGGAAATTTAGTTATTTATTTACATACAGTTGAAGTCATAATTATTAGCCCCCTTTGATTTAGTTTTATTTTTATATATTTCCCAAATAATGTTTAACATAGCAAAGAAATTTTCACAGTATGTCTGATAATACTTTTTCTTCTAGAGAAAGTCTGATTTGTTTTATTTCGTCTAGAATAAAAGCAGTTTTAAATTTTTTAAACACCATTTTAAGAACAAAATTATTAGCCCCTTTAGTCTACAGAACAAACCATCATTATACAATAACCAGCCTAATTACCCTAACCTGCCCAGTTAACCTAATTAACCTAGTTAAGCCTTTAAATGTCACTTTAAGCTGTATAGAAGTGTTTTGAAAAATATCTAGTCAAATATTATGTACTGTCATCATGGCAAAGATAAAATAAACCAGTTATTAGAGATGAGTTATTAAAACTATTATGTTTAGAAATGTGTTGAAAAAATCTGCTCTCTGTTAAACAGAAAACGGGGAAAAAATAAACAATGGGGCTAATAATTCTGACTTCAGCTGTATATTATTCAGAAGCTCATGATTTACACTCATGAAATAATTACTTTATAAAGCTATATTTTACATTCTTTGGGAGATACAAAACAAAGACGTTTCAGCACAATGCCTTCCCGTCTGTGACACAATCTTTTCACAGTCACAGTCAATTACAATATGTCATCAGGTAGACAACTACTCAATAGTTAAAAATGATCTCATTTCCATTTCTTTATACTGCACTTAAGCACACAAGAAATATTTCCTGCACTTTTAAAAGCATTATCTCCATTGTACAGGAAAATAATATATCAAAGAGCTGGACGACTTTGCCTAAAATCTTGAAAAAATCTAAATCTGGATTAATTGAATATTTTAACTTGATTACGATTAATGAACGATTATTTTATGAAGTAATTTATTTTATTTTATTTTTAGTTCCCTGACAGGTTTTGTACATTAAATATGCCCCCATAATACAAGTGAGAGATTGTTGAATGAACGGTGCATTACTTGATTTTAAATGAATTGAAGGAAACACAGACTATCTACTTTCTATGATTATTCATTGAACATCAATGTTGAACAACTGAAATTAAAACACACATTGTTTAAAAAAAACAAAAAAACTAAGTCTTGTTTAACATACCCTAATGTACAAGAAGCTAAAACTTGCTTATATAGAGGCCGGAACCGGCAGACAAACAAAAGTATCCATATTGAGCTACTCCATGGGACTCGAAACTTGTAAACACTCGCCCCAACAGGCTCGCCGGAGTCTGCGTGGGGTTGCGAAGACACGAAGGCTGCGCCAAACAATATGCATGTGCTTGACACAGAAGTATAAATCAGCCTTAACAGAGTGGGGTCACGTGACTCCACACGCAATAGGGAAAGTAATCAAAAAAAATGTACCTGGCAAAATTAGATCAATTATAGGTTCTGAATGTCGATTTCTATTACTTTTCGATGAATCACCCAGCCCTAACATATTAATTATCATCATTCACTTATTCATGTCTACGTCAATACAATGAAATTCCAACAGTCCAAAACAATAAAAATACATTTTCATCTCATTATTAGTATCATTATATACTTATATTCCATGATTCACAATACTATAGATAAACAATAAAACATTAAAGAAACACCAAAAGGTGCAATTCCTCATTTATTCCTCTTGGTGTAAGTGCTTTTAATTTATGAATCAAAAACGCTTCTCTTTGTAATAATCTTTAATTCAGATTACCTCCTCTTTGGTATTTAAATACTTCCTCGACTCTAGCTGTTTAACGTCATGTCCGAAATTCATAGTGTCTTGCTACTTTCCTTTACATATATCATATATTAATTTTAGGAAAATAATAGGATGATTTTGTAGTGGAGCGCATCTGCATAAAATGCAATAAACCAAATCTCAAGCATTGATAAATACAGTAAAGCGAAGTTACAAATGAAATAAATACTTTTTTGGTTTTTTATGGGAGTCTAGCAGTATTCAGGCTTACAAATTGAACAATTTAATGTAAAATAAAAACACTGTATAATCTTCATTGCATATACACTGCACATAAATACAATGAATGTTTCTTGAAGCTACTAACATTTGAATTTTCTTAGCCTGAATGCTTTAAATTGGCTTGAAATGTATACACAGTCACATGCAAATGATACCATTTTTTGGAAACTTTATGGTTAAACTTTGCAATTACTCAACAATCATGTGTGTATTTAACGCATACTCAACTATAATCCTGAATCAACATTGCAAATCCTGTGATGTGAGTGTTGCGGATATTGATGCTGAAACTATATATTGTGCAGGCCTACTGGAGGTCAAATATGAAAGCATACTAAACTCTAAAAAATCATTTGTTTTCGTAGCACACTGATGGGTCAAACACGGACAAACCCAAATTTGGGTGAATCTTTTCAATTAGATAAAAAATGTTCAGCCCACTTTTTAACCCAATAGTTGGGGTTTATTCACATTTGACCCAATGTTGGAATAATACAACCCAGCATTTTTATAGTATATTGTGATAAATAGTGCATTTACTTATATTTTATAATTGACAAAAGTTTCCGCAAATAATTACTTTTTCCACTCAAAAAAATGAGGAAAGTGTTCAGTTTTTTTTTCCAAAATTAAAAATAAACCCAGTCATAATTAAAGGAAGGATGCAGACAAAATGACTGCATCCAGTGAGATAGGCTAAAAATATACATTTCTAAGAAATGCCTGATCTACATCTGATTCCAACTCCCCCTAACGCATTACTGGTTCATTTAATTCTTTGTATTTTAGGTTTACACTCTATTTCCTCATGTTTTAGCAAATTGTATTTATTCCCTATGTGATTTAGCTACAGTATAGCTCATAATACAGCTGCACTAGTTGATCAATTTGAATCGTTAAAAAGAATCAACTCAGAAAAGATTAATTTGTTTGGAAATCAGACTACACAGTTTGTGTTGTAGAAGTCTTTGTGTTGAAGCATCAGAATTTGTGGATTCCAGGCTTACCGTTCCTTCTGGGACACAGATGGCCTGAACGCAGCCCTCTGGTTCAAGAAGTGCATCTTTGATGAACTCAATTTGTGCTTCCTGGAATGCTGTGCTGACATCCACAAGCTGAATACAAGAAAACACTTCACAATTACAAACTGAGTTTCTGTACCCACACAAACCCCTCACATCAGCTCAGAGAATAAGCCGTTTTTCACATCCCTTCAGATCAAATTCATGAATGTTTATAAAGTGTTTTTGTTTTTGAGAGTTGGTAGGGGCAATTATATTTTTAGTGTTATGTACTTTCAATTTAATTGTATTATTAAAATGTTTAAAAGCTGTTAATGAACTATTAATGTTAATGCTAATCATTCTTTTGTGCTAATCATTTTTGTTCACACCTAATAAGGATCCATTAGTTAAGGTAAATTAATGTATTTTCTAACATGTACTAATAATGAACAATATTTGTGCCTCACTTATTAATCATTGTCCAGCTTTGTATAATGCATTGTTAAAATACAAAATTGTGCATAACATTTCTTAGGGCTCTGTGAGTGAACAAGTATTTCATTAACTAAAATTAACAACGGTGAATAAATTCTGTAATAAATGTATTTTTCATAGTTTTTTATATTAAATAATAATTATATAGCAAACACTATACTGATTTGTGATTTTAATAATGCTGTTTTAATAATAATGTTAATGTAATAATGTTGCTGATTTACACTAAATCCAATGTAGGTAAACTTGACCCTAAACATTAAAGTTGTACCTGACCTTTGAACATAATACATTAAATATTAAAGTATCAGAAAATCACAGTCAAAAAACTATTAAATGCTGTTATTTTGAATTGTTCATAAATAAAAAATCATGTAAATCATGTAAATGAACTCATGTAAACTCAAGTAAATTAACTCGTGTAAATTTTGATTAGCATTTACTAATAAAATGTATTTGGGTTTCCACAAAAATGCAAAAAGTATTCATATTATGAATTATTACCAACATCTTCATATTATTTGTTATTACCAATAATAACTGATCACAATAGAGCAGCAAATATACATATCAGAATTATTTCTGAGGGGTCACATGACACTGGAGTAATGATGCGCAAAATAAACATTTGAATCACAGGAATAAAACACATTACATGATATTCACAATTACCACTGTCAGTTCTTTTTTTTTATTATATCTGTTTAAATTATTTTTGATTGTTTTAATGTAATTTATTCCTGTGATTAAAAAGCTGAATTCAGAGCCATTACTCCAATCTTCAGAGCTACATGACTAATCAGAAATCACCCAAATATGCCAATTTGATTCTCAACTACTCTGACTATCAGTTTTAAGGTAATATTTAACAAAAAAAACATAAACATAATACCCCCCCCCCCCCTAAATCTCTTACTTTCAATCTGCATCTCTTATTTTTGTATGTGTTAAAAAGCGTCACAGATTCAGCAAAAATTTTTGTAAATTTATGAGCAGAACCGAAAGCATTCAGGACGCACACTGCTGCAAGAGAACGTATCACCAGAGATTCATTTGTAATTGTTGAGCACTGCATGAAAATCTGTGATGTGTGGGGAAACAGGATGCAATCTCAGCGTGACGCCAAGGACGGCCAGCATGCAAACAACCTCACTGATGTCTTACGTCCAATCTAGGATGATGTGTAGAAAGAACGAACGAGCGGTCACCTTCATCCCAAATCTAGTGTCTGGTTTGTCGACTCCGTAGTCTCTCATGGCTTCTTCATATGTCAGGGTGGGAAAGGGGACATTAATCTGTCCTTTGTCCTCTGGCCAGGAGAACTGGACCAAGCCTTCAATCAAACTCATGACTCCAGCCTGGTCCACAAAGGACATCTCAATATCTACCTAAAAAGAAAAATTTGTGAAAATGGTCACACTGCATATGTTACACCAACTTAATCCCCAGATCTGCTACAATCTTATATAAACTAGATTGCAAAATGTATTTGATCTGAACTAAACCAGCACATTATCTGTAATGTTTCCTAGTATTGGGTTGCAGCTGGAAGGGCATCTGCTGTGTAAAACATGTGCTGGATAAGTTGGCGGTTCATTCCACTGTGGCGACCCCTGACTGATAAAGAGACTGAGCCGAAAATAAAATGAATGAATGAATATTATGCACTTTCAACAAACAAAAGAGGGCATAAATAAACGCATAAACAAATAAACTGCCGACTGCACAAATAAACAATTAAATAAATAAGATTATGATTTAAATTATTTAAAATCAGTAAGATTTTCAAAGGTTTAAGATTTTAAATGACTTTATCTGGAATTATTTGTTTCAGCTGTGTTTTTCAATATCATGCAATTATTTTGCAATTCAGAACACAATTAGTTACGGAACAAAAAAAAATCTCCTGTTTTTCCAAACAAAAATCTAATATAATTTATTTATGTTTTATTTATTTATTTTGCCTAAACCAGCGCAGAAAAAAACTCTGGACACTGATGATCAAGAATTACCAAATAAACAAAAATACACTAAATCAATTAATTGCCACAGCAACGTCCTATGACATAGCGGCCCAATCCCAATTCTACCCCTTAGCCCTTCTCCTTACCCTGTTCCAATTCTCTTTATTTTGAAGATGTAGGGCTAAGGGGAAGGGGTAGATACCCCTTCGAACGAAGATTTTTCAGGACCACATTCGAAACCAAGAGGTAAAAAAAATTCCCAGAATACACCAGCCACATAGCTGAACCCGGAAGTAAGGAGATCCACAAATGAATATTTTTTTGTCATTATTATGAATTTTTACAACAAACAAGCATGTTTTAATACATTCATAACCGCGTTCGTGTTTTACAGTCACGCTTAAAAAAAAACGCTTACCTGAATATAAAATCATTTTTAAATGCGGTTTGTATCAGGTAATGCCATCTTTTTTTAATGCAGTTCAGAACATGAATAACTATAAAGATCTGATTCAAATGTTTAAAAAAATCTGATTTTTCCTGCCTGTCTGAAGAAAAGCAAAATGGTCTTGTGGGGTTCATGATTTTTAGCCTGAATGAGAATGCTGCAAAGCCTATTAGCAGCTCTCGCCCTCATGAGTGGGAGTCAGAGCGAAGCGCATCATTAAAACACTCAATATTCATCTGCATCAGTACAGAGCCCTAGTTTCACAGATATTGTCAGACATGCAGCGACGTGTTTCCTCCCAGCCTTTAGCACATCATTACCTGTGTGAATTCAGGCTGTCTGTCAGGTTTGGAGCCTTCGTCCCTGTAGCACCGAGCCAGCTGAAAGTACCTGAGATTGCAGGAGAGATCCATCATATAAGTGACTGTTGGCCAATACTGACAGACAATTTTCAATCATGCGTAACATATGATTTTTCTTTGACAGACTTGTCATAAAACTAGCCTGAAGACCTGGCATTAGTGCAACTAATAATTCAAGTAGACGTGCTGCCAAAATTGAAATGAAAATAAGACCATTGTGGCCATTACCATTTTTCAAAATGATCTTATTTTTGTTTGAGAAAATGCTGGAGCAGACTTTTGGATATTCTCAAACAATATGGGAAAAAAAATAGATTTCACTGATTTTATTTGAGCTCAGAAAGTTTATGTATATAATCAATTTGTTATTAAATACACTACCCGTCAAACGTTTGGGGTCAGTAAGATTTTTAAATAAGCTTCTCCTGCTCACCAAGGCTGCACATATTTCATCAAAAATACAGTACAAATTTTACAATTGTGAAATGTTATTGCACTATATTTTAACTGTTCAAAAGTTGTTTATGTATGTATGTATATATATATATATATATATATATATATATATATATATATATATATATATATATATATATACGTATACACACATACACATACATACATACATACGTACATGTATATATATTATTAAACCTTTCTTTGTAAATCCTTCAAAAATTTTTAAAACACATCAATAACTTTTAATAAACCATCTACAACCGTGAATAAAATAACTTAGGTCTTCTTTATTTCTGATAATGTCACCAATTTCTCTGCATGGGCCAAATACACAAACATGTCAGCTGCAGCCTGACTGATACGCTAATACCACCCCACAATTCTTTCCTTTTATTTATAAATAAGAATTTTAAATAAGCATTCTAATCCATAGCATTCATATCACTGTTTGAGCTTTTCACACAGCTTTGGAAATGAAAAAAATATATACTTCAAATTTCAGTTGCTAAAAGCTGAGAATAAAACATAGCTTTGAAATTTACGCTGAACAACAGGATGTAGCTCTGTTTCTTAGGTGTTACCAGTCAGTAAAAACAAAGTTTAGTCAATGTGCCAAGCATCTGACAGCAATCTGTGAATACGAAGGAAACAGAAAAGGACAAGGAAATGTGATTTTACCGATCTATGCCAGCCACCATCAGAAGCTGTTTGAACTGCTGTGGGCTCTGTGGAAGAGAGTAGAACTTCCCAGGGTCTCCAGATGGCACCACAAACTCTTTGGCACCCTGAAAAACACAGTCACACTTGAATAAACTCTGCATATTCCTGCCTCTCACCGAGAACTAAAAGAGCCAGCGTATCTCAAGCCAATCTGATAAATGAAAGTCACATAATGAAAGACAAAAGAGAACGGCAAAAATAAATTAGTACAGCACATGGGGATAGATTAAAAGAACATTCAAGAATATTAAGAAAGTCCTTTTTTTTTTGTTTGTTTGTTTGTTTCTTTATCAGAACTATTATATTTAAAACCTAATATATATTAGGGCTGCACGATATATTTTTTCAGCATTGATATTACAATGTGATCATTTGCAATAGTCACATAGTCGCAGGATAGGCAATGTTGACTGAGTCTATATATTATTATTTTATAGAAGAAATCATTTTAATGTGTTTTTGAGGCCTGTGACGTCATCGAACTGAATTTTAAAAGCATTCACACACTGTAAAACTCAACTGTCAACTTTGTCAAATCAAATGAGTGTACTTAACTCAAAATTTACTCACAGTTAATTCTACTCATTTAAAAAGAGTTTTGAACTCAGTGTTAAAAGTAATGAGTTGATTAAATACCTCATTACTTCAACTTAAATGGAGTAAGTTCACAGTACTCATATAGATTAGCTTAACTGGATTGTAGCACTCGGTTTCCTTAAACAGTTTGAGTTCCCTTAACCTATTGGCTTCTACAGTGTTCAGTTTGAGTCCTCTTCATTTATTGGGTTTTACTGTGCTCAAATTGTTTCATTTACTCAAATGGATTAAGTTTACAGTCCTCATTAGGATCAGTTTTTGAACTTAAATGATTTGTTGCACTCGGTTTCCTCATATGGTTTGAGTTATCTTAAGTTATTTACAGTGCAGATAAAAAAAATGATCCTTTGTAACGATGATTGTAATGATGATTAATATCATTATTTTTATTATGTAATTGTTGTATCTGAATACTGTTAAAATCTTTTTTTAATTGTATTGATCTATGCTTGTACATTGTTTTTATATTTTTTTATTCCAGTGCACATCTTTGTAGAATCATCCCAACCAATCTAAAATTATTCATTCTTACCAAATAGAGATATTTAAGTCAGCTGGTGAAATGGTTTTCATGTCATAATATGTATCGCTGACACAATGTCGCAGTGTTCGATTTTTCCAATAACGTGGAGCTCTAATATTATATAATATGTAAGACTTAACAACAATATTAAGTAAACACTTGAAAATTCTATTTCTCCTGTTTTACTATTCATAGCAATGGAAATAAAATGTAATTTTTGTTTTATTCTGAGAACTACTGGTGAAATTGACATTTTTAAAAGCTTTTTTATTAAAAAAAAGGTATTAATAATAATAAAAATACTACATTTTATTTGTAATGCGCTTTTCTCAAACTCAGTGCTAAAGACATGTTTTATAATCCTTTTTTTGACAAAATACCAATGTTCTTCAAGGAAGTTAAGAAATCAAAAAAGAAGAACTCATATTGGATATTGGGTCCTTTTTATTCATTTATGTTTATCGCTTGATATTGAATATTTAACTGTACATGTTGATTTTTCATCAGCTTTCACTCACAAAACTATTATTTAAATAATGATAATCAAGTACACTTTAGCATATGTTTAGCAAATATTTTATAACATTTTAGATTTCATTTTTAGTTTATTATATATCTATCATAAATATCTATTAATTAATTTAGCAAAAACAAAATAAACCTTGGTGGAATAAACCTTTTTCAATTACAACAAAATCTGTCCAATTGTCATTTTCAGAAATAAAAGAAAATGTCTAAGTCTAAATATACAATAAACTCCTGGTATTGTAGATGTTTTTTTATCACATAAAACTGCAGGAGTACTCATGTTTAAACCATTTAATTATGCATAACTCAATGTTGAAATTTTGAAGTGTGCCAATCATGTGTCAACCTAAAAAACACACAATAGCTTTTTTTAATCACCGATGCCATTGTATAAATTCAGTACTCTCACTCTATTCGTAATTAATTTATTCCACAAACTGAAGTGTCCAGGAACAGCAGGGTTACCCAGATAAAGTGAGTACTACTTAGCCACTCATACATATGTATCAAAGCTGTAAAAGTTTTAAAAGTCCATTCACTTCACTGGAAACAGATGCAAAAGTTTCAAAAACAACAAAGCCAGAGGGAGGAAATCGCTCACAAAGTTTTGGGTAACGATCTGGCAATATTTAGCAGCAGCTGTATTTTGTTGATGTTTGGGCAAGTATTACATGTCTGTCTTACAGAAGACAAAAAAATGAGTATGAATTGCCATGCAAGGCAAGTATTGTGCTGTATAGAACAAGATCTCATTAATGTGACGTTTTTACAATTATTTAATGTTTTTGTGCTTAGGGTGACAAGTTACATTCCTCACAAAACTCTCTCACACATACTTTGGATTTGGTTTTGAATATGTTTATTTTGTGATTAATTATGAGTTTTACTGTTTAAATGTTTATTCATGTTAAAAGAACACTTCACTTTTTTTTGAAAACAGGCTAAATTTACAACTCCCTTAGAGTTAAGCAGTTGAGTTCTACCATTATTGAATCTATTCATCTCCAGGTCTGGAGGGGCAGCTTTTATCTTATCTTAGCATAGCTCACAAAATCGGTTAAGACCATTAGCATCTCACACAAAATGACCAGAGATAATTTTCTTATTTAAAGCTTGACCCTTCTGTAATTACATTGAAGGAGTTACATTGGATACAAGAGAAAATGTAAAAGTAAAATGTAAAAATCAGAAAACGCTGATTTCTATGTTGATATGGCTAGGAACTATACTCTTTATCCAGCGTAAGATCTAGGAACTTTGTTGTTGTATCATGGCTACAGAACACAGTGATATCACACAGTGTCTGAAATAATCCACAGCATCAAGCTCTACTCTTGCAACACCTGCTACACTCTGTCTAATATCATTGTGCCAGCCATATCGGCGTAGAAAATGGCAGCTTTTCCATTTCTGATACTGAAAACTGAACAAAGTGTTTCAATATTTAAACTTTTTAAAGCTTGTCATGAGTGAACTTCATTGGTAGTCAGTCTTAATACACAATGTAAGTACAGAAGAGTCAAGCTTTAAATAAGAAAATTATCAAAAACTCTCTGGCAATTTTTGAGCTATTCGCTACTGGTCTAATCTGATTCAATGATCTATGGTAAGCTAAGATAAACGTGCTCGCGTTGGAGATCGGTTAAATGGATTCAAAAACAGTAAAACTGTTTAACTCTAAGAAAATAAGCATATTTTCAAAAAAGTGAAGGGTTCCTTTAAGAAATAAATAAAAGCTCTTTGATTCTTTATTGTCATGACTCCATTTTTTAATTCCTGAAGCCATTTGCAATACGTATGTGTTACGTCGCCATAGATGTTATAGGGGTAAGGCATACGCAACACAAAGGAATTCAAACTCCAGGTTATTATTTACTAACTCTGATAGATGTTGTCAGTAACAAAGCACAAAATAATTTTGAGGAGAAAGTTGGTTACAATAACGAAAATTCATTTATTTACAGTAAGGGAACGCAACTGACAAGTGATATAAAAAAAGGGAAAAAAACACCAAATCAGGGAGCAGGACTTGAGCGGACTTTAGCTCTAACTAAACTACAGTCCCAACCAATAACTACAAAAAGAAATTGTAAAATAAAATCTTCAGGACTATACTGTGCCCTATGTATACTATTCTAACTAATTAAAAAAACATCCACAAATTGCATCCGCTCCTTGCCCAATGTATTAACAAGGGATTTCCTAGACGTCATGTGACATGCTTCCCTGCTCACTGCTATTTATGTGCTATTACAAGCGCAGCTTCTAAGTATATAGAACTGTGTGTATCTGAATTGACAATTGGTCTTATGCTTTGATTTAAATAATGTCAATGTATAAAATACCTACCCCCGGTGTTCTTTTAAACAGCGTTGGTGTTTCCACATCAACAAATCCTTGGGAAAAAAACAAGAAATAGTCAGTGAGTATACGCATAGATTACCTAAGCAGATGTATTAAAGGCTCTGTAGATCCTCACCATGCAAATTACAAAGGTACTCTCTCATTTTCATCACCATTTGAGACCTCAATCTTAAATTGTACTGCATCGTAGCTGACCGCAGATCAAGATAACGGTACTGCATCCGGAGGGCTTCTGATTTCTTCAAGGCAAACATGAGAAAATTAAGTTTAAACATATTACTGATTTGTTGGTGCCAATAGCCTAGTGGTTAGTGCGGCGACATGAGTTCGATTCCTTTGCCGATCTTTCCCCTATCTCTGTTCCCCATTTTCCTGTATCTAATCTCCACTTTCCTATCAATAAAGGTGAAAACCCCTAAAAAAATTATTATAAAAAACATATTACTGATTTTTATGTAGCATGGACAACACCTTCGACACAAGCACCATAAGCAGAGAACCTCGTAACCGCACATTAATAATGAAAAAAATCTATCTGGAATTCAGTTTTAGTCTTCCACAGCAAATGACAATCACAAAAACTATTAAATGTTAAATTTCACCTCAAAATATAAAGATTTTGAAGCTGAAGAATATTTTAGGCCATTTATCAACCTATGTATGCATCTATCCATCCATACATACATTCATCTATCTACCCATCGTCTGCATTGCGATGTCACTGAATCCAAAAGTTGGGTCGTGCTTTTATGAAATTATGCTTTATTACTACTACAACAAATCAGCATATTACAATGATTATTGTATTTTGCAATATTTGTAGTTTAACTGTGTTTTGATTAAATAAATGCAACACTTGCAAGCAAAGTTTTTCTGTTGATTTTGATCATTTGAATATTACCCTGGCATGATATGCCTTTTGTGAGATTCACCCAATACTATTATAGTCAAAATACTTTCAAAATTCATGCAACACTTTTTGCTAAAAAAAAAAAAATCATGTTCACTCACTTTAACAAATTCTTTAATCTCAAACGGCAGCTTTCGGGAGGTATTTAACACTTCAATGCTTTCAGCACAGACTTCAATTTCTCCTGTGGATATGTTCTAACAAAGAAATAATAACATTTTTACATATATTACATAGAACATAACGCTACAAGACTTTTCTCTTTATATACATATACTGTAACAATGCATATCAACCTTATTCTCCTGTCCTTCCGGTCTACGGATGACTCGTCCTTTGACCATAATGACAGACTCCACGGTGAGACCAAGCAAAGATTTCTTCAGTTCAGATTTGCTCTAAAGGATTAAAGCATCAAGGAAAATGTTATCTGTGTACCTTTTGCATAATATTACAATAAAAAACATGTGACTACAATATTGGCAGCATTTTAATTAGTCTTTCAAACACAAAATAAAAAACAAAACTATATTGTATGGAAGCTTGTTTCCACTATGGTTTGAAACACAAGTTTTAATTGGTTTACATTTCATATTACAGACTTCCTCCTTCAGAAGTGCATTTTTTAATCTTAGAATTTTGAGTTACATTCTTTTGCAATTTGTAAGTTTATTGAAAATAATATCTCACAATTCTGATATATTAAAGGTTAATCTTTTTAAAGTATTCAGAACTTTGATACATAAAGTCAGAATTGCAAATAGGCCTATAAACACACAACTGAAAGAAAGACAATTGCAATTCTGACTTTGTATATCAGGATATAAACGCAGAATTGGAAGGCATAACCTCAGAAATCCAGGTCAAAATAAAAAGTATATAATTTCTGAGTTTATTACTCACAATTCTGACTTTTTTTTTTTCAAAACAGTGAGATAGAAAAAAATCATAAGTGTGAAATAAAAAGTTCACAATTATCCATTTTATTTATTGTTTTATTTCAGTGTAAATTTATTTTTTATAATGTTACTACCTCATCTTGTGGAATAAGAATTTGCACCAATCCACTGAAGTCTCTCAAGATCACAAACAGATCTTGCCTAAAGAGTGAAAAAAAGGAAAGAAAAAAGAAATCAACCAAATGTAGTGACGTCAGGGTTTCTGCAGGTTTCACAGGTTTCATTTTTAAGACCATTGTGAATTAAATTTTTGACTCATAAAGGGCTAAAGGCTAAGGACTATTTCCAATGGCACAGATCGAAAAGTTTTTTTGCCCTATCAAAAAAATACTATAATTTAATACATTTAATAATAATAAAAAAAATTTAAACATCTTAGATTTGTTTCTTAGCAAAATATTTTAAATATTGTGTAAAAACAAGCAAGCTCTACTTGTATCCATACACTTTTTTTTCCAATATAAACTTTCTTAAAAAATAAAAAAAATGAACAAATGTTTTAAAAGTTTTTTAATAGTTTAAAAGTAACTAAATCTTTGCACAACAATCTGTCCAGGTCGGTGTCCTCAGCAGTAAATACGTAGAGAACTTTTAATCAAATGTTTTTGTAAGGAAAATAAATAAACCATTTTGATAAATAGAGTTAAAAATTACTGTTTAAAATAAAAGTTTTATTGAGATTTATTGTTGGTGATTGTGTGGGTTTTGGCCAGATTGAGTAGCAGTACATAAACACAGAAAAATTAAGACCTGTTTGAAAAATAATTAAGACCTACAAGACAATATTTCAAAAAAAAATCGAAGACTTTTTAAGGCCTAAAATTTGGATTTTGAGATTTAAGACATCTCTAAGAAACATCTTTAAGAAACCCTGGATGTGTCTTGGTGAATTTTGGAAATAAACATTCTTTCTCAAACCTTAAGTACTGAATCCAGCCACATAAAGTCACCTCCTTGTCTATATGACTGGAGCACAATTCTCCACACGTGTGGCTTCTCTGTGAAAAACTGCTTTGACCTACAAGACACAGACAAAAAAATCTAAATATCACAATAAAACCCCAAAAACATAGAATTTAGACATACACCTTCTTGTTCAGTGAAGGTCAAGTTACCTGAAGAGTGTGTAGAACAGCTTCTGCAGATACTATAAGCACATTCTAACGAGTTTGGAGGTATAAATGGTTTTGAGGAATAAATATGATTGATGGAAGGCACTGACCTTCTGCTATACACACATCTCAACATCTGCTGGGCTGACCTAACCAAAAATAATCTGCATTTGTTTGCCATAGTTGGCTGCATTTATTGTCCTTATCAAACGGAAATTTAAAATTCGAGTCGTTTTTTCACTTCACCGTGTACATCTTTCGTACATGTCTTCTTTGTGTATGCGAGTAACTTATAAATGTACAACTCCATGTACATTACTGGTATTTAGCGTAACACTGATGTCACCATTTTCCTCAATCATCCTCAATCTGCAACATGCCGGAATCTGTGTGAGATTCACGAGGCGTATTAAAAATAAATGAATAAAAATCAATGTTATTCCGGCTGAATTGTCACTGACATTCTGAATCTGACAGTCGTGAGGCTTGTTCCGTGTTTTTCAGTACGCCGCATGGAGTGCTTAGGCGTGACTAATCCACTAAGAACTAATCGATTTAAGCTTTCGTAACATAGCATTTAGCAACTTTTTTTTTACATTTGTGTAACTCAGTTTAACATTGTTAGCAGCTCTTGTTTAACTCAACTCGTATTATACAGAGTTGATGGAAATAAAAACACGTAACACACGTTTGCCCTTGCTTTTAGTAATCTATTAGTATTCCTGCCTTGCTGCGTTGCATGATGGGAAAGCGGGATGTTCAAATCTTCTTCCTGCTTTTTTGCTCGGTGTGTTGTTGATCGTCATGGAGGGGAGAGGCAGGTATGGGGGAGTTTTTATGTTGTTAAATCATCTTTAGACGTTTTTGAACGGTAGAATAGTTTATTTGAAACACAACACGTTTGAGCGCTAATTCGGTTTTAGCGGAAAGCTGCTAATACTAACTTAGCGGCTTTCTGAACGCTGTCATTTGTTTACGTTGTGTTTGATTAAAACATCCAAACACCCTTTGTGTCTGCGATTCTTAACGCACTCTTAATTTGCCCTTTACTATTTAAAGCGATCAACAGGTCTTAAATAACACCGTAACATGTTTAAGTCGACTAAAAATGTCGCATTGACTGCTAAAACGAATGTGTTCCTCTCCCCTTTTTGTTTTCAGAACACATTACGAAGCGCTCTTAAATATAATGCAGTTAATGGTTTAGGGTAAAGTTGGTTTTATGTTCGTACATTCTCCTTAATAATATAATTTTAGAAAGATATAATTTGCTAATACTATATAGTGAACTCATATTCGCAGCCAGTGATTATTGATATAAAATTGAGGTAAAGTTGGCTTTATATTCGCACATTCGAACTTTCCTTAGTAATATAAGTGTGTTAAAGTAATCTTTGCAAATTCTAAATTGTGAAATCATGTTAGCAGCCAATGACAATCAACATACAATAGCGTTGTCACTGAACGAATTTGCGAATATAAAACCATCTTTACCTCAATTAAAAATAAAACGATGTTCACAGTCAAATAAATAGTGCTAATGTTGTTTTTGAAGTCATATTTACATGTGATTTCAGAATAATTATTCAAAGTACCATGGTAAATAACGGAGCATGGCACAAGTTGTCACTGAACGAATTTAAAGCCAACTTTACCTCAATTTTACTAGATGTCATATGAGAGTTTATTTTCAAAATAAATCTCAGTGCAGGAAGAATTTTATTTCAGTTTATAACGAATGATCATAAAATTCATATTAAATGTTTTCACAGAAAGTAAAGGTATCTTGATTCAGAAATGTTATTTTGAGGTAGGGCTGCATGATATTGGAAAAATCTGACATTGCGATATTTTATTTTGCTGTGATTTATATTGCGATATGAATACAGTTTCTGCAGATGACTTGAATAAAATCATTAACTTTGATCTTGTAGAGGAGCGAAGCAAAGAAACTGCAAGAATAAATAAAATAGAGCACAGATAAAAGGGAAATAAGTAGTCCGATATTCAAGTACAGTAATACGATACAATATTATCATGATCTTTTGCCCGCGATAATGAAATCACGATATCAGTGATGTATCACATGAAAACCATCCACAATTTATCATGATATTTGTAAATGACGAGGGAAAATGCATCAAAAAGTTAAAAGATGTATTTCTTTTATTAACAGCACATATGTTTCTTAGAATTGCAACATTAATATATGTTCGATTCGTCGTTACGAGAAGCGCCACCTCACGCACATTGCTCTTTTGTCCTGCCCCTATTGAATAATCAAATGTAATGTAAAATGTAAACACTGTACGTTCTTCATTGCTGATCAACAATAATAATCCTAACACCAAATTGTAGATGCTGCGATGTGACTATTGCGAATGCACACATTGCGATATCGATGCTGAAAGGATATATTGTGCAGCCCTAATTTGAGGGATTATTTTTGATGGGCAAACTAGAGAATAAATAATAATTCAATGCATACATATATACATAACCTATTTATATATTCTAGAGCTAAAGAAATATTAACCTTTAAATAATAAAAAAAAAGTGTGTATTAGTGTTGTTAATGCAGTACAACTCATTGTGTAATCCCTATTAACTTACATTAGTGAACACAATATTAATGCAACAGGTAAAATATAGCAATAAATAAATGTTGATGTATTGTGTTCACTTCGAATGATCCATTCCTTTACTTTCATTTATCTTAATAAGCCCTCATTTTAACTATACATTTGTGTTGTATAACAAATTTAAAAGTGAACACTAAGTAGGTCCCATTAGCAATAAACACAGTATTAATAAACATCCTTTGTGGCTTTTATTATCCAAACAGTGCTGTCAGTACTCCTGCCAACAGACCTGTTACTCGTAAAAGCAAAAGTTATGGTCGGAGCTGTGTGGAAGCACCATCATATTTCTGGCAAACTCCTGGACATTTAACAGTCCTGAAGGTCCCAACAAGTAGAGGAGCTGCCAAATCACAAATCATCACTGTAAGAGATTGTGGTGGAAACATCTCATTCAGTCAATCTGAAAAATCCTGTTACTGACATAGAATGCATTAAATATCTAATGTCTATTCGTTTTACAGAATAAGGTTGACCCAGAGCATATCGCTCTTTTGGTGAAAAATGAGTGGAAGCTGTCATACGTGACCCCTCTGCATCACTTCAGACATACACAGCTGAAATCATATGCCAAACATCTGTCAGCCTTCATCGTAGCAGAGAAACAACAAGGAGTTGCGGTTGAAGTCGGGTTAGATGCAGGATTCAAGGTCACATTTACAGCAGTTCTTGGACTGGCTGAAACCGATGAAGATGCAGAAACTGTTTTCATTCAGGTCAGTCTAAAGAGGTTATTTAATAAAACACACCCATATGAATATTATGAAATAGAGCCAAAAGTATGATTAAAATGGTTAGTATAATATAATATATATATAATAATATAATAAAATAATATAATATTAATATAATATATATATAATAATATAATATTATATATATAATATATAATATAATTATTATTATTTATATATATTTTATAATATATATAATACAAGTACAAGAGACAGTACAACATAAGTCTCATTCATGCAGGTTGTCCTATTTCCTCCCTCAGATTCAGTCCAAACCAGTGTTTGCTGCAGCAGCGGATGCACCTAAAGTAGTGTGGCGTGGTTGGCTCACCTGTGTCAACGGTGACCTAGAATACCTGCGCTCGTTACCTCCTGATTTCGTCAGCTTGCCTCTGTTCTGCACAAGCGGACCGGAGTCTCTAACAAACCTGGTAAAGTCCTGGTTCGAGAGGGCTTTTGATTGCAACTTTGGCCCTTTGGCTTTAAACTCCAGCACTCTGAACTGGCTAGCTGCGTTGTGGACCGGCTGCCATCCATCCTGCAACATCCGCTATCTCAAACTGTCCTGGAGTCTCCCGACAGAGCCGCCTCTGGACGTCATGTACACTGTGAACCCACAGGACGCCTGGGAGCTCTGGAACAGCATTCACCCTGAGGAGAACACTGATGAGCGCATCGATATTAAAGACGTCCAGGCTTTCATGAGCGGCATGGAGACTCACTTTTTCAGACACTTTAAGATCCACCTGTCGGCTGGTACACTTCTCAAAGTATCTACTGCTCTGGGATCAGCACATCATGATGGAAAAATCAAGGTAATTGCTAGCGATTAAATGGTCGACTGATAGATGATTTTACTTATAACAATAACTAGATTGAGCATCACCGATTATTAAGTGAACTGTTTTAAAATGATAGTGTGTAGGCCTATTTCATAATCAATATACTGACTTCCCAAACACATGGCCTCTATTTTTGGTGATGCAGAATATACATCACCCATTAGGGCTGAACAATATATTGCTTGAGCATCGATACCGCAGTGTATGTATCCGCAAGAGTTGCATCACTGGATTAGATTGTTTATTAAAGATTAAAAGATAATGATATATATTTATTTATACAATGATGACCATGTTATTTTACATTTGTTTGTTTAATTTCTGTACTTGGATATTGTTAGAATCCCCAGACAACCATAAAGCGCTGTTTATTTCATTTTTCTTGTAATTTATTATATTTCCCAGTTGATCGAAAGTAATTAAATCTTTCAAAAAAAGAGCTGTTTAAATAATCTGGTGAAGTTATCGTCGTATCGCAGCAAAACAAAACATCGCAATGTCATATTTTTCCAATATCGTGCAGCCCTATCATCCATACATAATCAATGTGAGCATTTTAGGTGATTGCACAACCTCTGTCATCTCATCCAATCTCTAATTCAATTGGAGGTGTCAGTTTGAGGTTAAAAAACAACAGTATTTACTAAAACTTACTCTAGTATGTTTTTATGTGGGTGCCTAACAACTAAAAACAGATCTGGTAGAGGATGAGGCCTGTTTAAGCTCCTATGCCTCCAGAATTACTTTAAACATATTACTTGTTTCCTAGTTCATGTTACTTCGCAATTTTTGTTTAACTTTAATTATTGTTATTTATTTGTTTACATTTAAACCATAAACGTCCCTGATAGTTCATGACTTCATGAAAAGATCAAAAGTTCTCTGACTTTCAATTCCTGGAGTAGAACGTCTAAAATGTCATGACATTCCAGAAATATCCTGACCCGCAGGAACACTTCACAATGACAAAAGTAATGATTATGAAATTTCACATCTAACAAATATGACTTTTTTTTCCTCCTCTGAACTCGGTGTTAGAACTTTGGAGTTCTAAGAACTTCTGATTTTAAGTTTTGTATTATTGAGTTCTGTTTCTGGTTTCATTAGGACTTCACATCTAACTATTTTTTTTCTCTTTCAGATTGGAAACAGCGACTACATCACCACCTTACTTGCTCTGCTGACAGAATGTGCCCTTCTGAAAATGCCAACCTAAATAGTCTTTTTTTGTATAAACTTTTGTAAATTTTAAGACCTATTCTGTCATATTTATTATTTTTTTTGTTCTGTAAAATATGTTCATGTCTGTTTTTAAGCTTTTGGATCCTTCATTTCTTTCATTTGAGAACTTTTGAGGCATTTATCAAGACAAGTAATAAAACGCCAGTTTATAGAGATTCTATTAATGTAATAACTCATTTATCACTAGTAAATCTGATTTTCCACCACATGTATAGGTGTATAAATAGTTAACACAAGTAGATATTGATGTCTTTTAGTATATTGTAATATCCAGATTTTTGTACGCCTGAAAGTATGTAAATAGCCTCTGGTCATTTGTTATCTTTATGTAATGAATGGTGGCTGACTTTAAATTATTCTGTTACGTTTTGCTCACGATGCCATCAATGTCAGTATCTTCTAATTGAAATGTATAATGTTTTATAAACGATGATACTGGCAAGCAGACATTTTGTTTTATATTGGATTTTGAAATACTGATTTCTTTGTAATTAGACCATTTTGTGTTGTTTTATATCCAAGTATTGTAAAGATCTGCTTTCAAGCATTTGCACCAGAAAATGGGCTAGGATGTGCAAATCAATTGTTTTGTATTTAGGTTAACTTTTGTCTCTTAATAAAGCACAAAAGCACATTTTGTGGCCAATTTTTGGTACATGTTTCAACCTAGGGACAAAAATAAATATAATTTATATAATAAATATAAAATATATAGAATTGATTTTATCTAAATGTAATTTATTTATTTTAAAATTATAGTATAATTAAACATTAAATGTATACCTTTAAATTAAGATGAATCCAAAATATCTTTTGCATGGTTCACAAAAATGCATTAGAATAAAATATAATTTGGGCAGATAACTGTTTTATCGATCAGACTAACTGTTGAGATTTATTTTTTTAAAAATCAACATTCTGGACTATAGTTCATTCATTTTCCTTCATAGGTTTCTGACCTATTTCAGAGGTTCGCCACAGCAGAATGAACTGCCAACTATTATTTATGCAGCGAATGCCCTTCCAACCACAACCCAGTACTGGGAAACATCCATACACTCATTTTACACACACACATACACTACGGCTAATTTAGTTAATCCAATTCACCTATAACACATATTTTTGGACTGGGGGAAACCGGAGCACCTGGAAGAAACCCACGCCAACATGGGGAGAACATGCAAACTCCACACAGAAACACCAACTGACCCAAACCAGCAACCTTCCTGATGTGAGGTGGCGATGCGAACCACTGAGGCACCATGCTGCCCCTGGACTATAGTTATTGAAGTACATAAAAGAAGAAATAATTATACATTTTCATTATTTCCTGATTGATTAAAAACGAATTGGTACAATACCATTTTAAAGAAACGTGACAGTTTAAAGATTTTAAAATGAATTCATATTATGGCTGACAAGATTCTTTAGTAAATGATGAAGTATTGTTACACTGAACTATATTTCATTGTGCCTTCTGTAACTATGAGTCATTGATTATTACTCAGGAAAAAAAAATAAAGCAAACTTAATCTAAAGGCAACATGACATTTGCATTGTTTTGTGGCTTTAAAACCCTTTTTTGTCTTTGGTTGGCCTCAGGCTTGAAAACAGATCATTAAAGGGCACCTACAATGAAAATCTACTTTTGTAAGCTGTTTGGACAGAACTAGTGTGTCCACAGTCATATTGGAGTGATAGAAACCCAACAAGTCTATTTGAAACCTGTTTGCAATTATTTTTGCAATTGTGGGTGGTGGTGCTAAAATTACACACCAGCTTTAAGTATGGGATCTGCTGATGGAGAAAATGATTTTGCTTTACAGGTTTTACTTTAAACTGGGTTTCTTATAGAACACGCAAACAAATGCTGGTTGTTTCAACCAAATTTGGTAAAAAATTAATAAACTCAATAATAACCCAGCTGGGTTATTTTTTTCAGTTAGGTGTAATATTTTAACTTTAAAGAGCACCTATGATGAAAATCAACTTTTGTAAGCTGTTTGGACAGAACTGTTTGTAGGAATAGTGTGTCCACAGTCATATTGGGGTGATAGAAACAAAATAAGTCTCTTATTTTATTTCCTGACATTTAAAATAGGACCCAAACTCCAGTGTTTTTGAGGCCCGCCACACGTGACACAAGAGTGCGGCTTTCCCCACCCACTGATTATCAGGTGCAATGTTTCTCTAAAACAAAAAAGTGATAGTCTGTCTCTATCACTGACTGCTGTTTATCTGATGTAAAACAGGAGAAGCAGACACTCATGTGAGAGCGGTAGGCAGGGAGAAGCAGCTCATTTGCATTTAAAGCTACAGGCTACAAAAACAGCTACACTGTACTGAAACTTTAGACACATTCTGGAGACATAAAAGGCTTATCTTACATCTTGTAAAAGGGCTAAAATAGGTGTCCTTTAAACCACACGAAAAAGGCTCATAAACTTCAAACCCGACGTCATAACTGACAGCAAACATTTTGATTCCTTTAGGTTTTATTTCCACTTTAAAATTGTTGAAATGTATAGACAGTCTTCATAATTAAATAAGATAAGATCATGGAAGATATACTTTATAACCGTATTTCAACACCAAAATTAGAACACAGAAGTGTTTTTGAGAAAACATAAGTGTTTGCTAAAAAAAAACGGGCAGTTTCAGAGAAATTCCTCACTCAGTAACAAGCTCAACATTACATTTCTGACCATATGTGCAGGCTATTACTAGAAACCTGTTTGATTTGTTTTTTAGCATACCTCGGGTATCAAACTTGCAGAAAACAATACATCCAACAATATTTTTAAAGAAAAAAAACCAACAATTTTAATAGAATAAAATTCTTAGTGGATTAAAGTGCATGGACTGACTCGTTGATGCATTCACTTGTATAAAAGTAAACAAATTGCTAAGATGTCAAACCTGTTTGTGAGCGCTCCAAAAATAACTTATTTTTCCCTCTCCGACAGCCTTCATTAGATTGCAATGTTTCAGGAGGAACTGCATTTTCAGTACACCAAAGAAAGAAACAACAATCTGCCTAGATCTGGTAAGAAAACAGAAGAACAGATAATGCTCAGTGTACAACTCATTAAAAAAAAAAAACGAAAGAAATAGTAAATATATCACAGTGCATCCAACAACAATCAGGGAAACACTTCTTTCATAAAAACGACCACCAGTATTCAGTTACTGTAGTTATTCTTCTTCAAACCAGTCAAAGATGAGACCAGGAGAAGCTTAGTTCCTTCCAGAGAAACAAAAACAGCTTTTTTCTCCCCTCCCGCTGTTTCTCTTTTCAAAAACGTTGCCTTTGGCTATGCTCAAGTATGAAAGAGAAACCGAACGTCAAATCAAAATGGAGTGATGCTCTATGGCCGTACAGGTGAGTCTCCTCAGAGCAGCTTTCTGGAGATGGTTACCTTTTTTTTTTTTGCTTTGCCATCTCGGTAACTGGAGACAGAAGTCTGCTTTTTTTAACCGGCTTTCCTCTTGCATGATGTGCAATGTCTCTGAGGCACGAGCAATGGTGAGGCATCTGTGAGATGATACTGTAGGTGTTACCATATATGAGATTCACAGTGAGTCATTTTTATTACACCGACACCACCTCCCAACCTCCTGTAGTTCATTCCACCATAGAGCCTTGAGGAAAAAACAAACAACAAATATAAAATGAAGTGAATGTTTAAAAAAAGCAGAAGTTGGATGATATCTGCATGATATTTTATTTTAAAGTCTATTAATGATTTTATGGATATCAATCAAGATGGTGTGGTCTCTTACTCGTTATTGTGGAAAACGCTCAAAGCTTACCTTCATAGTCAGATTATTACTTATTCTGCAAACTTAAATAGACATTCGTACAGAAAATATAACTTCTGACATATTTAATATTGATCAACAGTTGAGCAGCTCTTCCTCAAACATTTAGGCTGCATTTACACTGCAGATCTTGATGGTCAATTCCGATTTTGTGACTGTATCAGATTTTTTTTACTGACCTGCTTACGTCAGCTTTTAAAAGTGACTCGTATCTGATCGTCTGCATTTACACAGCACATGACCAGGGGAGGAGGAAAAAAAAAAAAAAAAAAAAAAAGCGGGCGCTGACTAACAGCTGATAATTAAAGAGTGCTCTTTTCTCTATTCCTGTATGTAATCTGTTCGCAGGTTTTGACAATCTGTTTTACTATAGTTAATGACAGAAAGGTTCTCATTTGTCCTTCTTTTGATATATAGGCTTTTATACCAGTAGGCATCTTAATGCCATGTCCATGCCATGATTTATGCACGTGATGTATGCACTAGTTTTATATTAGTTTATGTTGGTTACGTGGTGGACATTGCGCTCTCTCGTTAACATGCTTAAATACCTGTGCTTTATGACAATATAAAAGTCATCAACAAGACAACATATAACATACATAGACATTAAAAATCTGATCCTAAAATACGTCCTAATATAAATACGATTCCATAAAATTAATAATTAAATTTTTTTCTATAAAATACAATGTGCCCCACTGCCCTCTATTATGCCATCCAATGCAGTTATGTTAATCTTTGACCATCCTACCCTACTTTCTCATTGATCAATTTAATTAAAAAAGGAACAAAAGAATGTTTATATCTATTATACTTGCATAATGGGACCCTGTATCTTATGCCAGAATTCATCAGCTCATAGTCCAAAGACAGCACAAGCGAAGAATCAGAATCATAAAATGCTTGTTGGATTGTGCACAACTCAAAGATGTCTTTTAGTGAAGCAAGTGCCTCAATTTCCATCATTTTTTCTGCCACTCTCATTAGGTTATTTACTTGGGTTTTCATGATCATGATCCTTTCATAATCCTGTTTTATGTTATAGCACATACAGTAATTCGATTAACATCATAGCGCCAACATGCTATCCACGTTTCCTCCAGAGTTTCATTTAATTTCGGGTGTTTCATTCTTAATTTGTCGACTTTAACTGCAGTTTGGCACTTTCACTTCTATACAGGAATATTTCATGCATGCCCCCCGTGACAAACAAGATATTGGATGAGAGTATGAACTGCTGGAAGAGGGAAAAAAATAAAAATCAGCATTTCGTGATGTAGATGTCTATGGTCCTCAGGACGTGCAGAAAATAGTGTCAAACAGCCATGTGTGTTTGGAATATCCTGTCGCCAAACACTGAAAATCCTACATGACGGTAAAAGTTTGATTGCGGTGTTTACATGTCTGTACTACACTTCAAACGTCAATAATGCGACTATAATCGGCATACTCCACATGTCTTAATTCCATTTCTGTTTAGTTCGATTATGACCATTATCGGCTTAAATTAATCAGAAATCGCTGTTTACATGGTAGACGCTTAATCAGAGTATTGTCTTTATCGTATTAAAATCTGATTATTGATGTCCATGTAAACATACTCAATGTTTGTTTTGATAGCGCACACTGTTAGTCTTAGGGTTGAATTACACTTCTATGTTGAGTGATCGCTGTAACCCACACGCATGCCTTGCGCGTAGCTGTGCATTTTTACTTCTGGATTCTGTTTGAGTTGCTCTGCAATAACACTTCCAAAACACTAGCTGGCAGTGGGGTTTTATGTTCCTTCATGTCGAGTTTCTTCGTGAGTGTTTTGTCTGCATGGGAAATACCTGTAACGCTACTACTTTAATGTACAAGTAGCGAAAACTCAGCACATGTGCAACAACTTTATTCATAAAGTAAACACAAAACAAAACTCTCCATCTGGAGCTCCTCCATTGGACTCCACACTTGTTTAACACTCCCTCAATCGGGTTCGCTCCTCTCCCAAGGCTCTCAGCCCTGCTCAAACTCGTCAACGATACCAAGCATACCAATCACAAAGCTAGTCTACGCTTCATGTTTTCACGGTGAGGGGTATACGACGAGAGTGTGCAAAGGCTGCACCAGATTATCCGCGTGCACTTAATGCAGAAGTAGAAATTAGGCTTTAGGGCCGGGACACATCAAGCCGACAGTTGGCTATTGGGCTTCTTCGGTCAGGATAGTTGGTTTGATGTGTACTCCAAGTTGCCTCTTGTCGGGATTAACATCAGATCGCGTTGGTCCAATTTAGAATATCGAATTCGGCATTGGGCCATCGACTAAAGAGAGCACTCTGACAGGTTATAGAGCAAATCAGAGTGCGAGTGTGATTCAGCAAATGAAAAATTTCTCAAATATTTGCCAACGATATGGATTATTAGATTTTCAGACATATTTGCAGGAGCGAAAACAATGGTTGGCTGTTGGGTTTCGTTGATCAGCATTGGTTTGTTGTGTTCCACACGATGCCTCTCGCCGGTTTAACGTTGGATCGCATTGGCCTGATTCAGCATGTTAAATTAGCGTCGGGTCCTCAACTGAAGAGAGTGCTCTGACTGGTTATTTAGCAATAAATCAGAACGCGAGTGAGACGTAGCAAGTATACAAATCGAGTCAAGAAGAAACACAAAGAGGCTGGCTGTAATTTCGCAACTATTCTTAAGTATTTACAAATGATATGGATTATTAGATTAACAAACATATTTGCAGGAGCAAATCCCTCCATGATGAGCCACAAATACTGTGATAATGGTACTACACCCTGTTTTGTTTATGCTTTACATGCATGAATCAGAAGTTATGGGTTTGTCATCCTGAACAAGAAAAAAAGACACCGTTTTGGTAAAACAGTTTAACAGTAGTGCTCTAGACTTACCTCCACGTGTTGGCATCTGGGTCGTAAACTTCTATAGTTTTCAGGTACGTGGTTCCGTCAAATCCTCCAACTGCCATCAACTGACCATTTACTACTGCTAAGCCCACCTACAACAAAAATGAGAGTTTGTTAGCTGGACAATTCTTCCATAAGAGGCTAAACATAGATAAAGGATTCACATACCCCACTCCTTCTGGACGTCATTGCGACCACAGGAGACCACTGGTTAGTCCTAGGGTTGTATCTCTCAGCACTGCTCAGTTCTGTTGTGTCGTCTCTGCCGCCCACTGAATAGATCATGTCCTGGTACACGGCACAGCCCAGGTGTTTCCGTCGAGTGCCCATCGGTGCCACTGTATGCCAGCGGTTCTCTTGAGGGTTATAGCGCTCCACTGTCAACAAGAAAATTGTTCTCAAACATACTGCATTTCCTTTAAACAGCTGAAATTCATCAATTAATGCTATCATTCTGTGGAGTTAGATCATGCTTGTAAGGCTGCATTTGTTAGGTCAAAAATACAATAAAATCAGTACAATTTTAAAAAATATATATTAATTTTAAATAGCTTTTCTCTGTGTTGATATATTATAAAGTATAATTTTAGCAATATTTTCAATGCCATATGATCTTTCTGAAATCATTCAGATGTGCTAATTTGCTGCTTATTTATTATTTCAAATTTATTATTTGTAAAAATCATGGTAAATTTCTTTTTGGACTCTTTGGTAAAAAAGAACAAAAGAGCTGAATTCATTTGTAATTTTAAGGATTTTACTGTTATCATTTATCAATTTAATGCATCTTTGCAGAATTAAAAAAAATCCCAAAACTCACTTTATTTTATTCAATCTCTCACACAATAATTTTTCCATTTTTCACCTAAACATATCTTAATTTAAGGATGTTTATTCAATTTTTTTAATGGAAGACAAAATAACTGAAGACATAAATTTCTGCATTTGATGCAGCAATATATAAAGCTGTGGCTTTTTAAAGTTAAAGTAATGACTTTCTACTCTGATTTATAATTTGCTATTTACTTAAAATGTAGAAGGGCAAATCAAGAATTTTAAAGACTTTTAAATCAAGACTTTTAAAGATCCAAAGAACCTGTTGGTAATTATACATTTAATTATTTCTAAAATCTTGAAGCAATGTTTACTTACATGAAAAATCTTAAATATAAAGTCAGTGTAATTTAAAAAGTTTTTTAATGCTATTATCTGTATTTACCTGTATTAAGAGGGGATGTGCCATCTGAACCGCCCACTGCATAAAGAAAACCCCCTAATACAGCAACAGCCACTCCCAACCGCCGAGTACTCATTGAAGCAACACGAGTCCACTTATTCTCTTTTGGATCATACCTGAAAAACAAATATAACCATATCACATTACATCGCCTCTCCATGCAATCTGTAAGTCATGTCCATGGAGATACTTAAAGAAGAATCATTTTATTTCTATAGAACAAACCTTTCTACAATGTTGAGACAGGAAACACCATCCTGACCTCCAACTGCATACAGATACCCTCCTAAAACAGCAACGCCCACACTGGTCCTGCAGGTGCTGGTGGGGGCGACGTCACTGCTCCACTGGTTAGTTTTAGGATCATACCTGAAACAGCCAGCAGAGGGCAGAAACACTGAAGTTACTTTTTACTCCAAGATAAATTAATTCGGTGACAACTCATTCATATTAGACATTAGATGCATGATTCTGGATGGAATGAAAATCACAATTTGTTTGTTTAAAAGATCATGATTCTAAATGGAAAACTAATACATAATATACAATATAAATAATTTACAAGATTTTCTGACAAAATTGTATTTGCTGCAATATAATTTTGAACAATTGTAGAATGTAATTTTTTAAATATTAATTTTGTTATTATATCATTTAAATATATATATATATATATATATATATATATATATATATATATATATATATATATATATATATATATATATATATATTTAAATCTCATTTTAATTGAATAATTAAATAATGCTAAACATTTTATTACTAGATAAATTAACATTTTCAAATGGCAGAATCAAGTGTTGTGAAAAGTATCATCTCTAGAACCAATCAATACAGAATTTTAAAAAATCTATTTTCGTTTGAAAGCGGTGTCTATCAGCTGATCAATCAGTGGATCTCCCTCATATATCTGCTCATAGATGGATCAGCTAATAAACGCAGCTTTCAAATGCTCCAGTGTCCATGTAGCTTTGTTTGTGCTTGGTGAATGGTGGTAAAGCAATGGCCTTGAGAGCCAACTACATTTACAGTATATCTGTTGAGCATATGAACACAATGGCCAGTCAGTGGTGTTTAAAAACATGCTCAACAGCACTCATATGTTAGCAGGAAATGGACTTTACAACCCTCATGCAAACTCCTATTTTAAAGGAATTATTAAGTAACAGTGACATTATTGAGGGTTGTTTTTCACCAACTACAGTTATAACAATGTAATTGCTACAACCTTCAACATCAAGTTTCTTTCAAAAGCAGAATTTTGGCTGTTTTTTTTTTAAGAGGGGCTGCTCTGTCCTACCCCCTCTTCATTTGAGTTGAGATTACATCAAACATCGAATAAAAATACACATTTCAAGGAGACCTTTAAGAATTGTGAAATTTCATGATCTTTGATATGTATAAGTGTAATAGCCACCTTATTTAAAAAAACCTAAATATATCTCAAAAAATGCTTGGTCATATGGCCCACCGATAATCATTTTAAATAATCACGAATGCAATTATGACCAAAATAATTATGCAGCCACACATTGGTGTTTAAATCAAGCTTTAAAATAGCGCAGCTCTAAATGATTCATTTGTATCAAATCAAGCATTACCTCTCCACACTATTGAGATAAGAGGAGCCGTCATGTCCGCCAACAGCATACAACAGATCATCCAGAACACTGACACCGACTCCACAGCGCCGTTTGCTCATGGACGCTACCATCCTCCACTCGTTGGTCTGAGGGTCGTAGCGCTCAACACTTGAGATAGCGTCACCACTGCACCAGCCTCCCACTAAATCACACAAACACAACTCGTATGACTGTGAAAGTCAGGGAAATGAGAAAAAGAAAGTCCAGGTGGAAATAAAATTGAAAATAATAATTAAATTAATGGAATAAGAACTAAGACACCCACCAGCAAACAGCACTTCTCCACAACGAATCGGCTTTCTAGGGCGGGTACGAGGTCCCTGCATTAGGGGGCGCTCTTGGGGCAGCAGGAGGTAATTCTTGGCTTCATCAACCAAGTCCCTATAAAAAAACGAGAAATCATTTTGTTGTAAATCCTCTTATGTTTGGGAATTTTTTTTAATTCACAAAAGTAGATGTTTAAATCTACATCTAACTGTAATCAGTGGTTAAATAAGGTAAAACATCTTTGCAAATCTGTAAAATTAGTGAAACATAAGATCTTTTCTGGATTTTTATGGGCTAATTTAATTTTCAAAGCCCCTTAATTATTTATTTTAATGTAATTTATTTATAAAATTGTTCTCTTTTTTTATTCTTGTTAGATGTATATTGTGCTTGCCTATATTGTAACTCAACCTTGAGATGACATTTCGTAATATTGTAAGCATGTAGCATTTTGTTTGTATGTTCAATTCGAAACTATAAAATAATGGGGGGAAAAGGAGGTAAGAGGTTTAATCAGTGTTGTCCCACTGTAGAGTTTAGAATGAAAATGAGTGAAATCAGATTTTTTTAACAATTGATAGAATTGTTTAGACTAGCTGTTAGCTTAGTAAAACAGACAAAATGCTTGTTATAAAAAAAATGATAGTTTCCATTTAAATTAAGTTTAAATTAATTTTAAATTTAACTTTACACTAAGCTTGATGCATCTCTGAAGTAGTTGTTGCACAGTACGGGATTTTTAAAGCAGTCTGGTCAATTGTGCAAAATGAGGCCCTTATAATACATGTAATAACAGTAAATGAGAGACATGCAGAAAATCGGGGAACTTAAATCAAAAACTGTGTCTTGTTTAAAAGTAACATGGAAAATAAACACAAGAGAGACAAATCATGCTTCCAGGACTCATCATCAAGTTCAGCCTGAAGTTATATTGTTTGCATAAAGTGTAGATGACTGTAAATATATTACAGCATATTTACAGCTGACTGTAAGCACGCACCTACACTCCTCATCACTCTTGATCAGAGGATCTGAACCCACCGTCCCAACCAGAAATTTCGGGCTCAAGAGGGGAAGACGCACGTGTTGCAGAACCTGTTTTTATGACAAAAGCAGATAAGAGCTCTCATGAGTTATTTATCTAAATCTCGGGTCTAAATATTTACATAATTTACATGGAAATGGACAGACCTATTTTGTTTATCCAGATCAAAGAATCGGATAATACTACTGAGAAAATAATACATTAAATTGTTCAAAAGGGACACTAAAGTCATTTTTATTTTAAATAAAATTTGAATGATTCTTTAAAGAATCCTTAAAATAACGCAACATTTTCCAAAAGTAAAATCAAGCAGATGTTTTTAACAAAAAAAGTGGGTCTCAAGCAACAAATCAGCTCATTAAACTGAGTTCAGAAGAATTACAGGACACTGAAGACTGGAGTAATGGTGGCTTTTAAATCATTCATGAATTATATTCAAATATAGGAATAAAAAACAAACAAACACAGCATTGTAGGGCAGAAAATTAACATTCAACTCAGCCGTATATTCAAAATTACAGACTTTCTTCAAATATGAACGAGAAAGAGAGAGTTGTGAATTTATGATAAGCATCATTAGCTTCAAAGTATAAAATATTTTATGAATAAGTTGATAATTGTTTTGACAATAATTGTTTAACAATAATTAATACCTAAAATAAGATAAAATCTAAATGATTCACATTTAAAAATAATTCCTTTAAAATCTTTCTAGATAAAATGTTGTCTCATAACATTATCCCACATTACTGCATGTGTTTTACAGTTAAAGTCACCCAAAACTAAAAAATTCTGTCAAAAATCTGTTTGTTTTTCTTTCTTCTGTTGAACACAAAATGAGATTTTTGGAAAAATGTGGAACATCTGTAACCACTGACTTCCATAGTATTTGTTTTTCCTTCCATAGAAGGTTACAGTTACAGGTTACTGACATTTTTTTAAATAACTCAAGAAAGAAACTCCTATAGATTTGAAACCACTTGAGGGTAAGAAAATAGTGAGCAAGTTATTTTTGTGTGAACTGTCCCTTTAAAATGTTATTGCAGTGCTGACATTTTGGAGCAACTTTTTTGCAATAGGAGTATGCAGCAGATTTTCTTGCATCTGACCTGTGGCAGCTGAGGTCTGCGCTCTTGGATGCTGTATTTAACCCAGGCCATTACAGCATTAAACACCTGCTCTTCACTCCGCACATTGAGCTCGTCACTGGAGATGATGTCTATCAGCTGGTTGGCTGGAAGCAGCATGAACTCTTCACTCTCCATCACCTAAAAGGAGAAGAAAATATTCAAGAAAGGAAATATTAATGTACCATATGACTGGTTTCTCTTTGTTTCACCAAGCAGATCATAGTAATTTGGAAAAACACACTATATGAGAATCAAAGCCAGGACCCTGGCAGTGCACACGACCATTCTAAACTAAATAAAGAAATAAGGGGGTGTAAAATTTGATACCAGCTGTGGGGGTTCTTCCCACGAGTCAAAAATAACAGGGTCACACAGCCATTAGAGAAACCCTAAACTAGTTGATGGGAATTGAGTGTAGGGCTAAAATTAGTAACAGGGAAGACACAGCTAAGGCTCATGCAGGGTTCCCAAACTTTCTGACCAACGTCAACTCTATTCCAAAAATGAAATAAAATAAAATTTAGTATGACTAGAAATATTTGAATTGACTATTCATGCTATAGGCTTCTTCATGCTTAGAAATCATTGACATTTACAGTTTTACCCATTTTTCATCAGTAAAATCTTAAATGCTACTTGAATCAAAAATCAAACAAAGTACAGGAAGGCATCTATACACTGACACTTAAAAAAAAAATTCTATCTCCACCTTTAAACTGCATCTTACAAGAGGTCCCTAAGGAAAATGATGTTTACTATAAATGTACCACAATCATGTCGCGCTGTACTTCAACCTTAAATAACTCTGCACAATATTTAACCCTTAATACCTCTCTTGCACCATATCCTGCACAACATTGTTCAGTCTCATGTAAAAGTACTTGTATAGCCTGTCTTAGGTCTATAGTTAAATATCTTATAGTATGTTAGTCATGTTTTTTTTAAATAGTTCTGATGTCCAGTGTTGTGTTTGTATTTATGATTAATTATGTAGCACTGTTGTCCTGCTAAACAAGGCATTTCATTCCTCTGTACGTCCACACGTGTAGTGGAATGTCAATAAAGCTCAACTTGACTACAATTTTACCTCAAGCATGGAGTATCATGTACTAGAGGTAATGATAATTGCACAGTGAGTATTAAATCAAGAAATGTATTTCATTGTGAAATCGAAATTGACATTGTTTACTTTGTTAGCTCACTTTGCCATTCTTGATGTAAATAATTAAGCCATGCAGTTTATTCCACAAAAAACAATTTGTCTTGGTAATGGTTAAAATCTAAAACTTTTCCACTTTGTCATACAATTCCTTCCCTGATGACGTCAGTCTGTGACAGAATATCCTTCACCACTCCTTCCCAAACTTTAATTTGCAATAAAATAAAACTCAGCCCTCCACGACTGAAGTAATGCTGGTTAGAACTTCAGGTTCCTGCTGACTTTATTGCAAATTTCAACATGCACTAATGTTCCTAAGTCTGGGGTATGTGAGATTCATTTTAGAGTCTGTAGGAATCTCTTATATAATTCATGTCTGCGTTTATTTGATCAAAAATACAGCAAAAACTGCTATGAAAATAATGAAATCTTATTACATTTTAAGATGACTGTTTTCTGTCACAATAAGTTTAAAATTATAATACATGCCATTACATCGAATACGCTAATCAAAAAAAAATTTCTATAATTAAAATTTTCCGTTCATGAGTTGAGTTTTCATGCTCAATAAAGTAACATTTCGTACTAAAAAAAATCTTAATGATCCAAACTTGAATAAATGTGTATTACTGCATCAGCAAAGGTATTGTGAACAAATGCATTACCAATGAATAATATAATAGTAACTTACAATTAACCAGCATTAATAAAGCTTAATAATAAGTGCTGGGGATTTATTAGAGAAACTATACTACTTATATAAAATACATTTGTATATGACACATGTTATATATAAATTTAAATATCTATGCAACTATTATTTTGTTAATATTAATTAATATATTATTAATAGTGTTGAGCAAAGTTTAATTGCATATATATATATATATATATATATATATATATATATATATATATATATATATATATATATATATATTGTCAAAACAAACTTTTCATTTGGATGCGATTAATCTTAGCACAGCGCTATTAATAACTTACTAACAAATACTAACAAACTTAACCTTATGATAAAGTGTTTAGTCATCATTTTCATTTAAGATTGGTAGAGCAATGGCATTTCAGAGCAGTGCTGCACAAAGACAGCAAAAACAAATGAGTTTCAAAAACAAAAAGGTTCAAGTTCAAAGTCGTGGCACTTTCAGAGTCCACACAATAGAGGGTGTGTGTGGAGGGCAGCCATTACCTCTTGAAAGTTATGCTGGGTAAACTTATCAGCAATGCGCAGCAGCTCTCGGCAGGAGTGAGTGTCAGCAAAGGCCCTGATGCCCAGGCAGTTGGAGGGGTCCAATTGGCGCTTGAGGAATTCACAGCAGGCTTCCTGAATCTCCGCCAGCTGCAACAAGCAGGCAGCGGGCAGCAAAGTCTGCACATTTCCCTCCTCCACAGTCACCTGCAGGACACAACACAACTTAAGTCAGCTCGTTTAATGTGTTATAATTATCTTCAGTACAAGCCTGATGTTTAGTATCAAAATTTAACGCAGCTCAACAATAACACAAGAGTTATAACATTAAATGCAACCATGATGTTAAACACAATTAACTATTTTCTTTTCTGTAAATGTATTTATTTGCTTTTGAATACCTTCATAACTGACATTACATGATACATTACATATTACAAAAAAAAAAAAAACACTTGAAATTGTACATTTTTTTCTATTCTCAAACCACTCAATTTTAGCCATTTTGATTGAATGTTTTAATAACTTAAAATATAATAAATTTGGTATAATGACTTGCACAATATTTTATTCTGATGATACATTTGCTGTAAACTAGGCTACAATATCTGAGCATTCGTTATGATATTGATCTGTTGTGGTCCAGCTTATGTTTGCTTTTTTAATATTAAGATTTTTCTTTGAAATCTGTAGGCTACCACTATTGACCCCAATCAAAACACAACCTGGTCTGTTAAATAAAATATTAATATAAATATAAATACAGGGAAATACTCACAATTTCAGAGTAGCATATATTAGGCTAAATAATCTTCTGTTATTGACAATCCATATTGCGCCTGTCAGTTTCACTTTTTTAATTTAATCAACTACTTTGACGACAATGAGCCAGGCTTTACAAACTATTCGCAGCACTGAAAGTATTCCCCTCGGAAGAATAAACTCGGCAGAAGAGAGAACAGAAATTTTTAATGTTACAGAATAATTTTACAGAGTGGCACAAGTCGCGTTTGTGCGTGAATGAAGTGCTTGATGCAACACTGAGACACAGCACACAGCCCTCCGGTATCTGCGGACACTTTCAAAACTTAGCAGCACAAAGGGAAGAAATCAGTGCGTTGAGGATCTGTCCAATGTATTATTGAGCCTTTTCTAATTTAAAGTTTCAGGTAGGCCTACTTTGCGTGTGAAGAGGATGTAATAACCCTCTCTACTTCAGTGTTGCGAATGCGATCTGCTAATCTAACAGACACAGTGCAACATGATTTAGAAACAACAATGAACTCCTTGTTGCAAGACAAAATGAAGCCATTTAATGCAAAACTAAATGCATTTATTTACTTATTTTAACAGGAACAAATGGCCTGGGGAAAGTTTTTCGTATTGTCATAAACAAACGCGGCACTTAGTTTGAATTGTGAATGAATGGAGAATGATTGATATGGCTTTTGTTGGCTGTGGATAAGTACCAGCAGACCGATACCTGATCCAGCAAAAATATGCGGTATCGAACCCAAATCCGATCAAAGTATCAGTGCATCTCTAGTGAGAGTGAAGGAGTTAATATCCAATCAATGCATATTATATTATTTGACACAGATACCAAACTGGAACACTTGCTCTTTGACTTAAATTCAGAATTAGTTTATTTACTATAACTGCCTTATACAGTATAACAAAACTGACCAAAGTTAATTCATCAATGGAAAGAAGTTCTATTTTGCCCTTCAAATTAACAATCCTATATTAGTGTAATTTGAAAATTAAAATTCTGAATTATAATGCATACCTGTGATGTATAAGCAAAGTCGATGAGCAGCTCCATGGCTCGTTCATCAATATCTCTGATGACGACTTCCGTCTGTCGGCTCTCTGCCAGTTCACCAGTGAACATGGCTCTGAAATAGGGGCTGCAGGCTGACAGGATCACACGGTGTGCATAAATCTTCTTGGCCCCCACCACTAGAACCACATCGCACAGCTCTCTGTGCTTGCGGAGCAGGTTGATGACCTCCAGGGTCTGCCGAGGGTGCTTGTCCGAAATATAGGGCATCCTAGCAGGCTGAGGAACTCCCTCTGGGAGCTTGTTGGGGTCACCCAGGGTGCAGCGACTTGTGATATCCATTCCTGTGGTATCTGGGCGTGCACTGGTACCCCTTAAGAACAAAAAAATATATACAATTTTGATTGGTTTGATAATCACAAGCTTTAGATTCTGCAAATTTAATGAAGTATCGCCGAATGACCACACATTTTTTATTAGTTTTTTGTTGCGTCAAAGTGTTTTCAACCAAACAAATGTACTTCAACATTATTTCCTACATTCGAATTTGAAAAAAGAATACAATATTAGATACAATTTTAATACAAATCATCTGAAGACATTTTAAAGATTATATATAAGGAACACAGTATAAGTTACACTCCCAAAATACTGACCAACTGGAACTGTATATCCTTATACTTTGCTGCTAGATTTAACCCATTTGCTAGCAAACTGTTTTAAATTTGACAAAATGTAATATGATATTTAGAAGTTGAAACATATAGAACGACACTTTAATCCTATTTTGGCACCGTACATGTAAAGTTGACCTGTTTGACATGGCCCACGGTAGTTACAACGCAAAATAATCCCACTAGCAAATCCATTTTGCTTTAGTCAGTAACACGAAAGTAACTGAATAGTTTTAACTTGAACAACGTCAAAGTTATAAGTATATCAGAGTGCGAGACTCACTGTTTACACATTGGCTAACGTAGTGTCAGTTAGCTCTAACGTAGCTTAGCCTGAGCCCAGGTGCAGGGTTTGTACTGTTTTAGTTAGTTTTTCAAACATGGCGATGTGTGACTTGAGGACTGTAGCAAAAGAGAAGTTATTCCCTTACCTTATTTGTCCATTAAATCGGTCCAGATTGAATCTTTAGCCGTCGCGACCTGGCAGATAACAAACAGAACAACCGCTGGGTTAACAGCCCCCCTTCACTTTTATTTTTTATTTTTTCAGACGTGTTTCCTCTTAGTCACCGGAAATACCTGATATAAATTAAAAGTCCCAAATGTGTTTAGCTGTATATATTTGGCATTTGCACGTTTTTACCATAGACTGTAAAATATAGGTTTTTACAAAAAAAGAGAAAAAAAACTAAAATATATTTAAAAAAATTATTATGTTAGCAATTGTTACTGTTACGTTTATAATCAAATTATTATAAGATACAAATTATAAAGACATTATAAGATGTACATTATGGTCAAGAATGCTTGATGCAGAGATTTGGTTTAGAATTGTTTAAGAAGGTTAATGTCAGCTAAGTATAATGATATTAAATGTTTTTGTTCACTGAAGTAAAACTGAAATGAAAACTAAATCCTCTAGAAAATGGTAAAATAAAATAAAATACTTTTTTGACCTTCTCAAATTATCAGAAACTAAGACAACTTGACACTAACATTGATTCACATTTAGTGTTTTCTGAGCACAGGTTTTATTTACATCATCATGAATGAATAAATTAATTAAAATATTGAAAGAAAAATGTTCAAACTAGGTTAAAAACCCCCCTCTTCAAAATGGGCTATATGCACAGCTAGTGTTTTTCAGCCAATGATGAACTTCCGGTGAAAGGTTTTTTTAATTGCACAAGCTTCCTTTTACAGCATCGATGTTGTAATGTAATTCAAATATAATCAGTTAAATAGACTTAAGCATCCATTTGGTTGTTAAAACGTAAAAAATAGATGAAAGGCGCCGTCATTAGCAACAGGCTAGCACCGAAACTCCATTGAAAATACTGGGGTAAAATTAAAGCTCTGTGGCTGGCTGACTACAATTAAAAGTCTGTGTGCATATACCCCATTGCTTACCATGAATATGTTACTGATAAGGGTTTTTGACTTGATCTATGTTGTTATGCTTTATTACATACTGTATAATTATTGTCTCAGTTAAATCTCTTTGTTGTGCTTTGGGTTGTGAGAAGAGGGCACAGAAGAAAACAAAAAAATATTTATAGGCCTATAAATCATACATATTACCACTAGTACCACCTAGTGTTGGGGGTTACCACCAGAATAACTCGAGTTACTTTTTTCAGATTATTAAATTGCTTTTAAAAAATAATTTGGTACCTTAAAATTTGCATAATCATGTTGACGCACACTCAATGAGAGAATGAGCTCCCCGCGGGAACAGACAGAAACCAAGATAGCCAAGAGCCTTACATTTCTGTGATGGAAGTAAACACATTATTTTGAACACAAGGGAAAAAAGGGCATTGTCTCACTGGACAGTGATTTTACTGAACTAATAAGACAAAATTACCAAAGTAGCAAACACATTGATCTGTATACGGCATGTATAGTGTCAGGATGTTCTCAGAAGGTGCAGAGCTCCTCTATATTTAAAAAAAAAATACCCTGCAAGTTCTGAAAAAGATCAAGCCTCAGGCAGGTATGAAAAAGTAACTCAAAATAAAGTAATGTGTTGGCACCAATAGTGTAGTGGTAAAATGTGCTGACATACTGTATGGTGCTCATGGTGACCCAAGTTCAATTCCTGACTCAAGGTCCTTTGCCAATCCTTCCCCTATCAGTATGTTCACACTGAAAGCAGTGAGAGCGTCAAAGTAGCCGGAAGTTATTCATTTTCAATAAGTGCCAGCAGCGGTAAGTGACGAGGAGCAGCGCAGCATGTCTTCGCCGATGTGGGCGTCAAGGAGAGTTGAAAGTCAACTTTGTGGTAGTAAGCTATGAGGAAGTCCACTACTTGAGAGGAGTCCAGAGAACACAGTCACTGTGAACTTTGGTTCTGACCACAGTTGTTCCCAAGGGTTTGATTATTGCGGTCGCCATATTTCAAATTATTTGCAATGTTTTCTTACAGGCATATGCATTTTAAAAATTACTTGCGAGTTACTGATATATATATATATATATATATATATATATATATATATATATATATATATATATATATATATATATATATATATTTTTTTTTTTTTTTTTTTAAGCAGGAATGTCAATCGACAATACAAAACAGTGTTGCTGCTTCAGGATATTTCAGGCATATGGACAAATTGGATAATTAAGTGGAGCAAACCTACACCAAATGCAACTTGATCTTCCTTTGTAAAATGAATTTGATAAAAAGTGTGCAACATCTTCAAGCTAAAAAGCATGTTTTATCCGGGAATGTTACTGATATGAAATGCTGCAACGGCCCCTTTAAATACAAGATGAATGTAGCGAATTTTGATGCTCTCTCCGGCAGAGCTCAAGGCAGACAGCGTTGTCGTCAGGGCGGCCAGAGCGACCTTTGACGCTCTCATCGCCTTCAGTGTGAATGCACAGTCTCTCTGCTCCCAGTGCTTTCCTGTCTGAAATCTCCACTGTCCTAGTTTATTCATTGATTGCCCTTCCAGTTGCAACCCATCACTGGGAAACATCCACACACACTCACTCACACACATACACTAAAGTCAATTTAGTTGAGCCGGGACTCAAACCAGCAACCTTCTTGCTGTGAGGCGACAGTGCTAACCACTGAGCCACCAAGTCACCCTAGCTGAGTAATTGTATTATTATATTATCACAAGATCTCATAATTTCCATTTTATTGTCATATATCTGTTAGCTTTTTGAGAATACAATGCACTGTTTGCTGCACATGTCTGTCTGTCTTTAAGGTGTGTATTTTACTAACAAAGACATTCTAGATGAGCCTACATTCCTCGACTGTTTATTGGAATGCTTTCAGACAGGTTTACAAGTGTTTCTCTCTCTCTCTCTCTCTCTCTCAGCTTCTCCCCCCCCCCCACCTCTCTCTCCTGCAGTCTCTCTCTTTCTCTCCCCTGTTTCTGTTCACTGGCATGTTTTATTATACTCTTTTGTAGAGTGTTTTACTTTGTGCATTGGTGGCCCCCAAGTTGAACCATAGGAGGCAGTGCTTTTGGAGCCTGATGTGGGGGGAAACAACACCACTAATAGAGGTAAACAAGACCTTCTCAATAGACACTGATTAATCAGCCTGAACTGCGCAAATACCATAAACGACCAGAGATTTAGATGTGTCTGAATTTCGAAATGTAATGCTATTTAAATAGTATTAATATAAAATTCATTATGCAATAAGTTTATTTCAGCAATATTAATGTTTAAATTTTAAACAAAATCATTTAAAATAAATGAATTAAAACTAAAAGTAAATATTTTAAAAGTAAAATGTTAAAAGATAATAGTAATTCAATATATTAATAAATTCTGCAAGATAAATGACACAAAAATATATTAAATATGATTAAAAAGGCTTCTAAACATACACTTTATGATAATATGATATTTATGATGTGACATTATGACAATTATGATAATACACAATATAATAGACGCAATTTACAAAAAACATTTGCTTTTAATACAGGATTTCTGGAACGCTTTGTGCAGCTTCTAAACCTAATTTAACAACATTCTTCATTCCCAAGTGTAAATATCCAGATTCTAACTGCTGTTCAATCCTGAGGAGTGAAGAAAGCAGAAATGGTGCGCAAACCTGGGTGGATCAAACAAGCAGTGAAACCAATCACAGCAGTGACATCACTTCAGCTTTTGTCCACGCTGTTTTGTCCAACAACTGCACACATAAAACATGTGTCACTCTACATGGGCAAAACACTGGATGTCAAGCACATCAGAAACAGTGCTCCCGGCCGCTCTGAGATTGATATCACAGGCTCTGTTTCTCCCCAAAAAATGTGTGTCCCCCTCCCTCCTTTCCCCCCCTCCTGGGAAAACAGCGACAACAAATTAGCCTTCTTTTATGTCAGAGCCTAAGGACGACACTTGGACAGCCCTGAGATTGTCCGCCCGAGTTCCCATGAACCTCACTAACCTTCTCTTTCAGTGCAGAAGGAAGCGGCCATTGTGCCAGCACCTGTTTCTGTGGAAATTGGTGAAATGATGGCTTTGTTAGGCATTGCCCAGGCAACCAGGAGAAAAGAGCATGAGGGTGAGCGGGACGAGGAGGAGGAGGTTTGGGTGGGGGGAGGGGCCACTGGACCTGGCTGGAGGGCCACTCTTGAGGAGATGCAAGGCCTCAGTTACAATTAGGCTAAGGATGTATTCTTACCAGGTTGTTCCACTGTATACTATGTTAGGTGTTGCAAAAACTATATGTAAACTATATTAATATAATATAATGAGAATTTAATGATAGTAATATAATAATAATTTATATTGATATGATAAAAATCGGTGACACAATGGCTCAGTGGTTAGCACTGTCGCCTCACAGCAAGAAGCTTGCTGGTTCCAGTTTCCGCCGGATGATCCGGTTTCTCCCACCGTCCAACGACATGCTGTATAAGTGAATTGAGTAAACTAAATTGGCCATAGTGTATGTGAGTGAATGAGTGTGTATGGATGATTCACAGTAGGCTATTGGGTAGCAGCTAGAAGGGCATCCATTGCGTAAAACATATGCTTGATAAGTTGGCGGTTCATTCTGCTGTGGCAACCCCTGATGAATAAAGGGACTTAAAATAAAAATGAATGAATGAATGATTATAATCATCATTTAAAATTGTACTGTTTAATTTATATTTAGTAAAAATATTAAATATTTAACACAAAACAATATATATAAAGTTGAAGTCAGAATTATTAGCCGCCCTGAATTATTAGCCCCCCTGTTTTTTCCCCCTCAATTTCTTTTTAACAGAGAGCAGATTTTTTCAACAAATTTTTAAACATAATAGTTTTAATAACTCATTTCTAATAGCTGATTTATTTTATCTTTGCCATGACAACAGTAAATAATATTTGACTAGATATTTTTCAAGACACTTCTATACAGCTTAAAGTGAAATTTAAAGGCTTAACTAGGTTAATCAGGTTAACTCGGCAGGTTATGGTAACTAGGCAAGTTACTGTATATTGATGGTTTGTTCTGTAGACAGTCGGAAAAATATATAGCTTAAAGGGGCTAATAATTTTTGAACTTAAATTGTTCATTAAACATTTAAAACTGCTTTTATTCTAGCTGAAATAAAACAAATAAGACTTTCTGCAGAAGAAAAAATACTATCAGACATACTGTGAAAATTTCATTGCTCTATTAAACATAATTTGGGAAATATATTAAAAAAAAAAGCAAAGGGGGGCTAATAATTCTGACTTCATATATATATATATATATATATATATATATATATATATATATATATATATATATATATATATATATATATATATATATATATATATATATATATATATATATATATTATAACTACATAAAGAAATTGTATTATTATTATCATTTATATTTTAATAAATTTTAATTAATAAATACATTTATTTATTCATTTTTTCAAAAAGATGCATTCAATTTAATAAAAGTATTAATAAATACACTCTTTTTAGTGTATTTGGATTAAATAAATATAGTCCTGGTGACCACGTCTTTCCAAAATATAAAAAAAATCATACTAATCTTAAATGTAACAGTTATGAAGAATTTTAGTTAATACACTTCAATATTAGGTTATTGTACATTACTACATATTAGATCAGTTGAAGCAAACATTACAAATATTACAATTCTGTCAACCCCAGCTATTAAAGGTCCACTATAAGACTATAGGCAGGTGAGTTTAATCAGAGTTGGAGCTCATCTCTGCAGGACAGTGGACCTCCAATTTCCCCATCCCTGTTTTAGATCAGTGCACCATGTGACTGGAGCTTGGGAAGCCATCGCCCTAGTCTCCCAGCAGAGGGCAATCATTTACAGTATCAGGAGTCACAGTGCTGAATGGTGCAACAACTGCTGCAAATCAAGAGTTCACTGACATCAAATCAGGCCCAAAAACTGATAAGTTCAATTACAGATGACCCTCAAAGCTGCTTCGGTGTCTACAAAATCATAATCTAAATATGTATTCTGTATGACAATTTTAAGTACACCTTGTTTGTTCGGGTTGAATCCCGGAACTGCTTTAATTCTTCATACAGTAGGTGTTGGATGTAATTATTTACAAAGTGTCTAGTTACTGTAATTAATTTACTTTTCTGCTAAAAAGGTAAAGTAGGGGATTAGTTTGATTAGTTTTGATTACTTATAGATATTTATAATGTGCTTGATTTGAATACTGTTCAATAATTAAACAGTTCTATTTAATTCCGTTCAGAAAAGAAGAGAAAATTTATTTTTGTCAAACAAATATTTTGCTGAATGATTCTATTTTTCAACTAAAGAAACATTTGGATGCATACACAAGGATTGATGTAATTGGACATGCTTAAGAAAAAAATAATCGAGAGAGAAGTTAGTTCGTGAAATAATACGGAATATTTTTATCAAATGTATATATTGCGTAATAACCAGATTTTTCAACAAAAGGCAAAGTAACAATTAAAGAGTAAGAAATTTATCAATAAGGTGTGTATAAAATATGGTGTCATTAATGTGTCACAATGTGAATCCCCAAGTGGTGACCGTGGAGACTAGGCACGGGACGATAACCGTTTTCAAGGTTACCATGGTTTGGAAAAGTCAAGGTTTCAAAACCGCCAAAATTTTCTGTAATACCGTTCCTAAGGTATGTGTACGATTTTTTATTTATTATTTAATAATAGTTTTTTAGGGCTTTTTCACATTTATTATGATAGGACAGTAGAGATTTCAGACAGGAAAGCATTGGGAGCAGAGAGAGGGGAAAGATCAGCAAAGGACATCGAGACAGGAATCGGGTTGCTGTGAGCACGACGGTGCTATATGTCAGCGCACAGTACCACTAGGCTGTTGGTGCTGACGTGTAAGATTTTTTTAGTTTACATTTTCTTTTCTTTTAGGACAACAGTATCTCTAGCAGAAAAAATATCCAAAGATGCCGTTTTAAATTGTAAAGAATTCTGTGTTTTTGAAACAAATGAAGACAGCAGAAGTCAATGATTCACTTGAATTATTTAGCCTGACGTGTGTACTGCTCCAAAATATCTTAAATTAAAAAAAAAAATTAATTATTTTGTTTTCAAAGGGGAAAAAGTTTTAGTTTTTTACCCAGACATTTAAAAAGAATATATTTTAGAACAGTAATCACAATACCGTGATACCGTGAAACCGTAATATTTTTATCCAAGGTTATCATACCGTCAGAATCTTATACCGGCCCAGGCCTAGTGGAGACTAGTGGAGAACTCACTGTCATGTTCAAGAAACCAGACAGAGATGATGTGAGCTTTGTGACATGGAACGCTATCCTGCTGGAAATAGCTATCATAAGAGGAGACTCTTGCCATTAAGAGATAGATATAATTAAGTAACAAGGTTGTGACAATTAAATGATGCTCATTTGTTAATAAGGCACCCCGAGCCAGCAACCAGACTACTGACGCTTTAGGCAGGATGAATCTATCCTCTCATTTTCAATTCCATTAAAATGTTGCAGCAGGACTCAAGAATCATCAGACAAGGCAAACTTTCTCCAATCTTCTGTTTTGATGAGGTTGTGTGAACTGTAGCCCCAGTTTCTTTACTTCTATAGTGCTTTTACAATCTAAATTGCATCAAAGCAGCTTTACATGAGCTTGAGATTATGAAAAAAAAAGAATAAAGCTGTAATATTTATGATTGCTGAACATTTTTCGCACATCAGCCAGGAAACAGAGTTCTTGTAGAATGCTGCAGTTCTAGTTAGATTAAAACTACAGTTCAGTTGATGAGCAGCTCCACTGACCCCAAGCAGGCCAGAGGTGACAGTGACAAGTAAAGTTGTGTGGTCACAGATGCTCTTCTGCAGACCTAGGTTATAACGAGTAGATATTTCAGTTACTGTTGCCTTTATGTCAGTTGAAACCACTGGTCATTCTCTTCTGACCCCTGGCATCAACAAAATATTTTCATCCACTGATCAGCCACCAACTGGACACTTTGTTGCCGATAAAAAGCAGATCAGCCTTTTCTGAAATTCGCAGACCGGGCATCAAGAAACACATTTCTTTCCCCTTCTATAATTCACCAGATCATCTTGATCATGTCGTGCCTAAATGCATGCACAATTATTGAATACCACATACTCAAACCCTCTCTCTCTATATTTACATATTTACAATTGAAAACAAAAGTCCCAGCCTCCTGTGAAATTGTCTTTTTTTTATTCCCCAAGTGATGTTTACAAGTGAAATTACATTTTCACAGTATTTTCTGTTATATTACTTTTTGGAGAAAGACTTATCTCTATTAGTTTGGCAAGAAAACAAACAAATAACTAGATAAATAAAAAGTAATGACCAATATTATTAGTCCCTTAGTTAATTCTTTTCCTGTTTGGCTACAGAACAAACCACTATTGTCAAATGACTTGCCTGATTAACTCAACTTGCCTAATTAATACAATTAACCTAGATAGGCTATTAAATTACACCAAGCTGAATGCTAGTATCTTGCAAAATAACAAATTTTATAACGAAACTAGGTTGCTGTTAGAAGTGATGTTAGTGAGACCAGCAGGGGTAAAGTGAAGGGGACACCAGTAAAGTGAAGGGGACACCATACTGTCAGTGAGCATCGTCTTTCAGATGAGATGGTAAACCGAGGTTCAGACTCTCTGTGGTCATTAAAAATCCAATGGCAAAATTCCCTTCATCGTCCCTTATCCATCATGGCCTCCCAATTAACCCCATCCACCGAATTGGCTCTGTCACTGTCAGTCCACTCCCTCTATAGCTGGTGTGTGGTGAGTGCACTGGAGTGGAAAGACCCCCCTCATGATTTGGGTTTGGGCGCTTTGGGTGTATGGCCAAACACGATAAATGAGGTGCATAAAATACACATTACATTACATCATGGCAAAAAAAGAAAAGAAATTAGTGATGCATGAGTTTCCTCCATGGTTTTCCCCCACAGTCCAAAGAAATGCGCTATAGGCGAATTGAATAGTCCATCTAATCAGACAATCCTCCGGCTGTGTGTTTGCAATCAATCAGGATCAGGAACTGGTGTAGGTGTGTGTGGTGCATGACTGGAACTTGTAGTCCATATAAGCTAAATTGGCCATAGTGTATGTGTGTGTAAAAAAAAAGTGTGTATGGGTGTTTTCCAGTGTTGGGTTGTGGCTGGAAGGGCATCCGCTGCATAATAACATCCGCTGGATAAGTTGACGGTTCATTCCGCTGTAGCGACCCCTGATAAATAAAGGGACTAAGCCGAAAAGAAAATTTATGAATATTAGAAATTGGTTATTAAACTATTATGTTTAAAACAGTGTTGAATAAAATCTAATCTATGTTAAGCAGCACTTGCAAATTATTAGAAAAATAATTCAAAATTGACAGGAGTATATAATAATTTTGCCTTTAACTGTTTTACAACACAGTGTAGTATGACCTTATCTCACAACCGTGCTGCGGAATTATAGTGAATAGTTTGCCTTTCATTGTGTATAAAATGACATTTAATAAGCCAAAGCTATTTATGGTCAGGCAGAGAGAGAGCGCAGTATGGTCAACTCTGGAAAGTCCCGACTGCTTCACTTCATCTGAGCAATTTCACCTTCCTGAACTGACCACATTTGAGCCATTGATTGGTTGACCGTTTCCACTAATGACAGCCCTCAGTCTGAGTGCAATCAGCAAAAGTTCTATCTGTTGCGCCAGTTTGAAAAAGGAAACTGGTCATGATTCGGTGGATGTTCAGGAACCATTTTGTAACCCACGAAAAGTATATTTAACTTGTACAAAAATATAAATGCAGTCCTAGGTGGACAATAACATGCTTATGTGATACCTCATATCTTTCTCTCGGGCATGATTTCTGCACAGTAAATGTGGTCAGTTAAAGCAAATAATATATTTTACAGACTCACTCTAGTGTTTATACTGCATTAAACTTGGCATTTCTCAGCTGAGTAAACATTTAAATAAAAGTCTTGTGGTCTGTTTATAGTTTTATTAAAAAAATAGGTTGAAGGACAACTATTATATAATGATGAACGCTAACAAGGTTATCACTATTATTATACATTTCCATTAAGACCTCTGGTATGCTTGTACACAACATTGTGCAATCAAAAAGGTTTAATTTACACCTTTACAATTTTTTGCCACTTGTTCAAACTGCGCTACCTGAAAAAAAGTCTTGTCGCCTATCCAAAATTAAGGAACAACAAATAATAACTTGACTTCCAGTTGAACATTTGTTATTAAAAGTGGCTTAAATGAAAGGCAAAGGCCTCTAGATTACGCTTATTTTACCAAAACAAAATATGATCATACCTTGATTTTTAATTATTTATTTAGGACAATAAGGTCTGACTTTGCTCAGACAAAAGTCTTGTCACGTAACAGAAATAATGCACAGTATGAAATATAAAGTCACGGTGCAGTGGAAAAAGAATCAATATTGTGTATGACTCCCATGAACTTGAAGGACTGCATCCATACATCTCTGCAACGACTCAAATAAGTAAAATTGAGTTCGTCAAGATTATTTGGATGCATATTCAATGCCTCCTCCTTCATCTTACCCCAGACATGCTCAATAATGTTTAATTCTGGTGACTGGGTTGGCCAATCCTGGAGCACCTTGATCTTCTTTGCTTTCAGGAATTTTGATGTGGAGTATGAGCTATCCTGCTGAAGAATTTGCCCTCTCCTGTGGTTTGTAATGTAATGGGCAAATCAAAAATATGGGCATAATGCCCATCTTAATACCTCATGCTGTTGATGTTGCCATCCACTTTGCAGATCTCTCGCACATCCCCATACTGAATGTATTCCCAAATCATGGTTTTTCCTTCACCAAACTTGACTGATTTCTGTGAGAATCTTGGGTCCATGCGGGTTCAAATAGATCTTCTGCCACTTTTCCAAATGATCAACTAGAAGTGAAGTTATTTTTTGTCGCTCTTACAACTGGGATCGACGACAAGACTTTTGTTAGATAGTGAACTTTTTTAAAATGAGTTGAAACAACACAATTCTTGAGAGATTTGGGGGACAACTTAATGGTTTTATGTTTAATCCACTTACATTTGTCAAGATAATTAACAATAAAACAATAAAACAATCTATTTGTGTTGGATTATGAATGAATTGTGTGGAACCCTGCATTTTTAATAGTGTTCGACCTGCATAAAAAATAGTTATTTCAGCTAAAATTATGAAAGGTTTTTATTTTGGAGTCCCCAACAGTTTGACTTGCAAGGTCAAAAAACACCTTCCTTCTCCTTAAATATGCATTTAAAGTGCTCATTTGATAAGCAATGTATTTTGGTGCATTTAAACAAAACAGATTTATTAAACAGATATATTTATTAAAATAATATTTTAGTCACCAAACATAATTAAAATTAAAAGATAATACAATTAAATTCAAGCAAAATATTGCAAACAAATATTCCAACCTACAAAATTTCAACAACATTTTTTGCTTCTCTTGATTTTTCCTATTTTGAAAATTTGTATTTAATATTATCTAATATTAACATATAAATTTGGGTGTACTAGTTTTTAGACCATTAACGTAAGTTATTTTGTTAAATAAGCTCCAGATTTGGCTTCTGTACTGATTAAAACAAATGTATATGCACAAACATAATATTGTATAGCTTCCTCTTGAAAATATGAATACAAAAGATAGACTTGTTAGGGGTGTACTTATATATGCTAAGCACTATGTATTTTACCTTATATGCTCCAAAAAAGGTAAACCAACCAGATGAAAATTAATCAATATAAATGATTTAAAAATTCAGGTTCCTTCCGTGGTTTATGTAAAAATAATGACAAATTATATTGCTATATTATATTAATCTAGCATTGGTTGAGTTGTATTATTTTGGTGTGTACTATTATGCAGTCCTGTGGGTTGATTGGATGCATGGCACGGGGGGTATTCCTCTAAACCAGGGTGGTCTTTGTGTCACTCCCACTGGCATTAAGTCAATGAGGTGATGGGAGTGCTGTTGGCATGCCATCTGCCAAGTAAACCCACTGCACCCTACTCTTGTCTCGTTCCCATGCGTCCATTCAAGAATGAGAGAGAAAGACGGAGCAGGGCACAGAATGACAGATAGTCCAGACAGTCAGACGTTTCTCAGATTCAAGCTTAATGTACTGAGACAAATATAAGGAGACCTGTTTGAAAAAAACAAGGATAAGTTGGTGGTTCATTTCGCTGTGGCGACCCCTGATTAATAAAGAGACAGAGCGAAAAAGAAAATGAATGAATGATATCCCAAAATAACACATTAATCGTTGGATCATGACATTATGATTATGACATTATTCATTTTCAATTGGTTGTGCCCAGCAGAGCCTGGTGTTTATTTTGTTTTTTTTCCTTCACTTTCGTCAGTTGGTGAAGTTTGTTCCTCACCACTGGCTTGCTTGGTTTGAGACTTGAGCTGCGCATCATTGGTATGAAAACATAAATTGAAAAAACTGTAAAAACTGTATTGAAGCAGTTTTGATATGCTAGAACTTCATCTATGTTAAGCTACTTTGACACAATCTACATTAAAAGTGCTATAGAAATAAAGATGAATTAAAGTGAATCATGTTTTTGGTTTAATCATGTAATAAAGTCATTTTGAGGTGAGGGATTTCAAATGTAGTTCACTCAACTTTTTTATTTTTGACACCGATATAAACGTACATTACTTACGGAAGCCAGGCAACAATCACATCATGGCATACAGCAAAACCTATGATTGATTGATTGACTGATGATTGAAGTTGTTTTTCATTGTATATTGTGGGGAGGGCTAAGATATATAACCACTCACAACTCTCTAAGACTTATTCAATTCACTTTTGTATAACATGTATTTTTCCACTCAGCATTCACTTGCATCATTTTTAGTTCCTATTAGGGGCTTTTATGCTATTGGAATTTTTCCAAAGTTTCTAGAACTATTGGTGGAAATGTAACGTTTCTGGCATGTTTAGGGAACACGTAATGAACTGTAGGAAACGTGAAGAGTTCAGAAACATTCATTCATTTTTTTTTCAGCTTTATTAATCTGGGGTCGCCACAGCGGTATGAACCTATCTAGCAAATGCAGCGGATGCCGTTCCAGCTGCAACCCATCACTGGGAAACACCCATACACTCTCACTCACACACGTACACTACGGACAATTTTAGCTTACCCAATTATATCACTAATTATACAAAAACCTCTAAAATTTAAATCTAAAATTCGCATTTTTCTCAGGCTTCTGTGTGTAGGTTCAGTAATTTCACTTTAATGGCAAAGAATAGGTTATTTTCATAGCATTTTAACTAAAATGAACATAAACAGCTGAGAAAAATGCTCATTTTATAAGAAAATTTCAGATGCCACTAAGAGGTTTTGCTTCTGAAATTTTCATGTAATGATTTTAGTCCCCATCACAACTTTTGGGGGAACTAAATTAGCTGCTACTTCAGAGTGGGGTTGAGAGTTCATGTCGTTTATATATACTTTTTAATAAGTTCATACTGCAGAAATTGGGAAAGATTTTAGTTCTGTAGGAAGACATTTTGTACTAAATAAAAAGTGGGTATTTACAATATACTGTAGTTCTATATGAACTATGAAAATATTCCTCTAATTTGAAAGCCTCCATCATTATCAATAATATTCGTAGTTATCGTTGGAGTAAACTGGCTTCAACAGTTTCTACATGTTTCCATGTCATTGACTGAGTGACTTTAAAAACTTTTGGAAGAATCTTGGAGAATGACGGCATGCTTGTGAAAGCTACTAAAAGTGTCCTCACCGCTGTCATGCATGTGTTATTTATAAGCGTGCTGCACTTGCTTCTTTTATGCCTGAGACAGATGGAAAAAGACGGTATGGGGTAGAAGTCGTAAGGCATACAGTAGGCCATCATTTGTACAGAGTCTTCATTCAGAGACAGCATTAAGCCCCCCATGCGTAGGAGAGGAACATTATTCCAGGGAGTGGAATAAAAGACGGATCCAGCTGCGTACACACACACCTACACTCACAGACAGTGTTACATGTGCAGACCAGGCAGGCACATGTGTGCTAGAGGGCTGAAACACATGCCTGATTCTGTGCCGCAGTATGCTGTGTGAGGGGGCTAGTTAAGAATGATTTATTTCCGCATGGGGATTCGCAGGATGGCTCCAGTTCAACCGATTTCCCAGAGTAAGCGGAAGTTGCTACCAGCCATGGAAGGCAGGAATTCTCATCCCAAAACCCCCCTCTGCGAGCCCCTACTCGGTCCTCAGGCCACTTGAACCTGTGAAAATCACGAGCATGATTCACAAACAACACACAAACTGACCACCAAGTGGCGCTGTGCAAACAGAAAACCCTCAGTGTTCCTTCACAAGCAGAGCTGCACAAGATGCTTCTTTAGAGCTTGGCAGTTCGTCCTCTTTTTTGTATAATAAAAGTCTCCTAATTCACACAATTGCTTCCACACATTTTATGGTGCTGCTTTTACAATCTCACTGGAACCTTCTTACTTTTCCATACAGGCAAGCACATGTGCTGTCTGTTTGTTTCAATAAACAGACACAAGATGAATATACTGAAAATATATGTTCTTATAATAAAGGTTAAAAGGTTCTGTACAAATATGCATATATGTGTTCTTAATTTCTATCTGTTTATAAGCATAAATAGACACAATATCAATATTTTTAAAATGTCAACAAATAAGAAGAATATTCAAGTACTTTATCTGTATTTCTTACTTTTTTGTAGAACTGTATAGCATTTAAAATATCTTAAAGAATATAAGTCTACATAATTGTTGTCTGTTTGCATAATTAAATAAATAGACAAAATTAATAAATTGAAAATGTATTTTTGTACTGTTTGTATGAATAAAACCACGGTTTTTCCTTTGCAGCTAAACATAAAAGACAATGTGCACAAGTGATATATGTACATATGAATTAACACAAAAAAAATACATTATTAAAAAACATTCTCCTTATTTAAATCAACTCTTAAAAATTGAACTGGTTCTCAATGATTACGCAGTTTTTGTGCCTTTCTATATTTATAACTGAGAATTTAAAATATCTAGACAATTGTAAGTTTTCATAATTGCTGTCTGTTCCCAAGACACAAAATATCAAAAATATTATTCCAGTATTTTAATCCATCAAGGTTCTCAACTAAGCTTGGGACGATAACTGTTTTCAAGGTATACCGCGGTTTGGAAAGGTCAAGGTTTTAAAATGTTCTGCTATATCGTTCCTACGATATACAGTTGAAGTAAGAATTATTAGCCCCCCTGAATTATAAGCACCCCTGTTTATTTTTTCCCTAATTTCTGTTTAACGGAGAGAAGATTTTTTCAACACATTTCTAACATAATAGTTTTAATAACTCATTTCTAATAACTGACTTATTTTATCTTTGTCAGATTTAGTAAATAATATTTTACTACATATTTTTCAAGACAGCTTAAAGTGACATTTAAAGGCTTAACTAGGTTAATTAGATTAACTAGACAAGTTAGGGTAATTAGGCAAGTTATTGTATAATGATGGTTTGCTCTGTAGACTATCGAAAAAATATAGCTTAAATGGGCTAATAATATTGAAATTAAAATGTTTTTTTAAAAATTAAAAACTGCTTTTATTCTAGCCAAAATAAAACAAATAAGACTTTTTCCAGAAGAAAAAATATTATCAGACATACTGTGAAAATTTAACCAAAAATCAAAGGCTAATAATTCTGACTTCAACTGTATATATATATATAGTTTATTACGCTGTGGCGACCCCGGATTAATAAAGGGACTAAGCCGACAGAAAATGAATGAATGAACGAATATATATATATATATATATATATATATATATATATATATATATATATATATATATATATATATATATATATATATATATATATATATATATATATATATATATATATAGTTTTTAGAACAGCAGTATCCAGGCAGAAAAGATATCCAAAGATGCCATTTTAAATTGTAAAGAAATCTGTGTTTTTGAATCAAGTCAATGACTAATTTGAATTAGCCTGACCATGTTACTGTTCCAAATATTTGACATTTTTCTCAAATAAAATTAATTGTGTTTCAAAAGGGGGAAAAAGTTGTAGTTTTTTACCCAGACATTTAAAAAGAATGTATTTAGAAACAGAGACCACACATACCGTAAACTTATATTTTTTCCAAGGTTATATATACCGTCAGGAATCTATACGGCCCATGCCTAGTGGAGACTAATAAGTGGTTTGTATGGAATTAATTCAAGTTTTGTTAGCGCATTGAAAATATTTAAAATAATGCCATTTTTAAAATATACATATATAAATCTTATTGTAAATCTATGGTAAATATATATTCTTCCTAAAAAATAAACGTAAATTAAGTGTGGCATATTTTTTTCTGTTCTCTTTCTTGTAAAAGTGAACATTTAAATATTTCTAAAGGAACGTGAGTGCACAATTGTACAGTAAGTGCTAAAACAGATGTTTTGTCCCCTTTTTAATTGTGTGTGTCTGTGAGTGCATGTGTGAGTGCATGTGTGTGTGTGTGGTGTGTGTGTGTGTGTGTGTGTGTGTGTCTGTCTGTGCGTGCGTGCGTGCGTGCGTGCGTGTGTGTGTGTGTGTGTGTGTGTGTGTGTGTGTGTGTGTGTGCGCGTGTGTAAACTTTGGTTAAAAAGTTACGAGCCTCACATGTGCAGACATCCTCCCACACACATAGACTCAGACATAGTTCTCTCTCTTTCTCCCAAATACATACGGCGTATAACCACACACACACACACACACACACACACACACACAGGTAAAACAAGCAGGCGCACAGAAACACACCTTTACAAGACATCACCTCTCACTAGGTGCCGACAGGACCACACATAAAGTCTTGCACGAAATGTTTGGAATGCTGTAAACATTTATTTCAACAGAAACTTAAATGGTTCCATCTCAAAAAGTCTTCCGGGGACATCTTACTGCACCTGAACGCAATAATAAACACAAAGGTGCACGACCACAGTGAAAACATGGAAACATTGCTTGGGTGGCTTTACTACAGTTTGGGTATGATTACTTTAAGACGCGCCTCATCCTGAGATGCTTTTCAAACAACACCCTGTGCATTTAGACGAAAGGAGAAGTCTTGTAAAAAAATTTACTTTTGAAGATTTAATGTTTGCTCATGCATATGTAATAAGAAACAACTAATACATTTAGATATAATTGCTTGGTAAGTAATTGACTATCAACTACTGGCTTATTACTAGGCCCACACCGAATTTGCACGTGCAGATTTTTAGCCCATCATTAATTTTGATTATTTACTTGAGTAAATGTGTGTAAATCTATATTTATTTAGTTTTTTTAATTAATTACAGGAACATTATTGACTAATATGAAAATTTTTATCTGATTTATGTACAATGCAGTTTGTACAGTTATATTTTCTGTCTTTTAGTAGAGATATTATATGAGAGACTTGCTTTGTTTACCAAATAAAGTGGATCTAATTGGATTTGCATTTTAAACATTAAATAGATATTTTTTTATTTAACATATTAAGGTTTTAGTCATGATACTAAAATAATTCCACATAAATTCGCAGATTTTTATCAAAATTCTCAGCAGAAATAGCAAAACTGTCCGCAGATTCCGTCTGGCCCTACTTATTACATGCATATTATTAATATATTGGGTTTTTAATATTTATAAAGTGTGATCCATGTCCCTATTTCTACCACTACACTCAATAAATTACTTTTGCTTAAACTACTTATTTAAAATTAGTTGAAACAGAACGATTCTTAAGGGTTTTGGGGTGACAACATAATTGTTTTATGTTCAATCCACTTAAATGTGTAAAAACAATTAACTTAAACGATTTGTGTCTGAACCCAGCATTTTTTTTACAGTGTACTACACTCATAAATTTTTTTTTGTTGCTTGTTCAAACTACATATTTAAAATAAGCTGAAACTACACAATTTGAGCTTTTAGGGGGGACAATTTAATTGTTTTATGTTCAATTAACTTAAGTTTCTTTATCTATATTGCAATAAATGCTGGGTTCCACAAAATTCATTCATGTTGTCCTAACACAAATAGATTCGGTGAAATCTTAATTGTTTTCTTAAAGTTAAGTGGATTAAACATAAAGCAAAAAATATCAAGAATTGTGTTGTTTCAGCTCATTTTAAACAAATTTTGAAGAAGCAGCAGAAATCTTTTTTTGGTTGTAGTTTAATAAATAGAGTTTTTTGATAATTTCATTACTGCTTGATCTAAAAACGTTGGACAGTAGGACATCGGAATTTATTTAGATTGTGAAAAAACCGCCATTTTTAAGCAGAATGCTTACTCAGAATTACAATTATGATAACTATTTTGGCTATTCACTTGCATTATCTAAAACTCTGCATGGCCTGGATTGTCATCATTGGAAAAATCATCTCAGAAGAACATTAAGTTTTAATAAGATTACATATTGATGAAAGATTACAAAGCATTTTTTATCTGCCATGCAGTAAATATAGTTAAATTGTTGTCTGAGATACACGTGACCATCTGATTAAATATAACAAGGCCGATTAATATATACAGTGCACAGCATAAATGATATTATTTGCAATAATTCATTCATTCATATTCTTTTCGGCTTAGCCCCTTTATTAATCAGGGCTCGCCACAGTGGAATGAACCGTCAACTTATCCAGCATTTTATGTTTTACACAGCGGATGCCCTTCCAGCCGCAACCCGACACTGGGAAACACCCATACACTCTTACATTCACACACATACACTACAGACAAATTTAGCTTTTTCAATTCACCTGTACCGCATGTCTTTGGACTGTGGGGGAAACCGGAGCAGCACCGGGAGGAAACCCACGTGAACACAGGGAGAATATGCAAACTCCACACAGAACCAGGGCTCGAACCAGCAACCTTCTTGCTGTGGGGTGATCGTGCTACGCACTGCGCCACCATGACCCCCCATTGGCAATATTATTTGGTGAAATTAAACAAAACAGTTATATTAAACAATAGTATAGATTAAAATAAGAGTTTAATCACCATAAATCAATTAAAACAGATAGGTAATACATTTAAATTCAAATGAATTATTGCAAAAATTTCTAATAAATGTTATATATTTTATGTTTATTTAGATTCTTTTATATAAAAATTTTACTTCATATTTTTCATGATCATATTTATTGTGTGTACTATTGTTTTGGACCATGATCTTAAGTTATTTGTTAATTTAGCTCTAGTGTTGGTTTTGATACTGACTAATCTAATATCTACTAATAACTATATTATTGTATAGCATCTTATAGAAAATATGAATATAAAAGAGAGATCCATGAGGGGTGTAATACTTTATGCCAGGCACTGTATATACGTGTGTCCAGTTCATTCCTATTAAATATATACTATTTACTCACCTTCATGTTTCCAAACCCATGACAAGTTTTATTTCAGTTTCAGAGCCAATATTAAGATATTTCTAACGAAATCTGGGAGATTTTCTGAACATCTATTGAAAGTCTGTTCTCACACACAAAAAGCAAGACTTTGTGAAACATGTTCATTTTGTGACATCTCAGAGAAGCATGATCAAACAAATATCATTCAGCTTTTTACACAAATAAACATTGCACAAAGAAACCTCATTGGTTCTTGAAGCAGCTCAAATAAGTTGTGTGATAACGATTAAAACTCATTGTTCTCACTTGTCAACCAACATGACTGAGCATCCCTGAACAAATGTGAAATGTGAACACTGTTTTGCAATCAATTAAATCTGTTCAGCATATAAGCTAATGATGGTTCTTCAGAAGTTTGGATTTTCTTCATAAAGGTTTTGAAGTGACAAGAGTTTTGCGTGACAGATTTGCAGTGGAGGAAAAGAAATCTCTCAGGTGATGAAAAATATCTTCAAAGAGTTGACAACTTTATTATGGGTTTGGAACAAGTTTAAAGTGCTAAATAATAAACTATCCCATCAGAAACATCAGTTTCAATCCAACAATTTTGTTAGTTTGACTTAAGTTTAACATCTAATTTTGATAAATGTAAAGTATGTTTTAAAATATATAGTCCATATCTGATAAAAGGGTTAAACACACTCCACATAAAAACTAGAAGAGTGTTTGATTCACAGAGGAGCGTAGAAAAGCAGGAGACAGTTAACCATGACTCAGTCTGAGCCCTGGCCTCATTAGCCTGGTAATGAAATCCTAAAGTGTGATTTGAGAAAGGCCTCTGTGTGTGTGCGCGCATCTGTGTGTGCGTATGTGTGTGCGTATGTGTGTGTGTGTGGCAAGAAGTCCACCATCTTTGTTCTGCCAGCAGACTGCTCGCACAGTGAAGGTGGACCTCACACAGCGCACAGCCAAGCCAACAGCGTTTCCGACAGCGCTCCGAGCCTGGCAGCCGCTGCAGGGAGAATGAGGAATTCTCTGAGAATGGAGGAGATGCTGCCAGATATCAGCCCGGCGAGTGAAATTTCTCAGGACAGCCAGCTGGTTGTCCTAAGTCTGACAGCTCGCTCGCGGTGGCCCGCAGAAGAAATCTCCATCAAACCACAATGAGACACTGAGGACTTGTCTGACACTCGTCGGTCTAATTATAACGAGAGGGAATCAAAAGCCCTTCAGTGCCTATGGGACGAAATGCCAGCCCCGGAGCCACTAGATGTTCACAAAACAAAAGAGGCAAATCTATAATTATTGTCGTTGAGGGGCATCATATACCTGTCATCATTACACAGGGTCTTCCTCATTCGTCTCCAAGCATGTTTGAGTAATTCATTACAGACGCATTAGGCTATTATTCAGACAGGTGAAAGATGCTCTATTGATACAACAAAACTCAAACCACACATCAAAAATTCATCACGAAACCACACTAGTATTATGTACGTTGTGTTTGGCGGGGGAATCTGTAAGCTATTCCCTGTCTGTCATCCAAGGATAAATCAAAGCCTTTATAAATCAGATTTCTTCATTTCTTTTTTTAACTCCAGCTGGATAAAAGAGGCACGGTTTTTAAGCACAGACGTGAGTGATTCAACCACCACCGAAAAACATCAGCCGCTGCGGGAGGATATCACAGGATGCCTCAACTATGACAAGTTGGCCATAAAAAAGTGATTAAACACTAGCTTAGAAGTGCCTCGATCGTAATTAGCAGAAAGTTTCCCCAACCGAATGAGCCACCGCCAGATATATAGCGCTTATTTTTTGGTGTGTGAAGAAAGTCCCGGTGTTGGGTGCCTGAAGGCAGGCTCCCCACGTGCTAAGAGATAGTGTGGGCACGGCGCTGGAGACAGCGGGATGTTTGAAGCGCAGTGGGGAGCATGTGTGGTCGCAGACCTCACAGACCGACGGGGTTTGGGGTGGACACGGGCAAAGCAGACACACACTGAGATCACACGGAGCGCGACGACTGATGTTTGTGTACTGTAGAAGAAGAAATGATTTGAGATCAAGTACATAATGTTGAATGAAGAATACTTATTTGTGAATAATTAGTGGATGAAGCATGATGAAATTATAGGATGAGTCTTTTCAGCATTTTCAGACAGCCAGCGGCCCATGGAAATTTGTCAGAGGAAAGTAATTTGGAGTACTCAGTTGAAATTTGCATTCAAATGCATTTGAAATTTGCATTTGAAAATGTATTTTTCTTTTTTAAATTTCAATTATAGAAAAGAAATTGACAACTTTTGTTCAAATAAATTCATTAATAAAAAAAATACATGTAAAATATGCTATCCATATCAGATGCAGAAAAGCAAGTCCATGCTTTTATGACTTTTAGGCTGGATTACTGTAATGATCTGTTTGCTGGCTGTACAGCATCCTCTATTAACAAACTTCAGCTAGTACAAAATGCAGCTGCCAGAGTTCTCACCAGATCTAGAAAATATGATCATATCACCCCAATTTTATCCTCCTTACACTGGCTGCCTGTTAAGTTTCGTATTGATTTTAAAATATTGCTTCTTACCTATAAAGTTTTAAATAATCTAGCTGCTGTTTATCTAACCAACCTTCTGTCTCGCTACAATCCAACTCACTCTTTAAGATCTCAAAACTGAGGACTTCTGGTAGTACCTCGAACAGCAAAGTCGAGTAAAGGGGGTCGAGACTTCTCATTTATGGCTCCTAAACTCTGGAATAGCCTTCCTCAAATGTCCGAGGCACACTCTCGCAGTTCAAAACTAAATTAAAGACATATCTCTTTAGTAAACCATAAACTCAGCGCATCACTTAGCGGTGTGATACATGAATGTGCTCCACGCATCTCGTTTATATACACTATGAACAGCAGCTACGCTAATTATTCTGTTTCTTCTCTATTTCCACCTGGGGATACTCATCCCGAGGCCCTCAGAGACTATGCAGCGTCACTGATTCGATCCAAGACCAGTGACGAGATGATCCCAGGGTTTCCATAATCCTTGACCAGGCCGTGTCCTGAGCACCTGCTGTGGTGGTCATGAAGGAGTGGAGAGCATGAGATTGTTTCCTTTGACGCTCTGGGGACAGACGAGTCTCGCTGACGTCTAGCTTCTCCAGTGCCTAGACTGCAGCTCTGCACAAGACGTTTGGCCATAGGAGAAATGGTCGTGTCCAACTGAGCCTGGTTTCTCTCAAGGTTTTTTAATTCTTCACTTTCGCCAACTGGTGAAGTTTTTTCCTCGCCGCTGTCGCCACTGGCTTGCATGGTTCGGGATCTGTAGAGGTGTCCATTGATAGATTTGCTCTTCAGTGTTTGGACTCTCAGTAGTGATTATTAAACCACACTAAATTGAGCTAAACTGAACTTAAACACTGAAAACTGGACTGACGCTGTTTTAATTTACTCTGATCTTCTATGTGAAGCTGGTTTGACACAATCTACATTATAAAAGCACTAGAAGGTTGCTGGGTCTGCTGGCATTTCTGTGTGGAGTTTGCATGTTCTCCCCGTGATCGTGTGAGCTTCCTCCGGGTGCTCCAGTTTCCCCCACAGTCCAAAGACATGCGGTACAGGTGAATTAAATAAGCTAAATTGGCCATAGTGTATGTGCGTGAATACAAGAGTGTATGGGTGTTTCCCAGTGTTAAGTTGCAGCTTGAAGAGCATCCGCTGCGTAAAACATATGATGGATAAGTTGGTGGTTCATTTCTCTGTGGCGACCCCTGATTAATAAAGGGACTAAGCCGAAAAGAAAATAAATGAATTAATGATTATTGCTTGTATTGTTTTGTTGTGTGTCTTTGACAAAAATAATAACACACCACACTAATCAAACCAACCAGAAAAACAAGAAATCATGATAAGCATAATACAAAAATTGAATGCTCAAGTGTATACCTGGCCTTTTTTGACAGTTTTGATGTTGCCCATTACAGTTCAATACAGGTGTTAAAAACATGTATCTATAGTACACGTAACAGATATTCATCTGTGTGTTATGGATGAATTCCTAAGAAATCTCTGCTTCTCAAGTCCGCCGACGTACATGGCGTGCTAACTGGTCAAACTAGTAACAGCGGCAAAGCCACTGGTAAGCACAAAAAGAAATGGTGTCATACCACCCCGTAGCAGTTATTTTACCTAATTCGTGTAAGTAACATAATAAGCATAAATAAACATAATAAGCGCTAGCTACATAATTTGCAATCTCCAGAAATGTATATAGGGCTATGTTTTCAGAATGAGTTTATGTTGCAACAATAAGGGACTAAGTCGAAGTAAAATGATTGAATGAATGAAATGAACCAAGAGAACCCAACTATAACTATACATCCTTAATATTACAGCCACACACAATGAACAGCCACATGTGTTACAAAGAATGATGCAATTGAAATGTTTTTAGTCTTTACAAAAGTCCACTCCGGGTCAAAGATTTTAGAACGGTAAGATTTTTTTTAATGTTTTTTTTTCTAATCATTAAGCCTAAACTATTTAATACAAAGTACAGCCAAAACAGTTATTACTTACATTTCTTACTATTTAAAATAATTGTTGTTAATATAAATAAATTCTTAAACATAACTTATTCCTGTGATTTCTGGTGCTTATTGTACATTTAAAATCTTCTAGAAATTATAGAAATTAATCATTTTATTTAGCAAGGATATTTTAAATTAATCAAAGGTAATAATAAAGGGATTTATAATGTCACAAAAGATTTTTATTTCACATAAATTATGTTCTTCTGAACTGTCTGTTTATTGAAAGTAAACCTGGAAATATATCTACTCAGTTGTTTTAAACATAATTATATTAAAATGATTTCTGAGGTGGTTCATTCCGCTGTGGCGATCCCAGATTAATAAAGGGACTAAGCCAAAAAGAAAATGAATGAATGAATGATTTCTGAAGAATCATGTGACTGGATTAATGATACCTAAAATTCCAACATTCAGCCTTGAAATCACAAGAATAAATGACATTTTTAAACAGATTAAAAAACAAAATAGCTTCGACATGACAATATTTTACAATTTTACTGTTTTCGCTGTACTGTGAATCAAATAAATGCAGGTTTGCTGAACAGAAAAAAAAGGCACAGATTACTGTTCCAAAACAGTAAGACTTTTTATGTAAAAAAAAAAAAAAAACATGAAAAGTCTTACTGTTTTAAAAGATTTGACGTTTGGAAATCTGTGCCCATAATCTGTGCCTTTATTACAGCTCCCCTCCCACGCCACCCTCAATCTCTCCCCATGCCCTCCTCTGTGCCTTTTCATTATCCAGGTCTGGCCCGTGACTCTTTGCCTGGACCCTGGCCACAATTAGGAGTTACAGCAATCATTAACCAAGTGGGATATGAGGCAAGCCAAGGCCAGCATGTAAAACAGTCAAAACCCTGCCACAAACGCTCACCTAGCACAAGGAAGCCTGGCACTCACAGGACCCCAGATCCGGAAGGGAGAGACCCTACAGACTGGCCTGTAGCTCATAACTTCTTGAATATGTCTTACCTCTGCCACCCGAACGCCGGACTTATGTCAGAGTGGAGAATGGTCTACATGAGTTTTACAAGGAATCTGAGGGGTTTTATGAAGTGTCACCCTGCAAAGCCTGTGTTTAAAGCCAGCCAGTTAATGATGACTGTTGGTGCAGTTATCGCAAATTACAAATCTCTGGGGAGCAAAGGCTTTCTATAAGAGCAATGAGCTACTGGACAGACAGCCCCAATCCAACAAATAATTATAAAGCTATTTTAAACTGCTGGAGTGTAATTTTTTACTGCTAAATACTGCTGTTTCGTGGGATGCCAGCTAGGATATAAACTGAAATAATTGCAGGGCATATTCACTATATTACCATGTCCACATAGTGCACCATAATACATCCACGTAAAAAAAAAATACTATGGTAGTTTTAATAGATGTTGTAATTTTTTAACCATTCTCAAGTACATATTGCTGTGTATATTATAGAATAGTATTTACAGCTCTTTGTTAATGAATGCTAGCATACTGTAGTAACTTTCATGAGCTGAAGTGTAATAAACACACTGTAGTACCTAGGCTATATTTTTACTACAGTAAACTGGTGTATTGTAGTACAATACAGCTGAAGAAAATTTAGTACAGTAGGATTGTTTATATTACTATACATGTTTATGTTGTATTTACACAGCAACTACCACAACAGATTCATTCATAGCTCAAAAGCACTAGCCTGGTATTTATTAAAAATTTGGTCTACTACTATAGTATTTTTTAATGTAGCAGACCTGGACCTGCGTGCTTACCCATTTATTGTTTAGAGTGTTTGTCGAGTTTTATATGAGGATGCAGAAACTTACAGAACTGTCGTCGTCCTCCATTGCTGCTCCTATCAGTCACGTATCATTCAGTAGCCCATCCCACGTGCGTCAGGTGCGTAAAGTTACAAAATTTCGCGCTTAAAAGAAGGTAAATATAGTGCTTAATGAAGCGCAATTTAGCCAAAGTCACTTCCACATGAGCAAACTAAACCCTTTGTGAAATCTGCGTGAGGAATTTCCCAGTCGTGTGGATTCCAAATATAAACTTGGTAAATAATTTCGTCTGGATTGGTCATAAAATAATAACTGGATGGACATTGGATGTCCACTTCAGAAAAGCTGGGCTACACACAGGTTATTGTTTAGGGAGGTCTAACGAACATGAATTGTTTTATTAAATTAAAATGTATCTGACCTATTGATTACCAGTTATGTAGCAAAAATATGGTAAATTATTGATTATACCGCGAAATAAATTTAAAACCATAGGTTACTTTAATAGGAGTGAAAGTAGGGAATAAAAACACAAGACAACATAAAATCACTAACTCAGACGTTTAGAATTTATAGAATAAAATAAAAACCTTTAAAATTTTAATTTAATAGCTTTTTAAAACTGTCATGAACAGTAAATTGTTGTTTCATTTGTTCAAATAGTTTTTAAAAAGTGAGTAAATCTCTTTATATAGTGAGTAAACCGTAAAATTATAACTATAAGTAAATTAACACCTGCATATTATAACAAATTTATTTAACTTAACAGTTCCAAGTTACAGCGTTTACTTACTTTTTTTAAGTAAACCAACTTGCCATTTAAGGCAATTCGTTTTTAAAATAAAGCAATACATCTCTTTTTTATAGTACATAAGAGTAAAGTATGTGAATACTGCAGAATTAGTAACAATGGTTATTTTAATCCCAAAGACAAACTACAAAATATCAGTCCAATTTTGTCACAATTATTTAAGCATGGGTATTGGTGAAACGTAAATTAAATTACACATTGGAATGCTGTCCTGACACAATAAATAGCATCATATTTGTGATGTTGACCAATAGGAACACATAAACTCTTCATCACACAGCTTTCAAAAAAAAAAAAGATTATGGTATAGTGCAGCTGTGATATAATGCAACATACAAAAGCCTCTTTTTGGGAGTGCCTTTTCTGATGATAAAACAAAGCATGTCACTTTCATGTCACTTACAAATTCTTAGAGCAGTGCAAAACAGAAGTTACTTACAAATTGTTTGATAGCAGCCAAAAAACTATTACTATTGTACTGGAAAAATGTTAATCCTCCAACTGCTAAACTATGGCTTGAAGAATTGCTATCTACTCTGCAATTGGAACGAACTAGATATCTTTTAAAAGGCAACATTGGACAGTTTCACAAGATTCAGGGCCCCTTCTTCTGTCACTTCATGCAGAATTTTTTTCCTCAAAGCAATGTATTGTAACTAAAAAGTTGTTTTGATTATCACTGTATTGTATACTTACAGGCTGGAGTTGGGGTGTGTTTTGTTTTGTTTTGTTTTGTTTTGTTTTGTTTTGTTTTGTTTTGTTTTGTTTTGTTTTGTTTTGTTTTGTTTTGTTTTGTTTTGTTTTGTTTTGTTTTGTTCGAAGACATGTAGTAAACAGTCGAAGTCAGAATTATTAGCCCCCCTTTGATTTGTTTTTCTTTTTTTAAATATTTCCCAAACAATGTTTAACAGAGCACAGAAATTTTCACAGTATGTCTGATAATATTATTTTCTACTGGAAAAAGTATTATTTGTTTTAGTTTGGCTAAAATAAAAGCAGTTTAAATTTTTTAACAACCATTTTAATGTCAAAATTATTAGCCCCTTTAAGCAATTTTTTTTTTCTCGAAAGTCTACAGAACAAACCGTCATTATACAATAACTTGACTACTTACCCTAGTTAGCCTAAATAAGTTATGCCTTTAAAGGTCACTTTAAACTGTATAGAAATGTCTTGTATATCTACATATAAATATCTAGTTAAATATTATTTACTGTCCTCATGGCAAAGATCAAATAAATCAGTTATTAGAAATGAGTTATTAAAACTATTACGTTTAGAAATGTGTTGAAAAGCATCTTCTCTCTGTTAAACAGAAACTGGGGGAAAATAAACAGGGGGGCTAATATTTCAGGGGGGCTAATAATTCTGACTTCAATTGTAGGTGAATTGGGTAAGCTAATATTGTCCATAGTGCATGTGCGTGAATGAGAATGGGTGTTTCCCTGTGATGGGTTGCAGCAGGAAGGGCATCTGCTGTGTAAAGCATATGCTGGATAAATTGGCGGTGTGGCGATCCCTGATTGATACAGGGACTAAGTCGAAGAGAAATTTATAGAAATTAATGTTTTGTTTGGTTTGCTTTTGTAAGTTTATGCATATCAGAAAATTAATAATAAAGTAATCTATTCAATGACCAAAAAACACTTATTTGACAAATATGAACACAGCTACACAATATATACAGCCTACAATATATACAAAAAGCATTAATACTTGTTATTAATACAAGCACCAATTTGTACACAACCACATCTACATATTTTATGCAAATTGAATTTCAAGTAGAAAATAAAATCCTGTATGATGTCACAAATACATCCACGCCATTTGGACCAGCGCATCACTTTTATTTCTCATCGTGATTTACAACAAAACACCCTTAATACCTCCACCACTAGACAGTGCTGCAGTTCAGTGTACCTCTAACATAGCAGTTGTGTGGTCGTGATTTATACACCATTATCAGTTGCTAATGGGACTGCGAATGTGTATTCTCACAGTTCAACCTCCATGTCAACTAGCACTCACTGGGAGACCTGCTACAGCAGAGTCCAATTGTGCATTAATGAAAACCATGTGCCCAGACTCTGTCAAACTCCCTGCTAATTCCTCAGCTCTTTTAAACCCAATACTTTGAGTCAAGCAATGCTTCACTTGCACACTATACTCAAGACCACACCAACGTAATCCTTAATCTCTCAAGTAAACAAGGCAAAATGTTTTCAACTGCCTGCGCTTGTCATAACAAGAATCCTTTTTATTCTGTTTCCACATGCATTATTATGTCTGTGAAGCCATCCTGGAAAGCCTTGTGAATGGCAGATTTCTACTTTTTCTTTTTTCCACAGGAGCAGTGAATGAAAAAGAGCTTTCTGAAACGCACAGGACAGAGGAGTATGGAGCCCGTGGAGCCCAGTGTGTTTATCTATGTCACAGTCTATCGGTGGCTGACCGTGAATAAGTTGGTGGGGTGGAGGGGTGTTTTTGTTTCCATGGCAGATGGGGCCCTAGCTCTCTCTCTCTCTCTCTCTCTCTCTTTCTCTGTGTCCAGGAAGTGGCGCAAACACAAACCACACTGAGCGTGTTGTGCTTTCGGCCTGGCCATGGCTTGCAGCGAGGCAGCGGTCAGGCCTGAGTCTCTCTCCCTGGGTGGTCTGGCCCTGCGAATGTTTATGATCTAAACCAACCTAATCCAACTGGCTTGTTTAAGGGAATTGAGAATGATTTACAAGAGCGGCGATGGCCAGGAATAGGAAATCAGAGGAAATCGAGGCAGAGCTTCAAGTCTGTGGTGCAGCATTATGACTCTGCTTTGCTTCGATCTATCTGGTCTCATTATACTGGGCCGAAAGTCTTTATGTTGACTGCTTCAATGGCAAGTCGTCTGGATTAGCTGGCTTGATAGCATAATGCTCAGCGGATTTGTCACAAATGTTGGAATTTTACACATTAATGCATATTTCAATTGGATGATCCCAAAAGACAAGTCAGTTCATTCAGTTGTAGTTGCCACACTGTAAAAAGTTATATGATCATTTAGTCCCAACAGCATATGTTTTTAGGTGATTGTTTACTTATTAAACTAAGTTAATCATGTTCTAACTTAATTTTATAAGTTAATTTATTAATTTGCTGGAAATTAGGACTGAATTTAGAAATAGTTTTGAAACAAATCTTTGCGCTTTAGTGGAGTGAGTTTCCACCGTTTCCTTACTCCACCAAAGTAAAGGAGTAAAGTAAAGAGTAAAAGTAAAATAAAGAGAAAGTAAATAGGCTGAATGGAGGAGGCTCGTTCTCTATCCTTGTGCTGTAGATGGTCTGTTTAACTGTTTTATCACTAGTGAAGTGTTCAGTTTTTCCACTTACAAAGTCAAATAATATAACGAATATTGTTTGTTATATTGGTTATGCTGAATATGAATAACAAATATTGTTGGTAATATAGTTAAATTATTGGTTATATTAAATACGAATAATGAATATTCATATTGGTTATATTGGAATATGAATAAAGAATATTGTTGATTTTATTATATTATTGGTTATATTGAGATATAAAAAACAAATATTGTTGGTTATATTGGTTATATTATTGGTTATATTGAGATATAAATAACAAGTATTGTTGGTTATATTGGTTATATTATTGGTTATATTGAGATATAAAAACAAATATTGTTGGTTATATTGGTTATATTATTGGTTATATTGAGATATAAAAAACAAATATTGTTGGTTATATTGGTTATATTATTGGTTATATTGAGATATAAATAACAAATATTGTTGGTTATATTGGTTATATTATTGGTTATATTGAGATATAAAAACAAATATTGTTGGTTATATTGGTTATATTATTGGTTATATTGAGATATAAATAACAAATATTGTTGGTTATATTGGTTATATTATTGGTTATATTGAGATATAAATAACAAATATTGTTGGTTATATTGGTTATATTATTGGTTATATTGAGATATAAATAACTAATATTGTTGGTTATATTATTGGTTATATTGCAATATGAGTAATGAATATTGTTGGTTATATTGGTTATATTATTGGCTATATTAAAATATGAATAATGAAAATTGTTTGTTATATTGGTTATATTATTGGCTATATTGCAATATGAATAATGAATATTGTTGGTTATATTGGTTATATTATTGGCTATATTAAAATATGAATAATGAAAATTGTTATATTGGTTATATTATTGGTTATATTGCAATATGAATAAAGAATATTGTTGGTTATATTGGTTATATTATTGGTTATATTGAATATGAATAACAAACATTACTGGTTATGTTGGTTATATTATTGGTTATACTGGAATAGAATAACAAATACTGTTGGTTATATTGTTGGTTGTATCTGAATACGAATAGCAGATATTGTTGGTTATATTGTTTATATTATTGGTTATATTGGAATATGAATAATGGATGCTGTTTGTTATATTATTGGTTATATTATTATTATTCATACTGAATATGAATAACAACTATTGTTGGTTTTAAGTTATGCAAGCTGTTTTAAGTCAGTTTAACATAATATAAGGCTCATTTGATTCAGCTTACAAATTTAAGGCTACCACGATTTTTTTACAGTGCATAGAATAGGGCAAATTTGCAGTTGAAGTCAGAATTATTAGCCCCCCTGTTGATTTTTTTCACCAATTTCTGTTTAGCAGATTAGAAGAGCAGATTTTTTCAGCACATTTCTAAACATAATAGTTTTAATGACTCATCATTTCTAATAACTTATTTATGATTTATTTTATCTTTGCCATGATGAGAGTAAATAATATTTTACTACATATTTTTCAAGACACTTCTATACATCTTAAAGTGACTGGTTAGGGTAATTAGGCAAGTTATTTTATAACGATGGTTTGTTCTTTAGACTATCGAAAAAATATGTAGCTTAAAGGGGCTAATAATTGTGACCTTAAAATGGATTTGAAAATATTAAAAACTGCTTTTATTCTAGCCGAAATAAAAACAAATAAGACTTTCTGCAGAAGAAAAAATATTATCAGACATTTTGTGAACATTTCCTTGCTCTTTTAAACATCATTTGGGAAATATAAAAAAAAAAGGGGGGCTAATAATTCTGACTTTTAACTGTATATAAGGCAGTATATTAGTAAATTTTCAATACTTTTAATCTTATTTTTATTATTATTATTTAATGGTATAATAACATTAATGGTAAAATACATTAATATCATATCGTATAAATATATCAACAAACAAACAAACACAAACTTTAAACAGGTAAAGTAACACGCATTGTTGAATAAACACATTTTAAATAAGTTCATTTAAATGCATGAAATGAAAATATATAATAAATCAATGACTCTTTAAAAATTGTAAAAATATTACATGAAATAAAAATTTTATTTTACAATGTTTTTAAAAGATTCATTAATTTAATTTATATTGACATTTCAAGCATTTAAATTCACTTATTTAAAATGTTTTTTTTTTCAATAATGCATGTTACTTTATCTGTTTAAAGTTTTTTTTGTTATTTATTCATTTGTTTGTTTGTTTGTTTGTTTGTTTGTTTGTTTGTTTGTTTTATTAATGGTATTATATAAAAGATAATAAAAATAATATTTTGTATTTGCTGACATTTAAAATTATATAGCATGTAAATTACTGTATATTTTTTGTTCAAATGGATTTTTTTTTAGTTTAAATTTTATTTCATGCACATCAATGAACTTTTTAAAAATGTGTTTATTCAAAAATGCAGTTATTTCCAAATCAATTTACTTTTGTTACTTGTTAATTTATTTGTTATATATTTTTTTTCACAATTTCAACTTAAACAGCACTCATCAAGGCCTGTTTTCCATAATGCAACACCTGCATCACATTTCCTCTCTGAGCCCCATCCCTCATGCCTTCATTACCTCAATCATGTCTGCCTTTACTCTTAAGCCCTCCACAGTTTGTCCTGGTCACAGGTTAGTGCTGTAAAAGAGCAGATAATCACTAGAGAAGTGTCAGTGTGGCCTGGACTGACTTTTATTACCGCCTTTTCCTGAAACAGAGCCCTCTGCTGTAATGACAAAAATATTGCCATCTGTATGCAGTGAACAGCTTGTAAATAAAGATGAATCAGAGGTATTAGAACATAAAACTCTTATTGCTGGATTGCCAGATGATGGCTAACAGACTGCTTTCATGTTAAAATGGACCCACTGACCTTAACTTCGAAATTTGTATAAGTGAGAAGTAATCGTCCCAAAATTCATATCATAGAAACATTTATGGAATGAGCTGTAATGTCAGCATTAAATATATTTTCTTTTATAGCTTTTCTTCTATATTATTTCCAAATGAAATGCTTTCAGAAAAAAAGTAGGGCAGCCAGCGCTTGATTTGATCCGCTGGGGAACTGTTGACTGGATCATGCTCCTATACATGGATATCATGAAAGCTTGAATATATAATTTATGATAAATTTATGACAAATTCTGCCATACAAAAATCTATTTTGATTTCATGCTGGCTTTAATATGCATATTTGTAATTTTGCATTATTTAACAATACAATTGACTATTTATATCAGGGGTGCCCAAACTTTTTCTTATGAAGGGCCAAAACCAAACTTGATTGATTGATATTGTGCGGAAGGTAATTATAGTTGCCATGGGTAATCTTCTAATTTATTTTATAATGTTAAAAATGACTAGAAAACATTGCTTTATATTAACTAATATAGTTTTAAACATTTTATAATGAACTTATTACAGTAAAAACAAAAGAATCTCATTTATAACAGAATTACACTAGGTTTTGCCTTAATTGCTGGCCGATGTCTTCTGCGTAGTTCTCTATCCGTCGAGTGAAATTATTTACATTTTTAAAAAATCTGATTTCTTTACAACATTTAATTGAAACATTTAAATTCAGTTTTCTTTTTTGGAGCTCAGCAATAAAACAAATAAAAAGGTTACGTCAAATTACAAATAATGATCTCTCTGTTAAAGGCATTCGCCCCAACCCTCTCATTCATTCTCGCTGTCAGATGGGATGGTGGGTCAACTCAAAAGCTACAATGGGCCAACTTTCGCTGACTGGTCCTACTTAGAGCATCTCTGATTTATATAGACAAACCCAATGTTGAATATGCATACTATATAATAAAACATGATTTAAAAAAATTGTTTATTTCCTTACTATGACACATTTAATCGCAGTAAAGTGTTATACTTTTTTTATATAGGCTTAAATACACTTTTGGACAAACCCAACCACTGGCTTAAGTTTTTAAAATGACATTTATAACCCAAGTTTAACCAACTTGTTGGGTTTTCCATATTTTGGCTTGAAATAACCCAAACATTTTTTTGATTACAAAGTGATTAAAGTAAAAAAAAGAATACAAAATATAAAAATGTGGCACGTTTAGCACTGTTGACTCACAGCAAGAAGGTCGGTGGTTCGAGTCTCGGCTGGGTCTGTGTGATGTTTGCATGTTCTCTTCTTGTTGGTTTGGGTTTCCTCCAGGTGCTCTGGTTTCCCTCACAGTCCAAAGACATGCACTATAAGGGAATTGGATGAACTAAATTGGCTGTAGTGGATGAGTGTGTGTGTGAATGAGCGAATGTATGGGTGTTTCCCAATACTGGTTGCGGCTGGAAGGGCATTCACTGTGTAAAACATATGCTGTAATAATTGGTGGTTCATTCTGCTGTGGCGACCCCAAATAAATAAGGGACTAAGCCGAAGGAAAATGAATGAATAGATTAAAATGTTATAGTGTGAGAATACTATAGAGGACAAATAATCCATTTACTGTCATTTTTACTATATACACTCTAAAAAATGTTGGGTTGTTGTAACCCAGTGTTGGCTGGGTCAGATATGGACAAACCCAATATTGGGTCAATTTTTCTATAAAATTTTATGACACTTTCATTCATTCATTCATTCATTCATTCATTTATTCATTCAATTATTCATTTTCTTTTCGGTTTAGTCCCCTTCCAGCAGGCACAGGATGTCAACATGACGCCAGATTGACGTTGTAGCCCAACGTCATGGGACATTACAATTTGTTTGGAAATGAAAAACGAGTTGATGTCAGAACCCAACCTCAGGCTGATGTCAATGTCCAATATCGAACAATGGATGTTGCATTTTGGTTACTTTCCATTGCAACCTAAAAACAACAATTATCAAAGTCTAATGATGTTACAGCTTGACATTGTGTGGACATTACCACTATGACGTCTATCAGACGTTGGATTTTGGTTGCCACACCTGATGAATAAATGTCAGTATTTGACGTCAATTAGTGTTGGTTTAAGATGTTAGATTTGGTCCCTTTCCAACACCAACCTAAAATCAACAAAATACCAACGCCATTTCACATCATTATTGGATGTCAATATGAAATTGTCCTTAAACACTGGTGACCTAAATCAAACCTAATGTCTTATGATGTTATGCATCTGCTGGGTTATTCATCAGGGGTCGCCACTGCAGAATGAACCGCCAACTTATTCAGCATATGTTTTACACGGCGGATGCCCTTCCAGCTGCAACCTAGTACTGGGAAACACCCATACACTCTCATTCACACACATACACTGCAGACTATTTAGTTTACCCAATTCACCTATCCCACATGTCTTTGGACTTGTGGGGGAAGCCGGAGCACACGGAGGAAACCCACGGAGATCATGCAAACTCCACACAGAAATGTCAACTGACCCAGCTGAGGCTTGAACCAAAGACCTTCTTGCAGGGGGTGACAGCGCTACACACTACAAACCACATCGCCTTAATGACACTTTAAAACCCATAAATACATATTTGACCCAACACTGACTGGATTACAACCCAACATTTTTGGAATGTGTGTTACAGATTCCAGAACAACATCTCAACATCTCCTTCTGCAGAATTAGATATACAACAGTGTTTGATTGAATGTTTAGGCTTGTTTGCATTGCACACATCTGTTTCAACCAATCTAGTTTCAATGATGCACATCACCAACATTTCGTATCATTTCCCTCCCACAGCCCAAACCAAAAGCAGATTTGCTTGCTTAGCTGGACATAAAAATGTAAATGAGAATGCTTGCTTTTGCACTCTGTTTGTGATCATTTAACGTGACCCCACAGAAATTGCAGCGGTCCATTCAGGCAGCACACCAGATGTTAAACCAGGGTCATGTAATCCATATGAGATTTCTCGGGTTATCCTCTAAAAAAACAACAGATTCACTTTACAAAAGAAGAAAAGATAAGGTGGCCAGAGTTTTTGTGCACTGTTAATCAAAAACAGTAACAGTAAGTTAGGAAACATAGCAAAGGTGCGAATTTATCACACAAACACTCTGAGCTTTAACACCAATATTTCTTTAGCTTAACTTTTCTTTCTGCTTTTGATTTTTTTCTAAAGGAGGCAGCCTGCCCTGTTATTCCAATGTTTCTTCTGCAGGCAGCGGACCAATGAAGCTCATCTCCTGTCCAGAGAAAACAAAGCTAAGCCACATTCCCAGAGTTCAATTTGCTGTTACAATCGGAGGTCTGTGAATTGGGGTTTGGGCCATGCCTGTTGACTGAGGGGATCTGGGTGGAGAGAAGAGAAGACTTTACATTCTGACTGTGAAACTGGACGTTTAGTTCTCTGTGAACTTCAGGACAAGGGAGCTTTGTTGATGTGGGAAGCAAAAAGCTATTACAAAAATGTGCTACAGTAAACCTTCCTAAAAAGTTACTAGGTACAGCGGTTATTACTGTTATAAAACCATAATAAAAATTGGATGTTTAAACGTTCTGTATTGTTTCTGTCAGTTTATGACATTGATTTTTTATGACAGTGGCGAGTAATACCGCATTACCACAATTTATTATGGTTATTTTATTTTTTTAGGAGTGTTGGATGCTACGAAGATGGAAAACGAGTTGTTTAAAGCAGTGTTTATGACATTCTTTTTGATTTATGTGTTTGTATTGATAATATTATTTTCTTTTATACTATTTAAAGATATTTAAAATAAATAGGGTGAACTTCTCTAAAGTGGGAAATTGCCTATAACGTGGGACACCTAAGATTTTTAATCTGGTTACAATATGCTAAGTAAATTTAAAAAAATAAAACAAAGCACAAAGAAGAAGGTCAATGTCCTATTTAATAATACCATCATGATTAAAATGTTATTATTTAAGCACCAAATTACAATAGTGTTTGTAATTTGTATAATATGACAAATGCAACAGCAATCAAAGCATATTTTAGTACATCTGCTAAAAAAGGCCCAGTAAATGAAAATTCATACTGGAAAATTAATTATTATGAGCATAGGGGAGAACGGGGATGAAAGTAACGTGGGATGAAAGTAACAAATCGATTTTTTTCGAAGACCTGACAACATTTGCTTTCCAGGCTATAACAGCACATTCTGCATGCAACCTTTGATTGAGCTGCCAAATATCACCTGGTTTTGGGATCGTGTCCCACTGTTAGCTCCAAATTTCAGTTTTAAGTGCAGAAAGTAAATTAAGTATAATTTTTTTCTTGTTACAAGTTGTGTTTCTTTTTTCATGCATCACAGTAATTATAATTCTACAGGTTATTTACTGCAATAACACATCCTTGAGTTTGCAATGTCTGAGTTTTTCAGTTTAAAAGTAAATCAGGTTTCAAGGGCAAGACTTCCTGTAGGGATTAAAGTAACACTGTTATTTTTGACCCACTGCTAATATACAAATCTTATTTTTCACTTCCACATTAGAGTTTGCAGTGTAGATGTTTTATCAAATTAATGCATATTGCCAATAATAATAATAATAAATTATTTTTTTAAAATGTAGAAAATTTTGCATTGTCAGGTTGCTTTTGAAACATTTGATGGAAGTGAAATGTTTATATATATATATATATATATATATATATATATATATATATATATATATATATATATATATATATATATATATATATATATATATATATATATATATATATATACATACACATATATATATATATCTATATATATATATATATATATATATATATATATATATATATATATATATATATATATACATATACATATACATATATATATATATATATATATATATATATATATATATATATATATATATATATAATATATAATTATATTTATTGGATTTTCACAATAATACAGACATAACAATACATCTTCAAAAGACACGCAAAGAAAAATATCAACACAAAACAATGGAGAGAAAAAAAGAAAAAAAAACATAAAACAACAACAACAACAACAAAAAAAAACAAACAAAAAAAAACAAACAACAACAAAATAAGCCCAAATTATATATAAAACAGGGCTACCCCAAATAAAACAAATCAGAAAAAGGACTAAAATCATTACTTATTTTTCAGATAATAATACAGTTACAATATTCCTTTTAGCATGATAGGGCAAAGACTAGGTTCCAAATAATCCAAATATGGAGTCCAAACTTTGAAAAATGTTCTGTTTGTTTGTTTTCTTTGTGTGTGTAAAACATGGGTAAGATGTTCCAGGGAAATTAACTCAAAAATGATCTTGTGCCAACCTTTAAGTGATGGAGATTTATTAGTAATTGAATTAAGTAAAATATTTTTTTCTGGTGGCAAAGATTAATATATTATACAATTTCTTATTAGCTGATGAAAAAATGCGTCTATTAGGTATACCCAAAATCAATGAATCTGGGTCAAAATCCAGCTGCATGTTAAAGATCTTGGAAGTGAATTTTTAAATGAAAATGCAAATGAATGTTTTTTGCAAAAATAAAGGACAAAATAAGTTTGCAGAGAACATTAACAAGGTCATAGTCAGATATGTTTAGAATAAACAAGATTATGCCAGTAAATCTAGCAAATATTGTTGTGTTACTTTTGGTCCACCTGTGTGTTACATTTGTCCCTGCTGATGGGGTCAAAAGTAACAATGTGCAACTTAAAGTTATAGTGAAGTTGTTCTACATTGTACAAAATAACACCTGATTTTGATAGACTACTCTTGTGAGTTAGTAACCGCACCACAAACATATTTTCTGCTAAAAACTTTATCTTTTAAAATAAGGTTTTTATGAAAAATGGTACTTTCTCTCCCATTCTCCCCTATTATATGATATATGTATTGTATTGATATGATACATTTATTTAAATTTCAGCATGTCAAATTCTCATTGATATCTTATAAAACCACCTAAATTAAACACAAAAAAGGAAGATAGGCTATAATAAAATGCACTATATAACAATTTCAAATAGTTTAGCTAGATAAGCTATTTGTAGAGCTGCTTTGAAACAATAATTATTATAAAAAAGGGCTATACAAATACACTTGAATTGAACTTCACAAGCAAATTACAAAAATGAAAAAACAAACTAAAATAGCCTCGTTCATAAACTACATCATCTATATAACAACAATAGAAGAATATGTATGCATCTAAACCCAATTCATATATCAAGCTACATACAAATAGAGATAAGTAATACAAGTAATAATCAAAATCATCTATTCACGCTGTCTTCGCTTTCTGTTTCACACAGAGGAACCAATTCTCTTCGCGGAACCAAAGTTTGAGTTGTGTTTTCCGTCCGACGCATTTCAAAGTAACGGTCTTATGTCATTATCCAGAAATCTTGTCAGTGTTCTGCAGACAGCCAGATATAAAATATTGTCACCGTTTTCAGATATTAATAAACTTTTCATTTATCTAGTTAGACACTCTCGGTTTTAACAGAACTTATTTGAAGATAGCGAGGCAAGCGTGATCCATATGATCGTCTGCTACAGTGCTGCAGCTTTCACGTGCACGGACTCAGTACTTACACATTATAAACATCTGGACGATAAACACCGGTAAGTCGACTGTGTGTGTGTGTTTCTGAACAACAGTTGTAGAAGTAGTTATGTTTTATCGTGTGTCTCAATTGACGTGTGTAGATGATGAAATTAGAGTCCTGACAGGAGTAATGTCTTGAACATCACATGATGAACATATTCAATATAATATTCCGTCTGTCAGTCTGCTAGAGTGTTTTATTGTGAGTGTTGTTGTTGTTGTGGACTAAAGGTGTTGTTTTGTACTTCAAGTGTACGGGATGGAGCTACAGGCGGTGCTGATGGCAGCCGGTGGAGGCTCCAGGATGATGGATCTCACCTATAACACCCCTAAACCTTTGCTTCCTGTGGGCAACAAACCCCTCATCTGGTATCCCCTTAACCTGCTGGAGAGAGTGGGCTTTGAAGGTAAACCTGCTGTCATATAAGATAACAGTTCAATAGAAGTGTCACCTGAGTGTCTGAGGTTGACAATATTCAACACTGTTTTCTAGTAAATAAGTGTGTCATCTGGCTATTTAAAAGTGCCGTAGGTGATTGTCTTCAGAAACATTTGTTGTTGTGCTGGTTAAGTCTTTTCACATCCCAATAGTAATGATTGAAGTTAATGATCTAAATGTATTTATATGTATTTTTATATTCTGAGGTAGGCATAAGCTTAAAAAATGTTCATCCAATTAAAAAATTTCAGGCCGATAATTCCTATAATTCTGATAAGTAGCCCAAACTATCTGCAAATGTAGATTTGTACAACTGCATGTGGACGCGAATGACAGCGGTAAAAAACAAATGCTGAATAAAAACTTATAAAAATCCTAAATGAATACTGGAGTTACTTTTGCATGCTGGAAGAAGGATGACACCATGGCTGAAGTAATTTCTATTAGATAGGTTCTGTTTTAATGTTCTCTTTAAAACTATTTTAGTCATGCAAAGCTTAAGTTGATTTTGTTGTAACAAATGGGTTTATGCTCAGAAGGGTTGTTCAGTCACTGAAATCTTCCAATGAAAAATTGATGTGACAATTTTAAATTTCATATATATATATATATATATATATATATATATATATATAATATATATATATATATATATATATATATATATATAATGAATATTTTTTCGAAAATGAATATCTATATCCATTTCTCAGTGAATATAGATCCTATATTGGTGCATTTGAACCAAACAGATTTATTAAACATAAATATTTATAAAAATAATTTTTTAGTCATAGAACATCTTTTAAAAAGGAAAGATAATACATTTAAATGTATGCAAAATATTGTAAAAAACAACAACAACAAAAAACAAACTACAACATTTCAACAAAATTGTATATATTTTTTGTTTCTCTTGATTTTTTTTTTTGTAAATTTTTCCATTTATAAATTTGGGCTACAAATTTTTAAACCATTATTGTAAGTTGTTTTGTTAGATTAGCTCCAGATTTGGCTTCAGTACTGACTAAACTAATGCATATGCACAAATATAATATTGTAAATCTTCCTTTAGAAAATATGAATTTAAATAAGAGATTTGTGAGGGGTGTACTCATATTTGCTGAGCACTGTATACTAAAGGTCTAATAATCATGTGCATGTCATCTTTGTTAGTTTACTCATAGACTGTAACTGTATAATTTTCAAAAACTTTACATAACAGCATTTTAGTTTTTTTTAAATGAATGGCCAAAATCATGTAGAAAGTTTTGAAAGCTGAAACCTTCCTGTTGTAAAGCGCTCTAAGCTTCATTCTTGTATGAAAGATAATAAACTAATTTAATTATTATTATTTTTACAGGATAATTAGTTGTTGTGAGTTGTTTAAAATTTTACATTTTACCTTTACAATTCGTCCATGCTTTCTCTAGTTAAATGATTATGAGATGAGATCGTGAGAAACATTTATATAACAGTCTACATAACAGACCTCACAGTTATATCATGCACTCTGTAAAATAACAAAAACACATCCATTTAGCTGACTCATGCTTTAATAGCCAATCAGAAGCTCTGCTTGTAAAGAGCCCTGAATGGATTTGCTGACATGGGATTGGTTGACGTTATTGGGGGTGGGATTTGGGAAAGTAGGTGTGTGGTGGTTGTTTAGTCAACAAAATAGCTTACAACACATTTAATCTGCAGGTGGTAGTAATTTGTGCAGGTTGCTTAAATTGAACTAATAAGTCCTTATTTCATAAATAGGGAAGGTAGAGTAGTTTTTACAATTGCCGTACTGAAATGGCGTGGTTTCCATGATACACCCACCCGCACACATGCTGCTTCTCAGTTTTAGTGTCAAGGCTTTTTTTTCCTTCAGAAAACAGGAGCTTGATTTTAGAACTAGATTTTTCAAATTTTGACTGCACAATTTGAGTATAAGGATGTACACTACTGGTCAAAAGTTTGGGATCAGTAAAATTTTAAATGTTTTAAAGCATTTATAAGCTATCCCGGTCACCAACGCTGCATTTATTTAATCAAAAATACAGTGAAAATTGTGAATGTTATTGCACTATAAAATAACTGTTCAAACGTAGTTTAAAATTTAATTTAATAGTTTATTCCTGTGATTTTAATGATGAATTTTCAGCTTCATTACACCAGTCTTCAGAGTCACTCACATGATCCTTCAGAAATCACTCTAATATTAATTATTGTTATTATTAATATTAATATTATTATTAATGTTAATAGTAATAAAAGCAATAATGACTGGAGTAATAATTTAATTTGAAACTACATACTAGGGTTGGGCGATGTCAACCAATTTGGCATTGTATGATGTCATGTAAAACATTGCGATGAACGATGGCATCGGTAAATTAATTATTTATGAATAATTAATAATTTCATTATGAATTGATTATTTGTAGCCTACTGTTTCAACTACCTGACTCGCATGGTCTTTGTTTTACCCATAACCAAATCATAAACACATAAAGATAAGTTACACACAAATTACCACCTGTCAATCACTTTTTTCAGCGGACTCTGGCATGAATAGGCAGAGTGATCTGTATAATGGCGTCGACAAACATGGTTGTAAAAAAAAAGGTACTCACCAACATTATCTGAGGTTTTCGCTAAAATTACAGAAGTACAAGTGTGAAAGTGAAATATTTGAAGCCGTGTACTGTGCTGTGTCACGTTACCTGAATAGATTCAAAAGCCTAAAAGAGTCGTTAGATGGAGACAAGATGAAATTAAAAATCACCTTTAACACTATAGTGAGACGAGATCCAGTGGTACATCCTTGATAAGGATGACGTGCACTGCTTTCTGGGGTTTTGTGCTCAAATCACCCGTTAACTGCCTGAAGCTTAGACATGCGCATACACTGTAGCTCATGCCAGAGTTTGTGTGTGTGTTTGTGTGTGGTCACGTGGTGTGGCGTTTTCCAGCGGTATTGTGTGACTGAGATCTGTTCAAAAAAGCTAGGTGAAACGCCAGTGTGGACATGTATTGTCTTCGTTCTAAAATGCATTTTAAAACTAAGATGTATTAGTGTAAACGGGAGCGTGTGTAGGGACCCAACCCTACTACATACATTAATTAATAAATAATATTTAATAAAAAGATATTTTACAGTTTTACAGTATATACATTTTTTTTTTACATTTAATAAATGCTGCCTTGATGAACAGAATAAAAAAAAACTGACCCTAAACTTTTGACCGGTAGTCACTCTACAGAAGTAACATTTGTAATTATTGCATGTGTTCAAATGGAGAAACAGCATGCAGAGGTGCATATGTTTCCTAGATTACAACTGTGTACAACTAAACTGTTAAAAGACAAATGAAATGAAGCCAAGGTATATTCAGTCTAACTTCTTTAGCCTAAAAGGACACTGAATGATAAGATACAATTACACAATTGCAGTAGTCAAATGCACCCCAGACAACTTATGCTGGCCCATTCCAACTGTAATAAATTGACTTCAGTCTAGTACTTGAGACTAATGGCAGAGTGCCTTATTCTTTAAGCCAGCATTTTTTTCCTCAAACTAAGAAATAAGAGCCTTTCAGCAGGTCCACCCCTTATTTTGGGCCAGCATAGCATGGAGCAGTATGTTGTTTAATAATGCTAAAGACTAAAATTATATAAATGTAATGATTAAATATAAAATTAAATTAAATAAACATTTTATATTAAACAAATTCAATGTTTAAATAATTTCAATTTATACGTTTAAAAAGATAGGTCATTTTTACTTTTTATGGCAGGAAATTTTGCCCAAAATGCTGATTTATAATTAAAAAACTAAATAAATACAAAATTTTAATTAAATGTAAATAAAAATGTGCGTTTTAAAATGTCTTTTAATTGACATTATTAATATATCTACATATTAAAAACATTAAATAATCCACTTTGGATATGCTGTTTAAAATGTGTTTTATGATTTCTTTTCTCTCTTGAAGTGATAAATTATTCCTTCTTTTATTTTTAAGTGTCAATTTTAATACTCCATACACAGGACTACTCCTTCATTCATACTGTAAATACTGAAAGAAGGGTGTTTGAAACGCTGTGTGTTCAATTCACTGATGAAGCACATATGAGAGCCAGTACAGCAGGCGTACCGTCTTGAGTGTCTGTGTTTAATTGCCTTCATAATCATTAAATGTTTATTGTTCACACCTAGCCGTATTGACTACCCATGCGATCCAGCTGGTATGGAGTTTGTTGGGTATGGCCGTTTGCCTGCTCAGCAGTACAGTATGGACCTTTATGTGTGGCACAGTCTGTCCTGTTAACAGCCAGAGAGCCAGCCAACAAGACCCTGCAATTAGCTTTTACAAGTCTTAGCATAAACTATGGTAAGTAAGCTGCTTCATTAGAAAATATTTACGCAGTAAAGCAGAAATCATCAGAAGCAAAACTTCTTCCAATTGGCTGAAAGTATCTCATACTGGGCATATGGCAGGTAATTCACAAAGACTCAATTGAAGTGTCTTGTCTAAATATATATTTAACACATCTGAGGTGCCACAGCTAAAAATGGTCAAGAAATAGTTTTGTGAAGTGAAAATGGTCTTTTTTCTGCTTTTTCCTTCCATTTTTAATGAGTGTTATCGTTATGGTCTATTTCAAGAGTGATTGCATCACAACTAAAGAGGTTCCAAAGGCCCTTAGCACTGATCAACAAACGCTTGAAAGACGGATGTGAAGATGAAGTTGGATGTGGTTTGCATTCAAGAAGAGGCTGATATGGGCACCGCAGATGCTCTTCGACACATCCAGCAAAAGATCAAGGTTTGTCAAGTGTCAATATCACACGGTAACCTGCTGAGTTATAACATTTGTTGCATTGCCATTTCAACACAAAGTTCTTTTCATCTTAAACACATTTTCTCTCTAAACACCCAAACCATGTGATTTGATTGGTTGATAGGAATGAGTAACCAAGGTGTTAATTCAAGAACGTGTCATTTAGCAAAACATTGTGAGTTAATAAAGGCATGCTGTTATGACAAGAAACAGTACATAAGAAACTTGTTTATTAATGATTACTTCTTGCTGGATGAAATATTTGAAGTTAAGTTTGCTAAATATTAACTAGATTTGTGTTGTTAATAAAACAATTTTACCATCACCATTGTACAATTAAAGTTACAATAGGATATCTTGGAAAATGCTAACATTAGTCTGATTGCACTGAAGCCTGCTTCCCCATCCTCCCTGCAAATTACCACCCAAAGGCCACGCTTCTGAATGCATAAATGCACACTAGTCATCTAGATCACTACAATACATCACGTAACATTCACTAGAGAGTAAAATTGAGTTAGTAATTACAATATCAAACTTGCCAAATAAAAAGAAGGTAAATTGTTGATGTTTGGCTGCCATTTCTGACTGAACTGCATCCGTGAACGTACCAATGTTGTTATTCTTGTGTATGAACAGAGGTATGATTTTCATATTTTTACAGAGCCAGATGGGGATCCATTTGCAATGATGAACTTTACTTGGTTTAATTTTAATGTTAAGTAAAATTTAATGTTTAAATTACACTTAATTTAATGACTGCTAGCCAAGGGTGTGAAGAGACCTTTTCTGAAGACAATCACCTATTCAACCTTAAGGGTGCTTAAACAGTTGGTTCAGTTGCTTGGATTGCACGGAAGTTTGAGTGACCTTGCAGTCCACCTACCAAACCTCCCAACAGCCCTTGCACTTGATGGAAGCAGATTAAAATGGATTATAAGATGATTTATACAAATTGCATGTCAGTGAAAGGGAAGTTGTTAAAGATAGTTATTATAGATGTGTCCTTTTAACTTCATAGCTTGACTTGAAGGCTTTGTTAAAAAAGTTCAGTTCAGGCTTTAATATTTTGTATTCCCACATATTGTATGCATTATTGGTGTTGAGGTTTTGGAGACAAGGAATGGTTCAGAGCCCTTCTCTATTTAATTATGGAGCATCAGTTTACACATTTGTGCAGCATCGTTAGCCACGTTTTATTAAAACCTGCTGTAATTGCCTGACTATGTGAGGTATTTCTTGACAATTGTAAGAATTCTCAAGTTCACATCTTAAAAGCAAACAATAATAACAGTGCAAACATAATATAACCTAATATTTGCAAACGTCATCTTAATAACAGTAACAGTCTTTAGAGTCATCTTTCATGATCTGCAATATTAGTTTAATCTCAGTGAATGCAGGCCCTTTCTCGATGGTGAACACTCTGTAATTTACAAAACATCATGACGATTAAATGAAGGATTAAATAGAGCATCTCATGCTTAAAATGTGTGGCAAAACGCTGTTACCCCTGCAAAGCAAACTCCAACTCCTCAGGCTTTACAGTGAATGGTTTTAGGTCATTTTCATGGCGGACTTTAACCCACTGGAAGTCTTTATATCCACTCTTCAAAAGTGTAAATGGTGGATTAACATTCACCACATGATCACTGATCAGATGTGCCGTTAATTTGTAACTTCAGGTGGCTTGTAAAACTTAACATCTTTCAGAGTTTGTTACACTCTCTCGTGCTCGATTTATCCACCGTCCCGGAACATTGAGTGTGGAAAGTTCTGGAAAACCGTTTAATTGCCTTGTTATGATAGAAATATACACCTTTCAATTAGATGTACATTTATTCCAACTGTATTCCGGCATTTGAAAGTGGATCAAAAAAGTTTTTCAAAGTTGTCCTAAGACTAGAAATTCAATACACATTTGGTTTTAGGACACTTTAATGTAAGACCTTCAATCGCCTATCAATACTGTAATACATGAAATGATGTTGAATATTGATAAAGAAGACATGATCTAATGATGAATATGAGCATTTGACTCCTTCAAAGAACTGCCCTAGATCATATTTGTAATCTGGTTTGTAGCCAGCATTGGTGTAGCAGCAGATTTGACAAATGAGGCGTTCTCTCTGATTAAAGAGGGTCATAAAAGAGTTAGAAACGCGATGTGATGAATTTTCATCACTGTAAATATTGTACTAAACCTAGTTAGCCGAAGCATGGTGACTAAATGGAAGAAGCATAATCATGGTACAAGCATGCACGTCCATGTAAGCATATGTGTGTGCCGAGAGGTGTGTAAAACCTGGCAGGCAAACACAGCCTCACCTGTGTCCCATGTGAGCTGGCCTGGGGTCAGTGGAATGAGGTGAGGGGCAGATCCTGTGTGCCACAGGGGGACCTTTGATCCGTGCAGCTCTGCAATGATGGCTCCAACTCTACAGAATGCCTCATTTCACCTGCTGAATGCCCAGTGGCTAGAGACGACAAACTCCACAAACACATGATGTCAAAAGCCTTCCCCTACCCAGACTAATGCTCATGGGCCTACTGCAGGACATGTGGGAGAGTTGTTATGTGGAATAAGGCAGTAATGAAACATCCTGGTGGGATTTTAGGGTCACTGTTGGGTTTCAAGATTTTCTGAGACTAGTTCCAGTAAGTGGTTAAAGAACGGAGCTAGTAACCAAAAGGTTGTAGGTTCAATTCACAAGCTTTCAATTTGTATCCTTGAGCAATACATGTCAGTTGTGATTTTCTTTTTAATAATTGCTGTGGTGTCTGTACAAATAATGTCATAAATACTGTATCCATTTAAACCAGAAAATATTTAGACACATTTACATGAAAATAAAAATGCCATCACATTAAAATAAACACACAAATATAAGAGTTTTTGAAAGTTCACCAAGGCTGCTTTGATTTAAAGTAAAAGTTAATATTGTGAAATACATATATATATATATATATATATATAATATAAATATATATAAGTTTCACAAGCCCATAGCGCATTTTGATTAAATTACTAAACTATCTTTAAATACTCATAGTTTTTTTTAATGCATGATTGTAGGGCTGGGCCGATAAATGATAATATAATGAATCACGATAAAATTTATGTCAATAATAATGATAAGCTCTGGAATTTTTTACTTAATATTGATCTTCGAGCCAATCACAGAGCAAAAATGTGCATCAATGCTAATCCAAAAGTGTTAATAGTTTAGATGCAACGATTATAGATTTTGGTTGTACGATTATAGTCTGAGGAATAATCACGGTTCAAGGATATCACGATTATTATGCATTCATTAATTTCAAAACATTACTAGTTTAGAAAATCACATGAAAACTCCTTATATTTTAAAGGGTTATTTATTGCTGCTCAGTTACCAAATATACTACAATAATGATATAATAATAATAATAATAGTAATAATAATAATAATAATATTAATAATACATAACAGTACAGCACAAAATAATAATATTAATAATAATAATATTAATTTCTCTTTGGACTTAAAAAAAAGTAAAAAAGTTTTGGCATTTAAACAAGTAATACTTTTACTCTAAAAATAAATGACAGAACAATGAATAAGGAATAAATAAAAATAAGGATAAGTAAAAAATGTTTTTGACTAATATAAATCTAAGTATTTCCCTTTTAAAGAGAACAAATGTAGTTTTTGTCACATGGGGAGCTCACAGCATTTTTTCAACTAGGTGCGCCTGGAAAGCATGTGCACGTCGCAATTATGCACGCAAAAAAAGAAATAACAAACTTGCGCACACAAAATATGCAATATGTGAACGGCCCTTAGTTAATAGCCTCAGCCACAGTTAATCCAATGTGTGTGCGTATTAGCCTCGGTGTACGAGCTTGGAACTTTAAACTAGCGCACAGTTGGCATTTATTTAGTTTCAGTTTTGTTCAATGCAGAAATGTGCTGCTGAGAAGCCTTTACGATTAATTAACCATAACGAATTAAAGTGCAGTTTTCAGTGAAATCGGTTAATCATTGCATTTCTGGTTGGAGTGTTCCGAAGTTTTGACCATTGAAAATGTATTGGTCTAAAATATGTCATGCCATATAATGGACCCTCTAATATTTTACCTCTGCCACCCGAACGCCGGACTTATGTCAGAGTGGAGAATGGTCTACATGAGTTTTACAAGGAATCTGAGGGGTTTTATGAAGTGTCACCCTGCAAAGCCTGTGTTTAAAGCCAGCCAGTTAATGATGACTGTTGGTGCAGTTATCGCAAATTACAAATCTCTGGGGAGCAAAGGCTTTCTATAAGAGCAATGAGCTACTGGACAGACAGCCCCAATCCAACAAATAATTATAAAGCTATTTTAAACTGCTGGAGTGTAATTTTTACTGCTAAATACTGCTGTTTCGTGGGATGCCAGCTAGGATAAACTGAAATAATTGCAGGGCATATTCACTATATTACCATGTCCACATAGTGCACCATAATAATCCACGTAAAAAAAAATACTATGGTAGTTTTAATAGATGTTGTAATTTTTAACCATTCTCAAGTACATATTGCTGTGTATATTATAGAATAGTATTTACAGCTCTTTGTTAATGAATGCTAGCATACTGTAGTAACTTTCATGAGCTGAAGTGTAATAAACACACTGTAGTACCTAGGCTATATTTTTACTACAGTAAACTGGTGTATTGTAGTACAATACAGCTGAAGAAAATTTAGTACAGTAGGATTGTTTATATTACTATACATGTTTATGTTGTATTTACACAGCAACTACCACAACAGATTCATTCATAGCTCAAAAGCACTAGCCTGGTATTTATTAAAAATTTGGTCTACTACTATAGTATTTTTTAATGTAGCAGACCTGGACCTGCGTGCTTACCCATTTATTGTTAGAGTGTTTGTCGAGTTTTATATGAGGATGCAGAAACTTACAGAACTGTCGTCGTCCTCCATTGCTGCTCCTATCAGTCACGTATCATTCAGTAGCCCATCCCACGTGCGTCAGGTGCGTAAAGTTACAAAATTTCGCGCTTAAAAGAAGGTAAATATAGTGCTTAATGAAGCGCAATTTAGCCAAAGTCACTTCCACATGAGCAAACTAAACCCTTTGTGAAATCTGCGTGAGGAATTTCCCAGTCGTGTGGATTCCAAATATAAACTTGGTAAATAATTTCGTCTGGATTGGTCATAAAATATAACTGGATGGACATTGGATGTCCACTTCAGAAAAGCTGGGCTACACACGGTTATTGTTTAGGGAGGTCTAACGAACATGAATTGTTTTATTAAATTAAAATGTATCTGACCTATTGATTACCAGTTATGTAGCAAAAATATGGTAAATTATTGATTATACCGCGAAATAAATTTAAAACCATAGGTTACTTTAATAGGAGTGAAAGTAGGGAATAAAAACACAAGACAAAATAAAATCACTAACTCAGACGTTTAGAATTTATAGAATAAAATAAAAACCTTTAAAATTTTAATTTAATAGCTTTTTAAAACTGTCATGAACAGTAAATTGTTGTTTCATTTGTTCAAATAGTTTTTAAAAGTGAGTAAATCTCTTTATATAGTGAGTAAACCGTAAAATTATAACTAAGTAAATTAACCTGCATATTATAACAAATTTATTTAACTTAACAGTTCCAAGTTACAGCGTTTACTTACTTTTTTTAAGTAAACCAACTTGCCATTTAAGGCAATTCGTTTTTAAAATAAAGCAATACATCTCTTTTTTATAGTACATAAGAGTAAAGTATGTGAATACTGCAGAATTAGTAACAATGGTTATTTTAATCCCAAAGACAAACTACAAAATATCAGTCCAATTTTGTCACAATTATTTAAGCATGGGTATTGGTGAAACGTAAATTAAATTACACATTGGAATGCTGTCCTGACACAATAAATAGCATCATATTTGTGATGTTGACCAATAGGAACACATAAACTCTTCATCACACAGCTTTCAAAAAAAAAAAAAGATTATGGTATAGTGCAGCTGTGATATAATGCAACATACAAAAGCCTCTTTTTGGGAGTGCCTTTTCTGATGAAAACAAAGCATGTCACTTTCATGTCACTTACAAATTCTTGAGCAGTGCAAAACAGAAGTTACTTACAAATTGTTTGATAGCAGCCAAAAAACTATTACTATTGTACTGGAAAAATGTTAATCCTCCAACTGCTAAACTATGGCTTGAAGAATTGCTATTCTACTCTGCAATTGGAACGAACTAGATATCTTTTAAAAGGCAACATTGGACAGTTTCACAAGATTCAGGGCCCTTCTTCTGTCACTTCATGCAGAATTTTTTCCTCAAAGCAATGTATTGTAACTAAAAAGTTGTTTTGATTATCACTGTATTGTATACTTACAGGCTGGAGTTGGGGTGTTTGTGTTTGTTTTGTTTTGTTTTGTTGTTTGTTTTGTTTTGTTTTGTTTTGTTTTGTTTGTTTGTTTTGTTTTGTTTGTTTGTTTTGTTTGTTTTGTTCGAAGACATGTAGTAAACAGTCGAAGTCAGAATTATTAGCCCCCTTTGATTTGTTTTTCTTTTTTTAAATATTTCCCAAACAATGTTTAACAGAGCACAGAAATTTTCACAGTATGTCTGATAATATTATTTTCTACTGGAAAAAGTATTATTTGTTTTAGTTTGGCTAAAATAAAAGCAGTTTTAAATTTTTAACAACCATTTTAATGTCAAAATTATTAGCCCCTTTAAGCAATTTTTTTTCTCGAAAGTCTACAGAACAAACCGTCATTATACAATAACTTGACTACTTACCCTAGTTAGCCTAAATAAGTTAGCCTTTAAAGGTCACTTTAAACTGTATAGAAATTCTTGTATATCTACATATAATATCTAGTTAAATATTTACTGTCCTCATGGCAAAGATCAAATAAATCAGTTATTAGAAATGAGTTATTAAAACTATTACGTTTAGAAATGTGTTGAAAAGCATCTTCTCTCTGTTAAACAGAAACTGGGGGAAAAATAAACAGGGGGGCTAATATTTCAGGGGGGCTAATAATTCTGACTTCATTGTAGGTGAATTGGGTAAGCTAATATTGTCCATAGTGCATGTGCGTGAATGAGAATGGGTGTTTCCCTGTGATGGGTTGCAGCAGGAAGGGCATCTGCTGTGTAAAGCATATGCTGGAAATTGGCGGGTGTGGCGATCCTGATTGATACAGGGACTAAGTCGAAGAGAAATTTATAGAAATAATGTTTTGTTTGGTTTGCTTTTGTAAGTTTATGCATATCAGAAAATTAATAATAAAGTAATCTATTCAATGACCAAAAAAACACTTATTTGACAAATATGAACACAGCTACACAATTATACAGCCTACATATATACAAAAAGCATTAATACTTGTTATTAATACAAGCACCAATTTGTACACAACCACATCTACATATTTTATGCAAATTGAATTTCAAGTAGAAAATAAAATCCTGTATGATGTCACAAATACATCCACGCCATTTGGACCAGCGCATCACTTTTATTTCTCATCGTGATTTACAACAAAACACCCTTAATACCTCCACCACTAGACAGTGCTGCAGTTCAGTGTACCTCTAACATAGCAGTTGTGTGGTCGTGATTTATACACCATTATCAGTTGCTAATGGGACTGCGAATGTGTATTCTCACAGTTCAACCTCCATGTCAACTAGCACTCACTGGGAGACCTGCTACAGCAGAGTCCAATTGTGCATTAATGAAAACCATGTGCCCAGACTCTGTCAAACTCCCTGCTAATTCCTCAGCTCTTTTAAACCCAATACTTTGAGTCAAGCAATGCTTCACTTGCACACTATACTCAAGACCACACCAACGTAATCCTTAATCTCTCAAGTAAACAAGGCAAAATGTTTTCAACTGCCTGCGCTTGTCATAACAAGAATCCTTTTATTCTGTTTCCACATGCATTATTATGTCTGTGAAGCCATCCTGGAAAGCCTTGTGAATGGCAGATTTCTACTTTTTCTTTTTTCCACAGGAGCAGTGAATGAAAAAGAGCTTTCTGAAACGCACAGGACAGAGGAGTATGGAGCCCGTGGAGCCCAGTGTGTTTATCTATGTCACAGTCTATCGGTGGCTGACCGTGAATAAGTTGGTGGGGTGGAGGGGTGTTTTTGTTTCCATGGCAGATGGGGCCCTAGCTCTCTCTCTCTCTCTCTCTCTCTTTCTCTGTCCAGGAAGTGGCGCAAACACAAACCACACTGAGCGTGTTGTGCTTTCGGCCTGGCCATGGCTTGCAGCGAGGCAGCGGTCAGGCCTGAGTCTCTCCCTGGGTGGTCTGGCCCTGCGAATGTTTATGATCTAAACCAACCTAATCCAACTGGCTTGTTTAAGGGAATTGAGAATGATTTACAAGAGCGGTGATGGCCAGGAATAGGAAATCAGAGGAAATCGAGGCAGAGCTTCAAGTCTGTGGTGCAGCATTATGACTCTGCTTTGCTTCGATCTATCTGGTCTCATTATACTGGGCCGAAAGTCTTTATGTTGACTGCTTCAATGGCAAGTGTCTGGATTCTGGCTTGATAGCATAATGCTCAGCGGATTTGTGTCACAAATGTTGGAATTTTGTAACAATTAATGCATATTTCAATTGGATGATCCCAAAAGACAAGTCAGTTCATTCAGTGTAGTTGCCACACTGTAAAAAGTTATATGATCATTTAGTCCCAACAGCATATGTTTTAGGTGATTGTTTACTTATTAAACTAAGTTAATCATGTTATAATTTTATAAGTTAATTTATTAATTTGCTGGAAATTAGGACTGAATTTAGAAATAGTTTGAAACAAATCTTTGCGCTTTAGTGGAGTGAGAGTTTCCACCGTTTCCTTACTCCACCAAAGTAAAGGAGTAAAGTAAAGAGTAAAAGTAAAATAAAGAGAAAGTAAATAGGCTGAATGGAGGAGGCTCGTTCTCTATCCTTGTGCTGTAGATGGTCTGTTTAACTGTTTATCACTAGTGAAGTGTTCAGTTTTTCCACTTACAAAGTCAAATAATATAACGAATATTGTTTGTTATATTGGTTATGCTGAATATGAATAACAAATATTGTTGGTAATATAGTTAAATTATTGGTTATATTAAATACGAATAATGAATATTCATATTGGTTATATTGGAATATGAATAAAGAATATTGTTGATTTTATTATATTATTGGTTATATTGAGATATAAAAAACAAATATTGTTGGTTATATTGGTTATATTATTGGTTATATTGAGATATAAATAACAAGTATTGTTGGTTATATTGGTTTATTATTGGTTATATTGAGATATAAAAACAAATATTGTTGGTTATATTGGTTATATTATTGGTTATATTGAGATATAAAAAACAAATATTGTTGGTTATATTGGTTATATTATTGGTATATTGAGATATAAATAACAAATATTGTTGGTTATATTGGTTATATTATTGGTTATTTGAGATATAAAAACAAATATTGTTGGTTATATTGGTTATATTATTGGTTATATTGAGATATAAATAACAAATATTGTTGGTTATATTGGTTATATTATTGGTATTTGAGATATAAATAACAAATATTGTTGGTTATATTGGTTATATTATTGGTTATATTGAGATATAAATAACTAATATTGTTGGTTATATTATTGGTTATATTGCAATATGAGTAATGAATATTGTTGGTTATATTGGTTATATTATTGGCTATAAAATATGAATAATGAAAATTGTTTGTTTATTGGTTATATTATTGGCTATATTGCAATATGAATAATGAATATTGTTGGTTATATTGGTTATATTATTGGCTATATTAAAATATGAATAATGAAAATTGTTATATTGGTTATATTATTGGTTATATTGCAATATGAATAAAGAATATTGTTGGTTATATTGGTTATATTATTGGTTATATTGAATATGAATAACAAACATTACTGGTTATGTTGGTTATATTATTGGTTATACTGGAATAGAATAACAAATACTGTTGGTTATATTGTTGGTTGTATCTGAATACGAATAGCAGATATTGTTGGTTATATTGTTTATATTATTGGTTATATTGGAATATGAATAATGGATGCTGTTTGTTATATTATTGGTTATATTATTATTATTCATACTGAATATGAATAACAACTATTGTTGGTTTTAAGTTATGCAAGCTGTTTTAAGTCAGTTTAACATAATATAAGGCTCATTTGATTCAGCTTACAAATTTAAGGCTACCACGATTTTTTTACAGTGCATAGAATAGGGCAAATTTGCAGTTGAAGTCAGAATTATTAGCCCCCCTGTTGATTTTTTTCACCAATTTCTGTTTAGCAGATTAGAAGAGCAGATTTTTTCAGCACATTTCTAAACATAATAGTTTTAATGACTCATCATTTCTAATAACTTATTTATGATTTATTTTATCTTTGCCATGATGAGTAAATAATATTTTACTACATATTTTTCAAGACACTTCTATACATCTTAAAGTGACTGGTTAGGGTAATTAGGCAAGTTATTTTATAACGATGGTTTGTTCTTTAGACTATCGAAAAAAATATGTAGCTTAAAGGGGCCTAATAATTGTGACCTTAAAATGGATTGAAAATATTAAAAACTGCTTTTATTCTAGCCGAAATAAAAACAAATAAGACTTTCTGCAGAAGAAAAAATATTATCAGACATTTTGTGAACATTTCCTTGCTCTTTTAAACATCATTTGGGGAAATATAAAAAAAAAAAGGGGGGCTATAATTCTGACTTTTAACTGTATATAAGGCAGTATATTAGTAAATTTTCAATACTTTTAATCTTATTTTTATTATTATTATTTAATGGTATAATAACATTAATGGTAAAATACATTAATATCATATCGTATAAATATATCACAAACAAACAAACACAAACTTTAAACAGGTAAAGTAACACGCATTGTTGAATAAACACATTTTAAATAAGTTCATTTAAATGCATGAAATGAAAATATATAATAAATCAATGACTCTTTAAAAATTGTAAAATATTACATGAAATAAAAAATTTTATTTTTACAATGTTTTTAAAAGATTCATTAATTAATTTATATTGACATTTCAAGCATTTAAATTCACTTATTTAAAATGTTTTTTTTGTCAATAATGCATGTTACTTTATCTGTTTAAAGTTTTTTTTGTTATTTATTCATTTGTTTGTTGTTGTTGTTGTTTGTTTGTTGTTTGTTTGTTTGTTTTATTAATGGTATTATATAAAAGATAATAAAAATAATATTTTGTATTTGCTGACATTTAAAATTATATAGCATGTAAATTACTGTATATTTTTGTTCAAATGGATTTTTTTTTAGTTTAAAATTTTATTTCATGCACATCAATGAACTTTTTAAAATGTGGTTTATTCAAAATGCAGTTATTTCCAAATCAATTTACTTTTTGTTACTTGTTAATTTATTTGTTATATATTTTTTTTCACAATTTCAACTTAAACAGCACTCATCAAGGCCTGTTTTCCATAATGCAACACCTGCATCACATTTCCTCTCTGAGCCCCATCCCTCATGCCTTCATTACCTCAATCATGTCTGCCTTTACTCTTAAGCCCTCCACAGTTTGTCCTGGTCACAGGTTAGTGCTGTAAAAGAGCAGATAATCACTAGAGAAGTGTCAGTGTGGCCCTGGACTGACTTTTATTACCGCCTTTTCCTGAAACAGAGCCCTCTGCTGTAATGACAAAAATATTGCCATCTGTATGCAGTGAACAGCTTGTAAATAAAGATGAATCAGAGGTATTAGAACATAAAAACTCTTATTGCTGGATTGCCAGATGATGGCTAACAGACTGCTTTCATGTTAAATGGACCCACTGACCTTAACTTCGAAATTTGTATAAGTGAGAAGTAATCGTCCCAAAATTCATATCATAGAAACATTTATGAATGAGCTGTAATGTCAGCATTAAATATATTTTCTTTTATAGCTTTTCTTCTATATTATTTCCAAATGAAATGCTTTCAGAAAAAAAGTAGGGCAGCCAGCGCTTGATTTGATCCGCTGGGGAACTGTTGACTGGATCATGCTCCTATACATGGATATCATGAAAGCTTGAATATATAATTTATGATAAATTTATGACAATTCTGCCATACAAAATCTATTTTGGATTTCATGCTGGCTTTAATATGCATATTTGTAATTTTGCATTATTTAACAATACAATTGACTATTTATATCAGGGGTGCCCAAACTTTTTCTTATGAAGGGCCAAAAACCAAACTTGATTGATTGATATTGTGCGGAAGGTAATTATAGTTGCCATGGGTAATCTTCTAATTTATTTTATAATGTTAAAAATGACTAGAAAACATTGCTTTATATTAACTAATATAGTTTTAAACATTTTATAATGAACTTATTACAGTAAAAACAAAAGAATCTCATTTATAACAGAATTACACTAGGTTTTGCCTTAATTGCTGGCCGATGTCTTCTGCGTAGTTCTCTATCCGTCGAGTGAAATTATTTACATTTTTAAAAAATCTGATTTCTTTACAACATTTAATTGAACATTAAATTCAGTTTTCTTTTTTGGAGCTCAGCAATAAACAAATAAAAAGGTTACGTCAAATTACAAATAATGATCTCTCTGTTAAAGGCATTCGCCCCAACCCTCTCATTCATTCTCGCTGTCAGATGGGATGGTGGGTCAACTCAAAAGCTACAATGGGCCAACTTTCGCTGACTGGTCCTACTTAGAGCATCTCTGATTTATATAGACAAACCAATGTTGAATATGCATACTATATAATAAAACATGATTTAAAAAATTGTTTATTTCCTTACTATGACACATTTAATCGCAGTAAAGTGTTATACTTTTTTATATAGGCTTAAATACACTTTTGGACAAACCCAACCACTGGCTTAAGTTTTTAAAATGACATTTATAACCCAAGTTTAACCAACTTGTTGGGTTTTCCATATTTTGGCTTGAAATAACCCAAACATTTTTTTGATTACAAAGTGATTAAAGTAAAAAAAAGAATACAAAATATAAAAATGTGGCACGTTTAGCACTGTTGACTCACAGCAAGAAGGTCGGTGGTTCGAGTCTCGGCTGGGTCTGTGTGATGTTTGCATGTTCTCTTCTTGTTGGTTTGGGTTTCCTCCAGGTGCTCTGGTTTCCCTCACAGTCCAAAGACATGCACTATAAGGGAATTGGATGAACTAAATTGGCTGTAGTGGATGAGTGTGTGTGTGAATGAGCGAATTGTATGGGTGTTTCCCAATACTGGTTGCGGCTGGAAGGGCATTCACTGTGTAAAACATATGCTGTAATAATTGGTGGTTCATTCTGCTGTGGCGACCCCAAATAAATAAGGGACTAAGCCGAAGGAAAATGAATGAATAGATTAAAATGTTATAGTGTGAGAATACTATAGAGGACAAATAATCCATTACTGTCATTTTTACTATATACACTCTAAAAAATGTTGGGTTGTTGTAACCCAGTGTTGGCTGGGTCAGATATGGACAAACCCAATATTGGGTCAATTTTTCTATAAAATTTTATGACACTTTCATTCATTCATTCATTCATTCATTCATTTATTCATTCAATTATTCATTTTCTTTTCGGTTTAGTCCCCTTCCAGCAGGCACAGGATGTCAACATGACGCCAGATTGACGTTGTAGCCCAACGTCATGGGACATTACAATTTGTTTGGAAATGAAAAACGAGTTGATGTCAGAACCCAACCTCAGGCTGATGTCAATGTCCAATATCGAACAATGGATGTTGCATTTTGGTTACTTTCCATTGCAACCTAAAAACAACAATTATCAAAGTCTAATGATGTTACAGCTTGACATTGTGTGGACATTACCACTATGACGTCTATCAGACGTTGGATTTTGGTTGCCACACCTGATGAATAAATGTCAGTATTTGACGTCAATTAGTGTTGGTTTAAGATGTTAGATTTGGTCCCTTTCCAACACCAACCTAAAATCAACAAAATACCAACGCCATTTCACATCATTATTGGATGTCAATATGAATTGTCCTTAAACACTGGTGACCTAAATCAAACCTAATGTCTTATGATGTTATGCATCTGCTGGGTTATTCATCAGGGGTCGCCACTGCAGAATGAACCGCCAACTTATTCAGCATATGTTTTACACGGCGGATGCCCTTCCAGCTGCAACCTAGTACTGGGAAACACCCATACACTCTCATTCACACACATACACTGCAGACTATTTAGTTTACCCAATTCACCTATCCCACATGTCTTTGGACTTGTGGGGGAAGCCGGAGCACACGGAGGAAACCCACGGAGATCATGCAAACTCCACACAGAAATGTCAACTGACCCAGCTGAGGCTTGAACCAAAGACCTTCTTGCAGGGGGTGACAGCGCTACACACTACAAACCACATCGCCTTAATGACACTTTAAAACCCATAAATACATATTTGACCCAACACTGACTGGATTACAACCCAACATTTTTTGGAATGTGTGTTACAGATTCCAGAACAACATCTCAACATCTCCTTCTGCAGAATTAGATATACAACAGTGTTTGATTGAATGTTTAGGCTTGTTTTGCATTGCACACATCTGTTTCAACCAATCTAGTTTCAATGATGCACATCACCAACATTTCGTATCATTTCCCTCCCACAGCCCAAACCAAAAGCAGATTTGCTTGCTTAGCTGGACATAAAAATGTAAATGAGAATGCTTGCTTTTGCACTCTGTTTGTGATCATTTAACGTGACCCCACAGAAATTGCAGCGGTCCATTCAGGCAGCACACCAGATGTTAAACCAGGGTCATGTAATCCATATGAGATTTCTCGGGTTATCCTCTAAAAAAACAACAGATTCACTTTACAAAAGAAGAAAAGATAAGGTGGCCAGAGTTTTTGTGCACTGTTAATCAAAAACAGTAACAGTAAGTTAGGAAACATAGCAAAGGTGCGAATTTATCACACAAACACTCTGAGCTTTAACACCAATATTTCTTTAGCTTTAACTTTTCTTTCTGCTTTTGATTTTTTTCTAAAGGAGGCAGCCTGCCCTGTTATTCCAATGTTTCTTCTGCAGGCAGCGACCAATGAAGCTCATCTCCTGTCCAGAGAAAACAAAGCTAAGCCACATTCCCAGAGTTCAATTTGCTGTTACATCGGAGGTCTGTGAATTGGGGTTTGGGCCATGCCTGTTGACTGAGGGGATCTGGGTGGAGAGAAGAGAAGACTTTACATTCTGACTGTGAAACTGGACGTTTAGTTCTCTGTGAACTTCAGGACAAGGGAGCTTTGTTGATGTGGGAAGCAAAAAGCTATTACAAAAAATGTGCTACAGTAAACCTTCCTAAAAAGTTACTAGGTACAGCGGTTATTACTGTTATAAAACCATAATAAAAATTGGATGTTTAAACGTTCTGTATTGTTTCTGTCAGTTTATGACATTGATTTTTTATGACAGTGGCGAGTAATACCGCATTACCACAATTTATTATGGTTATTTTATTTTTTTAGGAGTGTTGGATGCTACGAAGATGGAAAACGAGTTGTTTAAAGCAGTGTTTATGACATTCTTTTTGATTTATGTGTTGTATTGATAATATTATTTTCTTTTATACTATTTAAAGATATTTAAAAATAAATAGGGTGAACTTCTCTAAAGTGGGAAATTGCCTATAACGTGGGACACCTAAGATTTTTTAATCTGGTTACAATATGCTAAGTAAATTTAAAAAAATAAAACAAAGCACAAAGAAGAAGGTCAATGTCCTATTTAATAATACCATCATGATTAAAATGTTATTATTTAAGCACCAAATTACAATAGTGTTTGTAATTTGTATAATATGACAAATGCAACAGCAATCAAAGCATATTTTAGTACATCTGCTAAAAAAGGCCCAGTAAATGAAAATTCATACTGGAAAATTAATTATTATGAGCATAGGGGAGAACGGGGATGAAAGTAACGTGGGATGAAAGTAACAAATCGATTTTTTTCGAAGACCTGACAACATTTGCTTTCCAGGCTATAACAGCACATTCTGCATGCAACCTTTGATTGAGCTGCCAAATATCACCTGGTTTGGGATCGTGTCCCACTGTTAGCTCCAAATTTCAGTTTTAAGTGCAGAAAGTAAATTAAGTATAATTTTTTTCTTGTTACAAGTGTGTGTTTCTTTTTTCATGCATCACAGTAATTATAATTCTACAGGTTATTTACTGCAATAACACATCCTTGAGTTGCAATGTCTGAGTTTTTCAGTTTAAAAGTAAATCAGGTTTCAAGGGCAAGACTTCCTGTAGGGATTAAAGTAACACTGTTATTTTTGACCCACTGCTAATATACAAATCTTATTTTTCACTTCCACATTAGAGTTTGCAGTGTAGATGTTTTATCAAATTAATGCATATTGCCAATAATAATAATAATAAATTATTTTTTTAAAATGTAGAAAATTTTGCATTGTCAGGTTGCTTTTGAAACATTTGATGGAAGTGAAATGTTTATATATATATATATATATATATATATATATATATATATATATATATATATATATATATATATATATATATATATATATATATATATATATAATATATATATATACATACACACTATATATATATATATATATATATATATATATATATATATATATATAATATATATATATATATATATATATACATATACATATACATATATATATATATATATATATATATATATATATATATCTATATAATATATAATTATATTTATTGGATTTTCACAATAATACAGACATAACAATACATCTTCAAAAGACCGCAAAGAAAAATATCAACACAAAACAATGGAGAGAAAAAAAAGAAAAAAAACATAAAACAACAACAACAACAACAAAAAAAAACAAACAAAAAAAAACAAACAACAACAAAATAAGCCCAAATTATATATAAAACAGGGCTACCCCAAATAAAACAAATCAGAAAAAGGACTAAAATCATTACTTATTTTCAGATAATAATACAGTTACAATATTCCTTTTAGCATGATAGGGCAAAGACTAGGTTCCAAATAATCCAAATATGGAGTCCAAACTTTGAAAAATGTTCTGTTTGTTTGTTTTCTTTGTGTGTGTAAAACATGGGTAAGATGTTCCAGGGAAATTAACTCAAAATGATCTTGTGCCAACCTTTAAGTGATGGAGATTTATTAGTAATTGAATTAAGTAAAATATTTTTTTCTGGTGGCAAAGATTAATATATTATACAATTTCTTATTAGCTGATGAAAAAATGCGTCTATTAGGTATACCCAAAATCAATGAATCTGGGTCAAAATCCAGCTGCATGTTAAAGATCTTGGAAGTGAATTTTTAAATGAAAATGCAAATGAATGTTTTTTTGCAAAAATAAAGGACAAAATAAGTTTGCAGAGAACATTAACAAGGTCATAGTCAGATATGTTTAGAATAAACAAGATTATGCCAGTAAATCTAGCAAATATTGTTGTGTTACTTTTGGTCCACCTGTGTGTTACATTTGTCCCTGCTGATGGGGTCAAAAGTAACAATGTGCAACTTAAAGTTATAGTGAAGTTGTTCTACATTGTACAAAATAACACCTGATTTTGATAGACTACTCTTGTGAGTTAGTAACCGCACCACAAACATATTTCTGCTAAAAACTTTATCTTTTAAAATAAGGTTTTTATGAAAAATGGTACTTTCTCTCCCATTCTCCCCTATTATATGATATATGTATTGTATTGATATGATACATTTATTTAAATTTCAGCATGTCAAATTCTCATTGATATCTTATAAAACCACCTAAATTAAACACAAAAAAGGAAGATAGGCTATAATAAAATGCACTATATAACAATTTCAAATAGCTTATCTAGCTAAACTATTTGTAGAGCTGCTTTGAAACAATAATTATTATAAAAAAGGGCTATACAAATACACTTGAATTGAACTTCACAAGCAAATTACAAAAATGAAAAAACAAACTAAAATAGCCTCGTTCATAAACTACATCATCTATATAACAACAATAGAAGAATATGTATGCATCTAAACCCAATTCATATATCAAGCTACATACAAATAGAGATAAGTAATACAAGTAATAATCAAAATCATCTATTCACGCTGTCTTCGCTTTCTGTTTCACACAGAGGAACCAATTCTCTTCGCGGAACCAAAGTTTGAGTTGTGTTTTCCGTCCGACGCATTTCAAAGTAACGGTCTTATGTCATTATCCAGAAATCTTGTCAGTGTTCTGCAGACAGCCAGATATAAAATATTGTCACCGTTTTCAGATATTAATAAACTTTTCATTTATCTAGTTAGACACTCTCGGTTTTAACAGAACTTATTTGAAGATAGCGAGGCAAGCGTGATCCATATGATCGTCTGCTACAGTGCTGCAGCTTTCACGTGCACGGACTCAGTACTTTACACATTATAAACATCTGGACGATAAACACCGGTAAGTCGACTGTGTGTGTGTGTTTCTGAACAACAGTTGTAGAAGTAGTTATGTTTTATCGTGTGTCTCAATTGACGTGTGTAGATGATGAAATTAGAGTCCTGACAGGAGTAATGTCTTGAACATCACATGATGAAACATATTCAATATAATATTCCGTCTGTCAGTCTGCTAGAGTGTTTTATTGTGAGTGTTGTTGTTGTTTGTGGACTAAAGGTGTTGTTTTGTACTTCAAGTGTACGGGATGGAGCTACAGGCGGTGCTGATGGCAGCCGGTGGAGGCTCCAGGATGATGGATCTCACCTATAACACCCCTAAACCTTTGCTTCCTGTGGGCAACAAACCCCTCATCTGGTATCCCCTTAACCTGCTGGAGAGAGTGGGCTTTGAAGGTAAACCTGCTGTCATATAAGATAACAGTTCAATAGAAGTGTCACCTGAGTGTCTGAGGTTGACAATATTCAACACTGTTTTCTAGTAAATAAGTGTGTCATCTGGCTATTTAAAAGTGCCGTAGGTGATTGTCTTCAGAAACATTTGTTGTTGTGCTGGTTAAGTCTTTTCACATCCCAATAGTAATGATTGAAGTTAATGATCTAAATGTATTTATATGTATTTTTATATTCTGAGGTAGGCATAAGCTTAAAAAATGTTCATCCAATTAAAAATTTCAGGCCGATAATTCCTATAATTCTGATAAGTAGCCCAAACTATCTGCAAATGTAGATTTGTACAACTGCATGTGGACGCGAATGACAGCGGTAAAAACAAATGCTGAATAAAAACTTATAAAAATCCTAAATGAATACTGGAGTTACTTTTGCATGCTGGAAGAAGGATGACACCATGGCTGAAGTATTTCTATTAGATAGGTTCTGTTTTAATGTTCTCTTTTAAAACTATTTTAGTCATGCAAAGCTTAAGTTGATTTTGTTGTAACAAATGGGTTTATGCTCAGAAGGGTTGTTCAGTCACTGAAATCTTCCAATGAAAAATTGATGTGACAATTTTAAATTTCATATATATATATATATATATATATATATATATATATATATATATATATATATATATATATATATATATATAATGAATATTTTTTCGAAAATGAATATCTATATCCATTTCTCAGTGAATATAGATCCTATATTGGTGCATTTGAACCAAACAGATTTATTAAACATAAATATTTATAAAAATAATTTTTTAGTCATAGAACATCTTTTAAAAAGGAAAGATAATACATTTAAATGTATGCAAAATATTGTAAAAAACAACAACAACAAAAAACAAACTACAACATTTCAACAAAATTGTATATATTTTTTGTTTCTCTTGATTTTTTTTTTTTGTAAATTTTTCCATTTATAAATTTGGGCTACAAATTTTTAAAACCATTATTGTAAGTTGTTTTGTTAGATTAGCTCCAGATTTGGCTTCAGTACTGACTAAACTAATGCATATGCACAATATAATATTGTAAATCTTCCTTTAGAAAATATGAATTTAAATAAGAGATTTGTGAGGGGTGTACTCATATTTGCTGAGCACTGTATACTAAAGGTCTAATAATCATGTGCATGTCATCTTTGTTAGTTTACTCATAGACTGTAACTGTATAATTTTCAAAAACTTTACATAACAGCATTTTAGTTTTTTTAAATGAATGGCCAAAATCATGTAGAAAGTTTTGAAAGCTGAAAACCTTCCTGTTGTAAAGCGCTCTAAGCTTCATTTCTTGTATGAAAGATAATAAACTAATTTAATTATTATTATTTTTACAGTGATAATTAGTTGTTGTGAGTTGTTTAAAATTTTACATTTTACCTTTACAATTCGTCCATGCTTTCTCTAGTTAAATGATTATGAGATGAGATCGTGAGAAACATTTATATAACAGTCTACATAACAGACCTCACAGTTATATCATGCACTCTGTAAAATAACAAAAACACATCCATTTAGCTGACTCATGCTTTAATAGCCAATCAGAAGCTCTGCTTGTAAAGAGCCCTGAATGGATTTGCTGACATGGGATTGGTTGACGTTATTGGGGGTGGGATTTGGGAAGTAGGTGTGTGGGTGGTTGTTTAGTCAACAAAATAGCTTACACACATTTAATCTGCAGGTGGTAGTAATTTGTGCAGGTTGCTTAAATTGAACTAATAAAGTCCTTATTTCATAAATAGGGAAGGTAGAGTAGTTTTTACAATTGCCGTACTGAAATGGCGTGGTTTCCATGATACACCCACCCGCACACATGCTGCTTCTCAGTTTTAGTGTCAAGGCTTTTTTTTCCTTCAGAAAACAGGAGCTTGATTTTAGAACTAGATTTTTCAAATTTTGACTGCACAATTTGAGTATAAGGATGTACACTACTGGTCAAAAGTTTGGGATCAGTAAAATTTTTAAATGTTTTAAAGCATTTATAAGCTTATCCCGGTCACCAACGCTGCATTTATTTAATCAAAAATACAGTGAAAATTGTGAAATGTTATTGCACTATAAAATAACTGTTCAAACGTAGTTTAAAATTTAATTTAATAGTTTATTCCTGTGATTTTAATGATGAATTTTCAGCTTCATTACACCAGTCTTCAGAGTCACTCACATGATCCTTCAGAAATCACTCTAATATTAATTATTGTTATTATTAATATTAATATTATTATTAATGTTAATAGTAATAAAAGCAATAATGACTGGAGTAATAATTTAATTTGAAACTACATACTAGGGTGGGCGATGTCAACCAATTTGGCATTGTATGATGTCATGTAAAACATTGCGATGAACGATGGCATCGGTAAATTAATTATTTATGAATAATTAATAATTTCATTATGAATTGATTATTTGTAGCCTACTGTTTCAACTACCTGACTCGCATGGTCTTTGTTTTACCCATAACCAAATCATAAACACATAAAGATAAGTTACACACAAATTACCACCTGTCAATCACTTTTTCAGCGGAACTCTGGCATGAATAGGCAGAGTGATCTGTATAATGGCGTCGACAAACATGGTTGGTAAAAAAAAGGTACTCAACCAACAGTATCTGAGGTTTTTCGCTAAAATTACGAAGTACAAGTGTGAAAGTGAAATATTGAAGCCGTGTACTGGTGCTGTGTCACGTTACCTGATAGATTCAAAAGCCTAAAAGAGTCGTTAGATGGAGACAAGATGAATTAAAAATCACCTTTAACAACTATAGTGAGACGAGATCCAGTGGTACCACTCCTTGATAAGGATGACGTGCACTGCTTTCTGGGGTTTTGTGCTCAAATCACCCGTTAACTGCCTGAAGCTTAGACATGCGCATACACTGTAGCTCATGCCAGAGTTTGTGTGTGTGTTTGTGTGTGGTCACGTGGTGTGCGTTTTCAGCGGTATTGTGTGGACTGAGATCTGTTCAAAAAAGCTAGGTGAAACGCCAGTGTGGACATGTATTGTCTTCGTTCTAAAATGCCATTTTAAAACTAAGATGTATTAGTGTAAACGGGAGCGTGTGTAGGGACCCAACCCTACTACATACATTAATTAATAAATAAATATTTAATAAAAAGATATTTTACAGTTTTACAGTATATACATTTTTTTTTTTACATTTAATAATGCTGCCTTGATGAACAGAATAAAAAAAAAACTGACCCTAAACTTTTGACCGGTAGTCACTCTACAGAAGTAACATTTGTAATTATTGCATGTGTTCAAATGGAAACAGCATGCAGAGGTGCATATGTTGCCTAGATTACAAACTGTGTACAACTAAACTGTTAAAAGACAAATGAAATGAAGCCAAGGTATATTCAGTCTAACTTCTTTAGCCTAAAAGGACACTGAATGATAAGATACAATTACACAATTGCAGTAGTCAAATGCACCCCAGACAACTTATGCTGGCCCATTCCAACTGTAATAAATTGACTTCAGTCTAGTACTTGAGGACTAATGGCAGAGTGCCTTATTCTTTAAGCCAGCATTTTTTTTCCTCAAACTAAGAAATAAGAGCCTTTCAGCAGGTCCACCCTTATTTTGGGCCAGCATAGCATGGAGCAGTATGTTGTTTAATAATGCTAAAGACTAAAATTATATAAATGTAATGATTTAAATATAAAATTAAATTAAATAACATTTTATATTAAACAAATTCAATGTTTAAATAATTTCAATTTATACGTTTAAAAGATAGGTCATTTTTACTTTTTATGGCAGGAAATTTTGCCCAAAATGCTGATTTATAATTAAAAAACTAAATAAATACAAAATTTTAATTAAATGTAAATAAAAATGTGCGTTTTAAAATGTCTTTTAATTGACATTATTAATATATCTACATATTAAAACATTAAATAATCCACTTTTGGATATGCTGTTTAAAATGTGTTTATGATTTCTTTTCTCTTTGAATTGATAAATTATTCCTTCTTTTTATTTTTAAGTGTCAATTTTAATACTCCATACACAGGACTACTCCTTCATTCATACTGTAAATAACTGAAAGAAGGGTGTTTGAAACGCTGTGTGTTCAATTCACTGATGAAGCACATATGAGAGCCAGTACAGCAGGCGTACCGTCTTGAGTGTCTGTGTTTAATGCCTTCATAATCATTAAATGTTTATTGTTCACACCTAGCCGTATTGACTAACCATGCGATCCAGCTGGTATGGAGTTTGTGGGTATGGCCGTTTGCCTGCTCAGCAGTACAGTATGGACCTTTATGTGTGGCACAGTCTGTCCTGTTAACAGCCAGAGAGCCAGCCAACAAGACCCTGCAATTAGCTTTACCAAGTCTTGCATAAACTATGGTAAGTAAGCTGCTTCATTAGAAAATATTTACGCAGTAAAGCAGAAATCATCAGAAGCAAAACTTCTTCCAATTGGCTGAAAGTATCTCATACTGGGCATATGGCAGGTAATTCACAAAGACTCAATTGAAGGTGTCTTGTCTAATATATATTTAACACATCTGAGGTTGCCACAGCTAAAAATGGTCAAGAAATAGTTTTGTGAAGTGAAAATGGTTTTTTCTGCTTTTTACCTTCCATTTTTAATGAGTGTTATCGTTATGGTCTATTTCAGAGGTGATTGTCATCACAACTAAAGAGGTTCAAAAGGCCCTTAGCACTGATCAACGCTTGAAGACGGATGTGAAGATGAAGTTGGATGTGGTTGCATTCAAGAAGAGGCTGATATGGGCACCGCAAGATGCTCTTCGACACATCCAGCAAAAGATCAAGGTGTTGTCAAGTGTCAATATCACACGGTCCCGCTGAGTTATAACATTTGTTGCATTGCCATTTCAACACAAGTTCTTTTCATCCTTAAAACACATTTTCTCTCTAAACACCCAACCATGTGAGTTTGATTGGTTGATAGGAATGATTAACCAAGGTGTTAATTCAAGAACGTGTCATTTAGCAAAACATTGTGAGTTAATAAAGGCATGCTGTTATGACAAGAAACAGTACATAAGAACTTGTTTATTAATGATTACTTCTTGCTGGATGAAATATTTGAAGGTTAAGTTTGCTAAATATTAACTAGATTTGTGTTGTTAATAAAACAATTTACCATCACCATTGTACAATTAATATTTACAATAGGATATCTTGGAAAATGCTACATTAGTCTGATTGCACTGAAAGCCTGCTTCCATCCTCCCTTGCCAAATACCACCCAAAGCCACGCTTCTGAATGCATAAATGCACATTAGTCATCTAGATCACTACAATACATCACGTAACATTCACCAGAAAGTAAAATTGAGTTAGTAATTACAATATCAAACTTGCCAAATAAAAAGAAGGTAAATTGTTGATCTTTGGCTGCCATTTTCTGTCTGAACTGCATCCGTGAACGTACCAATGTTGTTATTCTTTGTGTATGAACAGAGGTATGATTTCATATTTTTACAGCCAGGTGGGATATCCATTTGCAATGATGAACTTTACTTGGTTTAATTTTAATGTTAATTAAAATTTAATGTTTAAATTAACACTTAATTTAATGACTGCTATCAGGGTGTGAAGAGACCTTTACTGAAGACAATCACCTATTCCACCTTTAAGGGTGCTTAAACATTTGGTTCAATTGCTTGGATTACACTGAAGTTTGAGTGACCTGCAGTCCACCTACCAAACCTCCCAACAGCCCTTGCACTTGATGGAAGCAGATTAAAATGGATTATAAGATGATTTATACAAATTGCATGTCAGTGAAAGGGAAGTTGTTTAAAGACAGTTATTATAGATTGTGTCTTTTAACTTCATAGCTTAACTTGAAGGCTTTTGTTTAAAAAGTTTCAGTTCAGGCTTTAATATTTTTGTATTCCCACATATTGTATGCATTATTGGTGTTGAGGTTTTTGGAGAAAAGGAATGTCAGAGCCCTTCTCTATTTAATTACGGAGCATCAGTTTACACATTTCTGCAGCACAGTTAGCCACGTTCTATTAAAACCTGCTGTAAATTGCCTGACTATGTGAGGTATTTCTTGACAATTGTAAGAATTCTCAAGTTCACATCTTAAAAGCAAAAAAATAATAAATAGTGCAAACATAATATAACCTAATATTTGCAAACGTCATCTTAATAACAGTAACAGTCTTTTAGAGTCAGTCTTTCATGAGCTGCAATATTAGTTTAATCTCAGTGAATGCAGGCCCTTTTGCGATGGTGAACGCGCTGCAATTTACAACATCATGACGATTAAATGAAGGATTAAATAGAGCATCTCATGCTTAAAATGTGTGGCAAACGCTGTTACCTGCAAAGCAAACTCCCTCAGGCTTTACAGTGAATGGTTTTAGTCATTTTCATGGCGGACTTTAACCCACTGGAAGTCTTTTATCCACTCTTCAAAAAGTGTAAATGGTGGATTAACATTCACCACATGATCACTGATCAAATGTGCCGTTATTTGTAACTTCAGGTGGCTTGTAAAACTTAACATCTTTCAGAGTTGTTACACTCTCTCGTGCTCGATTTATCCACCGTCCCGGAACATTGAGCGTGAAAGTTCTGGAAAACCGTTTAATGCCTTGTTATGATAGAATTATACACCTTTCAATTAGATGCCAGTTATTCAACTGTATTCAGCATTTGAAGTGGATCAAAAAAGTTTTTCAAAGTTGTCCTAAGACTAGAAAATTCAATACACATTTGGTTTTAGGACAACTTTAATATGAGACCTTCATCGCCTTCAATACTGTATACATGAAATGATGTTGAATTTGATAAAGAAGACATGATCTAATGATGAATATGAGCATTTGACTCCTTCAAAGAACTTCCTAGATCATATTTGTAATCTGGTTTGTAGCCAGCATTGGTGTAGCAGCAGATTTGACAAATGAGGCGTTCTCTCTGATTAAAGAGGGTCATAAAAGAGTTAGAAAACACGATGTGATGAATTTCATCACTGTAAATATTGTACTAAACCTAGTTAGCCGAAGCATGGTGACTAAATGGAAGAAGCATAATCATGGTACAAGCATGCACGTCCATGTAAGCATATGTGTGTGCCGAGAGGTGTGTAAAACCTGGCAGGCAAACACAGCCTCACCTGTGTCCCATGTGAGCTGGCCTGGGGTCAGTGGAATGAGGTGAGGGGCAGATCCTGTGTGCCACAGGGGGACCTTTGATCCGTGCAGCTCTGCAATGATGGCTCCAACTCTACAGAATGCCTCATTTCACCTGCTGAATGCCCAGTGGCTAGAGACGACAAACTCCACAAACACATGATGTCAAAAGCCTTCCCCTACCCAGACTAATGCTCATGGGCCTACTGCAGGACATGTGGGAGAGTTGTTATGTGGAATAAGGCAGTAATGAAACATCCTGGTGGGATTTTAGGGTCACTGTTGGGTTTCAAGATTTTCTGAGACTAGTTCCAGCTAAGCGTTTGCTGTTGCTTGGTGTGGTGTAGTAAGTGTTAAAGATCTGGCTAGTAACCAAAAGGTTGTAGGTTCAATTCACAAGCTTTCAATTTTGTATCCTTGAGCAATACATGTCAGTTGTGATTTTCTTTTTAATAATTGCTGTGGTGTCTGTACAAATAATGTCATAAATACTGTATCCATATTATATATTATTTATATGTATAAGTTTCAGAGAAGTTTCTGACCCCATAGTGCCTTTTGATTAAATTACTAATTCTTTAAATATTCATAGTTTTTTGAATGCATGATTGTAGGGCTGGGCCGATAAATGATAATATAATGAATCGCAATAAAATTTATGTCAATAACAATGATAAGCTCTGGAATTTTTACTCAATATTGATCTACGAGCCAATCACAGAGCAAAAATGTGCATCAATGCTAATCTAAAAGTGTGTTGATAGTTTGGATGCAACGATTATATATTTTGGGTTGTACGATTATATTTTGGTTGTATAATCTGAGGAATAATTACGGTTCAAGGATATCACGATTATTATGCATTCATTAATTTCAAAACATTACTAGTTTAGAAAATCACATGAAAACTCCTTATATTTTAAAGGGTTGTTTATTGCTGCTCAGTTACCAAATATACTACAATAATGATATAATAAGTAATAATAATAATAATAATAATAATAATAATAAATAATAATAATAAAAATACATAACAGTACAGCACAAAATAATAAATAATAATAATAATAATATTTCTCTTTGGACTTAAAAAAAGTAAAAAAGTTTTGGCATTTAAACAAGTAATAATTTTACTCTAAAAATAAATGACAGAACAATGAATGAAGGAATAAATAAAAATAAGGATAAGTAAAAAATGTTTTGACTAATATAAATCTAAGTATTTCCCTTTTTAAAGAGAACAAATGTTTGTCAAATGTAGTTTTTGTCACATGGGGAGCTCACAGCATTCTTTCAACTAGGTGCGCCTGGAAAGCATGTGCACGTCGCAACTATGCACGCAAAAAAAGAAATAACAACTTGCGCACACAAAATACGTAATATGTGAACAGCCCTTAGTTAATAGCCTCAGCCACAGTTAATCCAATGTGTGTGCGTATTAGCCTCGGTGTACGAGCTTGGAAATTTAAACTAGCGCACAGTTGGCACTTATTTAGTTTCAGTTTTGTTCAATGCAGAAATGTGCTGCTGAGAAGCCTTTACGATTAATTAACCATAACGAATTAAAGCGCAGTTAATAGTGAAATCGGTTAATCATTGCATTTCTGGTTGGAGTGTTCCGAAGTTTTGACCATTGAAAATGTATTGGTCTAAAATATGTCATGCCATATAATGGACCCTCTAATTTTTGTGGCTTCAGTCATTTTTTGCGGTGCACTTTTAAATCTGGAAGAATAAACAACTTATAACAAAATATATATTGTTATTGTGCAATATGGAAAATTATTTATCAATTTATCATTTTTGCCAAATATTTAATGATTCAATACAATTTCTAATCAAATCTAAATTTCATGTAAATGGCCGATATTATATTGAATTGTGATCAAATTTGTCAATAACAATAATAAGCTCTGGACTTTTTACTTCATATTGATCTACGAGCCACTCAGACAGCAGAAATGTGCATCAACGGGAATCTAAAAGTGTGTTGATATCAGAGATGTACCAAATTTACAGAAATATATATCGTTATCATTCAATATGGAAAATAATTATCCAGATTGCATTTTTGCCATATCACTCAGCCCTAGATGATTGTAAAAATGTATAAATTACAATTTTATTTAATGATTCAATACAATTTCTAATCATATCTAAATTTAAAGTAAATGCTTTAATTTAAAATGTGTGCTCGCATGCATTTTGATTACAACATTTGACAGAAATAAAAAATCAGCATGTTGATGATAAACTTTGCAGTGTAAAATATGAGTTACAAAAAAAAAGAAAAAAAAATTCCCCCGACAAGTGGTCCCAGACTTTTGTGCCCCACTGAAGTCATTTCAGATAATAACAGCTGCTAAAAGATTAATTAGATTGTTTCTGAAGTCCAAATATTGTGTCTATCATAATCAGATGCATAAGTACATTTGTATCATACTTTTTCCACACTACACTTATGACAGTGTAAAATCTCAGAGAGAGGGATGTCTTAAACATGTGCGAACGCTCATCGCAGGAGATTAGCTCTCAATAAATATCAGTGCAGTGGAAAAGGGAATGTTGAGGAGGAGGGCCTGCCGGAGCACGCTAACCGCACAGATGCATTTATTTCTAATCCTAGAGAGAAATGAGAGATTAAAAGCATTGAGTTGCAGAGCCCTCCAGTGCACGAACAGCCCCACTACGTGTTGAGAGATGAGCGCTGGCAATAGGGGCCCTAAATCCCCATTTATTGTATGGTCTAAACACATAGTCTACTCCCTTGCTTCGGCAAACAACACGGACATAATGGAAGCATCTGACAGAGTGCCCGACTTTTAAAGCACTCTTTCATTAGCCCTTGTTTGAGTTCATACTGATGCATTGAGTCAATGTTTGTACAGAAACTGAATAATCTTCGTGTTGTGTAGCATTCTGCTGGCTTTTGTTAGTAATAAGGCTCCGAGTTCACCAGGATCAAGTCGTTCCCGATCAACTTGTGTACTCATTTTTCCTGAAAAAATGCACTTACATGTTTTAGTGTGCACCAGGTGGTCTGGGGTAAATGAGAATCTGCATTTTTTGCTCAGTTTTTGGCCTTTTGAGATGATTTTTATGTACAATGCAAAATTTTTACGTCACCGAATTAAACCAAGAAACGATCCCCAGAGTCTCTGTCAGCTTGAGTCTTAAGAGTTCAGAGTTGTTGCTTTTTCCAATTTTTTATTATGTTTTGTCAGAGAAAAAAAAAATATTCCTTCATATGGACTTATAAATCACACGTCATTTTTTTGAGTGGAGAAGTTACAACACTGTCAGAAAAAAAGGTATGGTTGGGTCCATTTGTGAACACTTGGGGTACAAATGGTGAAAATGCACCCTCAATGGTTCATAGTAGCACCTTATAATACTCATATGCACCATTTAAGGGTAAAAAAATTTACAAATATGTTTCCAACTGTCAAAGGGTCCATGTTTGGACCAATTAAGGCCCAAACAAAAGTACAATCGTGTATAAAAGGGTTTTTCATTTATATCAAGACAATAATTGTCATGAGTTGTTGGTTATTTGGTAGAAATGCATCCTGTACATTTAACAATAAAATAATTTCATTATATTAAACATGGTCTTATAAGTAATATTATAAATGTATAACTTTGATTAAAGAAAATGTAAACATAAAATAAATGTGAAGTGAATTGGGTTATAAAATCTAACAAAATAGTACTGCCAAAATAATACACCTAAGAACAAATAATAGATTTAAAAGGTCAAAACATTGAGTCAATGTTTGTACAGAAACTGAATAATCTTCGTGTTCAGCATTCTGCTGGCTTTTGTTAGTAATAAGGCTCTGAGTTCATCAGGATCAAGTTGTTCCCAACTTGGTGTACTCATTTTTCCTGAAAAAATTCACTTATATGTTTTCAGTGTGCACCAGGTAGTTTGGGAGAAAAAAAAATCTGCATTTTTTGCTCTGTTTTTGTCATTTTGAGATGATCTTTATGTACAATGCAAAATTTTGACGTCACCGAATTAAACTAAGAAACTGTCCCAAGAGTTTCTGTCAGTTTGAAGAGTTCAGACTTGTTTGTTTTGTTAGAGAAAAAAAAAAAAAAAATATATATATATATATATATATATATTTTTTTTTTTTTTTCTCCCTTCATATGGACTTATAAATCACACATAATTTTTTGGGGAGGAGAGGTTACAAAGCAATATACAATAGTTATCTTAGATAAATAAATAATTGAAGAAACAACTTCAAGTGTTTTAAACTATTACACAAAACTGAGTTGTACGAATTTTCAAAACAGTTCCTGTGTTGATATACATAAAATTCTCTATAGAAATCTTAGCATAATAATCCATATACAGTTGGTTCAGAATTATTAGACCCCCTGTTTATTTTTTTCCCCCAATTTCTGTTTTACGGGAGAAGATTTTTTCAACACATTTCTAAACATAGTTTTAATAACTCATTTCTAATACTGATTTATTTTATTTTTTGCCACGATGACAGTAATAATATTTGACTAGATATTTTCCAAGACACTTCTATACAAAGTGACATTTTAGAAGCTTAACTAGGTTAATTAGGCAGGTTAAAGTAATTAGTCAAGTTATTGTATAATGATGGTTTGTTCTGTTGTTTTCTGTCGAAAAAAAAATTGCTTAAAGAGGCTAATAACTTTGACCTTAAAATGGTTCATAAAAAATAACAAACTGCTTTTATTCTAGCCAAAATAAAACAAATAAGACTTTCACTAGAAGAAAAAATATTATCAGACATACTGGGAAAATGGCACAGTAGGTAGTGCTGTCACCTCAAAGCAAGAAGGTCGCTGGTTGGAGCCCCGGCTGGGTCAGTTGGCGTTTCTGTGTGGAGTTTGCAGGTTCTCCCCTGATTTCGCGTGGGTTTTCTTCTCCGGGTGCTCCGGTTTTTCCCCACAGTCCAAAGACATGCAGTACAGGTTGAATTGGAAGGCTAAATTGTTCCATAGTGTATGAGTGTGAGTGAGTGTGTATGGATGATTCCCAGGGATGAGTTGTGGCTGGAAGGGCTTCCGCTGCGTGAAACATGTGCTGGATAGGTTGGCGATTCATTCCGCTGTGGTGACCCCGGATTAATAAAATATCTAAGCCGAAAACAAAATGAATGAACGAATGATACTGTGAAAATTTACTTGCTCTGTTATCATCAATTGGGAAATATTTAAAAAGAAAAAGAATTCAAAGGGGGGGCTAATAATTCTGACTTCAATTGTTATGTGCCGACGTGGTGTGAAAATATATTCAACAAGGCGGCAACACTAAAGCTCCAAAAATACCAATTTATTAAATTAAAAAGGCCAACACAAAGCGTGTAACGTTTGGTCAACAACAGATGTTGACCAAAGTCTTTTATAAAACAACCAACATACAAAATCTATACTTGTATATAAACAAAATATGTAAAACAAATTAAAATTAATTAATTATAATCAAAAGCAAGAGACGGAAGGTGATTTTAAATTTTTTTTTTTAAATGAGACTTAAAAGCACCAAGGGAAGAGCATGACCTGATATGTAAAGGCAGACCATTCCACAGACGAGGATTACATGTCTTAAACATCTAAATTAAAATACATTTTTGAAAATTGTTATAGATCCTAAATTCAAACTTGTATCGCACCCATGAGAATACAACAAAAACAATAAAATACACTTTAAAGTGTAAGAAAGCAGTGTATTTGTATGGGATTTTGAATTCAATTCTCATTTGATTACTTGTTAAAATAGTTAAATGTGAGCAAGTTTTGCATGGCACCTTCAACTCTCAACTCAACTCATTTAAATCATTTAAAGTGTAAAATAAATGTAGCGCAATCACTAATATTTTAGTAAGTTCTGGTAAGAATAAGTTTATGGTTTCATTTTGCATAAAAGTTTCACAGAATGATGACGAAATATTATTTCACTCATATTTTGACATTTTAATAACTTTTGACATTTTAAACACTTTCAGTTATTTGAAACACTGACGAAAACACTTAGCTAGAATTTAATGTGCATTTACTTAGCTAATTGGTAAAACCTTAACTTAAATTTATACAGTATTTTCTAGTGCTGGGCAAAAATTCATTGTGATTAATCGCATCCAAAATAAAAGTTTGTTTAGACGTGTGTGTGTGTACTGTGTTTAATTATTATGTATATATAAATACACAAATGCATACATATATTTGAATTTTTTTTATTTATACTTAGATATGCAAATTATATAGAAATTGAAATAGCTGTGTAACAAAATTCTTTTGAATAGCTTCGTTTCTATGTATGTATGTGTGTGTGTTTATTACTCATACATCATAAATATATATAAAACACACATCCATATATTATGTCAAAACAAACTTTTATTTTGGATGTGACTAATCTTTGGCCAGCACTAATATTTTCTCAGTATTATTCTTGTTTTCTTGGGTCAAACTCTAAAGGTTTGCCAGTGAATCTCTTTTCAAATTGCAACATTTTTTATGCTAATGTTTATTGTTTTTCAGCCCGCAACTTAACATAGTAATGACAGCCCAATTGTGAGCCCACGTCCATAGCGGCAGCTGACTGAGCTGCATTTCTCCTTCCCTTCCTTTTTATTCCCTCTTATCCTGCGCTCGTCTCTCCACCCTCTTCCTCCGCTCTCCTCTTGGGTGGTCTCACCTGGCAGGCCCAGGGGGCAGCCAAGCAGAACTGGGAGTGTCTGTGGGTGGCCTGACCTCCCTGTGCCTCTCCTCCAGAGCAGCGCAGAACCACGGCCTACACTGAAAGGCCCAGCGTCAGCGTCAGAGTCAGCGGCGCTCAGATGATCCAACAGCTGACGCCCACTGCAGGACTGATCCAGCCTTCCGCCGGCCAAGAGGGCACGACCATTGTCAGGCCTCAGGCATTTGGCCACTTGTCGTGTCCCCTCAAAAATAGAAACCCCGGCTATGAAATGCTAAGTGGTTAGAGCTGCAGGGACAGATCGATTTACTTGGGTGGTTTACGATGGGTGGCCTGGCGTTGGTCACATTTTTTGCGTTTCATCAGCACACATTCCTGGTCGACTGTGAAGTCATGGTAAATGTTTGGATGTTTGAGCGTTGGCTGTTCTGTGGTTGCTTCGACTTCGCTCTGCAATTCTTTTATGTACTGCGGGAATGGAGTACACATTTACAGACATAGCCTGCCGATTGGCTATTTTGGTGACTGCACTTAAAGGAATAGTTCACCCAGGATTGAAAAACAAAAGAAATGTTTTCATTTACTTCACCTTGTGTCGTTACAAACTTGTATGTCTTTCTGTGACATTCAGAAGATGTTTTTAAAAATGTTGAATCGATGCGTAAAATGTAATTGAGTGTAATTTGAGCTTTCAGTATGTAAAGATTTAGCCTATTTATTTATCTTATCTTCTTAACATCTTGAAACCTTTGACACACACTCAATGGTCATATACTGTTCAAATAGAGCATTCTTTATTTTAATGTCATGCAAAGAAATAAAGCCAGCTCCCTATGGCATAGTGGATTTAGACTCTAATTATAGCAGTGTGGTTTTAATTACCTGATCTTTCAACATGATGCTGGTGAATTGAAGGTGTTGCGCAAACTTATCTGCATCGCTGTGATCAGCTTTCTTTGGTGCAGCTTTCTCGTTATTCTTTTTTGTTTATGTTTTATTGAGAGAAAAGAGAATTATTTATATATTAATGTTGCAGTCTTAGTGTTCATTATTATTATTGTTTAAAACAAAAAAACCCAACAACTTCAATCTCCTGTGCACGAGTGTGAGCACGAGTAGCAAGTTGCTGGTTACAGTTAACTTAATAGCCACAGGTGTCACTAATAGCAATGGTTTCTACATATAGCCTCTTCAATGAGAAAATCACAGAAAAATATGTTTGCCAAATTCAATTAATTATAAATTAAAGCAATTTCATGTCACGTTTGTGGTTCTCAATCAGTGGACTGGGATTAAACAACCAGATCTGTATCCAGGGTGTCCACGGGGTCTTAAAATGTCTTAAATTTCCCAAAAAAGATATATTTTAGGATTTTAAAAGTCTAAAATTGACTGAAATATTGTGTTGTAGGTTTTTAAATCATTTTGAACAGGTTTTAATTTTCCAATGTCTATGTAAAGTTATCCAATTGGCCCAACACCTGAACAAACTAAATTTGTATTTTTTTTTGACGCAGGTAAAAATCTTTTCCATTGGCTCAACCGGGCCATTAGAAAAAATGTGTTTGGCCCTGCAGAAGTCTAAAATTTCATTCATAATGGTCTTAAAAAGTCTTAAATTTGACTTTATGAAACCTGCAGAAACTCTGTAATCACCCCCATACCCTCATTCATTATCACTGTAAAAAAAAAAATTTATGCTGCTTTAACTTATTTTAACAAGTTAATCAAGTTACAACTAAAGGTTTAACTTAATATTTTTAGTCCATTTGATTGATGTAAATTGAGATGACTAGTAAAGTTCATTTGATTCAACTAAAAAAGGTAAATCAGCAAGAATTTATACAGTTTACAAATATAGTCTACTTGAAGAAGTAAATGAACACAAGTGAGGGAATTTGAGCACTTGTTTGCTGATTGATTAAATCCCTCAAATAAAGTAGATTTTCAACTGCTTGGTCAGTCCCTGTGATCGTTATTTAGCACTTAGCCTGCTGTCTATTAGTATTTAAACTAAGAATTTCAATTTCTGTCATGTATACAAACGTTGCTTTAATTAAATAATAGTTTATTTGGAAACTTACACTGTAAGGATTCTGCTCTGGATGCTATCTTGTGGTCAGTTGTGGAATTTCATTCAGTGTGCGATCTCTCACAATGCATTATATGTATATTCTATCTGTTGAGTGTACATGGGTTGTACACTTGTTATTGCAATGCATTGTAGGATTTATTGAGTGTACTTCAGATCATCCGCTATAGTTTTGGACACCACTAGAAATTTAACGGTATAGTTTGTGATTCCAGGTACAGTTCTAGTGGACGTGTAAAACTTTTTTTTTTCAGGTTGAAATTGTAAGCCCCAAACCACCAACAACTGGAAAATCATGGAGACTTTTAAAACAGTTGTGGACAATAATTGTTCTTGGTGTTAAACATTTTTGGTTTTATAGTTAACTAAAACCATGAAAAATGTGAACTGAAATATTTTTTTTCTTAACATCTTTAGTGTGTAACCTGATGTTTAGCTGGAATAAAAGCGTAAATCACAATGTATACAAACTTTATTAACATTAAAAACTATAAAGACAAACTTAATAAAAAAATGTTATTGTTTAATAAAACAATGTTATCTCTAAAACAACACTAAATTAACAGTTGCTTGAGAACCACTGTGATAAACATTGCTGAAATGCACCCCTTGGGTCCGATCACTTTCATTAAACACTGGCAGTAACAGTATTATGATATGCTTATTATAAATAATTAGAATAAACAATTCTTCCTCCAAGTAATGTACTTCATTAGTCTAACTGTTTACACTTGGCAAGCAATGCAGTAATTTAAGACGTGTGATTAGAGCTGTCCGTGTATATCGCCTGTTTTACAGCTACTTTGAATGTGGCTCAGAACTTTAAAATGACTTTTATAATTACACATTATTTTCTTATTTTTATTGAATTGATGAAAGTTTTTCCACTCACATCTTTTCTGTGTTCATTGATTATTTTCAATACATTTTGTCTAAGGCTGCACAATATATCATTACAGCACTGATATAGCAAAGTGTGCATCCACAATAGTCACATCGCAGGATCTGCAATATACAGTCGGGATTAAATGACCCGATCCTTTTTTTTTGTTTTGCCCTCGATACTTTAGAGTATCTACCGATACCGAAACCCGATCCAATACTTCTATAATACATAAAAAAAGAATAAAGAAGAGCGAAGCCTGTTAACAGAGCACTTCTGTGATGTAGCTTGAACAATTAAGTAATAAATAACATCAATTCTTCTGCAACAGTAAATATAAAAAAGTCGAATATAAAAACAAATAGCACTTCAATGTAAAATACCCGGCAGGCAATCCCAAGTTTACATATCTCAGTTTGCTATGGCAATGTTGTCGTCATCAACTTTATAATACCTCGCACTTTCAGTTTCAAGCTGCTTCCGTGTTCTACTTTGCCAGCATTTAACCAATAGCATCTCTGCAACAAAGTGATGTCATGCCGCATGTGTTGCTGTTTCTGTGTGAAGTCAAGAAAGAGGTCTAACTCTGTGCTACCGCATAACCATAGATGTGTTGAAAAATAGTGAGAATATCCGAGTCCTGATCGGTATGTTAAGGTTGAGTCTGAAACCGCGTGATCTGGCCCGATTTCCGACCACATGATCGGATTTGGACATCCCTAGTCGGGATTATAGTTGACCAGGAGCCACAGTTGAAAGCATGCTTGATTTGTGGAGTCGCTGCAATTTTTTCCATAAAGTTACCAAAACAGAAAGTTTATCGTTTGCATGTGGTTTTATGGCCTATGACTGTGTGAGCATTTCAAACCAGTTTAAAGCATTCATTCATTCATTTTATTTTCGGCTTAGTCCCTTTATTAATCTGGGTTCGCCACAGCGGAATGAACCGACAACTTATCCAGCACATGTTTTACACAGCGGATGCCCTTCCAGCTGAATCAAATGAAATCATCCCAGTCTCACTCACTCACTTTCCTTGGGCTTACTTTCACCACAGCAGAATGAACCGCCAATTACTCTGACATATGTTTTATGTGGCGGATGCCATGCCAGCCACAATTTAGCACTGGAAAATTATCCCAGTCAATCTAGTATTATCAATTCTTTCAAAATAGAGCTGTTAAAGGCATCTAGTAAAATTAAACTCAATATCACAATATGTATCGCAGAAAAATGGTAAAGTATGGTGAAGTTTGTTCCTCGCCACCATCACCACTGGCTTGCTTGGTTTGGGACTTGTGGAGCTGCGCATCGATGGATTTGCTCTTCAGTGTTTGGACTTCCAGCAGTGAAATTTAAACCACACTGAATTGAACTAAACTGAACTTAATCTCTGAAAATTGGACTGACGCGGTTTCAATTTACTAGAACTTCTATATGAAGCTGCTTTGACACAATCTACTAATAGAAATAAACATGAATTAACTTGAATTGAATATCATAATATCAGTATTAACCAATATCTTGCAGTCCTAATTCTGTCAGATAATGCCATTTTAGTCGGCGCCAGTTGTGTAGTGGTTAGCGTGACACATTTACTCCGGTGCTCACGGCGACCCGAGTTCGATTCCGCCTCGTGGTCCTATGCCGATCCTTCCCCTCTCTCTGCTCCCCACGCTTTCCTGTCTATACTCTCTGAAAAACCCCTAAAAAAAAAAGATAATGCCATTTAAAGAAATAATAAACTGTACAATGTCTGCAAACGATTTCCCTTGAAATATGTGAATAATACATAAACAGTAGTGGAGGTTGTGTGTGGCTCTGACTTTGTTGAATTTGTAAGGCTTCATATGTGTGAAATTTAATACTAGCATTCAGGGTTTGCCGTGGTTGGTGAAAAAGCATTTATCTCCTTCCTCGGTAGCACAGTTTGCTCAGTCTAAGCAGACAGTGCTGTGCACCCTGTTATCTTTCGAGCATGTGTCCGCCGGTTGCTCCTGGGTTTTCTGCTCCGGGGCCAGAACAAGAGAACCGGAACTGTATCGGAGCAGAGCGTCACGGCAGGGCCTCTCTCTGGGCCTCCCCAATGAGGCATGCAGCTCTGCCTGAGCCAGGCACGCTCTGACGGCCTGTTCCCCACTCCTGCTCCCATGTTTATTTATCCACAGGCCTGAGATGGACTGAGCAGATGGGAACCAGACAACTCAAACAGAAACAATGGCAAAGGCGAGCAGGATTTATCGCTGGGTTCCTCTCCATGCCTGCACTCACTCATACACACACTCACGCACACGTGTACACACGCAAACTGTTGCATAGCACGGCGCTTATTTAAGAAGCTGGGGCTCTTTTATCACGTCATTCTCTTTTGTTGTTGTAACTATTGTCAGAAGTCAGTGTAATCCAGTGTCTTATGCCATGGAAGTTACGTTTTGAACTATGGCTCAGCATGTGCAAATACCACATATAACAACATTTTTACTCCAAACTCGCTTCATAACTTCAGTTGTGTGTTCGAAATAAGTCCTCCTTTGAGATGATACCATAGTCGTGGGATTAGTCATGCTGAATCAACGAATGCAGTCAATTCTTCTGTTTATAATGCAACACTCGAATGGGAATTTGCTGGGTTTCTTCTTCGTGACTTATTTGGAGTTTCTGCGTAAGAGCGCCCTCCAGGCTTCAGAGTAAATTTACTGCACAACCTTGCTTCCCTGACAAGCGGTGCATGACAATAGCAGCTTTACTCAGCCATGTTTCCGATTTTCATTTCTATTTATCACCCAGCCCTTAAACATACTAATGAAACCCGGCCATACAGAAACTGCCATGCATTTGCACCTAAAAATATCTTCCTTTGGATTTTATTCATTAAAAATGACAAATTCTATGGATTTCCATGATATCCAGCTGATTTCTTTTATTTTTTTATTTGATTATTTTCATAGATTCTGGAGCTTAAAATACCTGTATTGTGGTCAGTAGACAATGTGCAGATGCCCCTATTGTTGGTAGTTGAAGATTGGATAGATTTGATTGATATGAGAGTAGAGGTGGTGCAACTAAAATGATGTCAAGGCCATCCATTTTGAAGCGATTCTAAACTACAGTAAATAATCAAACCGAACTGAAGTAAAGCAGGCTGAACCCAGTCTTGTAGAGCTAAGTCATACCACGCCATGAAAAAAAATATCTTTTCTGAAAACCTGGTTGTTCCTTTTTTGTAACACCCAGTTTCAAGAGCATAATATGCTTGTAAGAACTCAAGATGTAGGGCTAAAATTGAATATAATAGTCTAACAAGCTGAAACAATATGTCTGAGGTGTGAAATATTGACCCAAGCCATGGCAAAATAAACCGAACAAAATGTTATTGTGCTGATGAAACGCAAACACTGGTAAACAGCCTTGGTTAATTTGTTAGGGCACAAGATGTGCTTCTAGAACACTGGCACTTGTTGAATATTGTCTCATTTCTGACATTATATCCATTCATCCATCTGATTTGTCTGTCCCTCCTTCATTTAAGTCTCTTATCTATTTGTAACAGTAATGTATGGCTCTTTTCCAAATATCTTTTTGACTTTTACACTGTAAAAAACAAATATTAAAATGTATAGTAAAAAAGAAGAAGCTGTTGTTGCTAGTATTTCACAAAAATACAGTATAAACCGTAAAGTCATTTCTAATCTCTATGTTAATCTACCATATTTCATTCAATTATAGTGTTAATACACAGTGTTTTTGAAGTATTAACATCTACACATGCTCCAGTTTCCCCCACAGTCCAAAGACATGCGGTACAAGTGAATTGGGAAGGTTAAATTATCCGTAGTGGATGAGTGTGAATGGGTGTGTATGGATGTTTTCCAGAGATGGGTTGCAGCTGGAAGGGCATCCGCTGCATTAAACGTGTGCTGGATAAGTTGGCGTTTCACTACGCTGTGGCGACCCCGGATTTAGTTGTGAAAAAACCCAAAAGGAGAAAGTTGTGAGAAAAACTATTCCCACCAGCAGGGAAACATGCCTAATATATAGAAGGAGCTCAGTGTCATTCACACAACTACTAAACAACATAATGGTAACTAGGCATAAAATTTAAGTAATAATCATTTGATGTAACATTAAACTTTAATGTAGATAGCTAATGGTTTTTAAAAATATATAAACATACTTATGGTAACAAAAAGTACAAAAGGAAATGTTTTACGCGGAGAATTCTCGGAAAGTCAGTTTATGGTTATTTAATGTACATATTGACTGTTAATCTACTGTTAACCAAGTTACAAATTTTTACTGTTGCATCTTTAGGTTTTTTTGGTAAAGTTAAAACCACGGCCATTTTTTATAGCATGAAATTGAAAACCATTGGTTTGCTACTAGTCTGCCATTTCTCACCCAAAAATGAAAATTCCATCACTATTTACTGACTTATACACTTTACCGTAGTTCTTAACTTTAATGAATTTCCTTATGTTAAACACAAATCAACTATTGACATCTATATCAGCAACAAAAAATACAATGGAAGTCAATGACATTTTTTTCCAACAATCCTCAGTATACCTTTGTTTGTGTTCAACAGAAGATAAAATGTTTGGGTGAACCGTCTTTTTAAAGAGTAATGAAACCCCCCCTCTTTTGGTTTAAGTCTACCTCAGAATTTTTTCTAAAAAATGCTTCATGATGTGCATGGAGCGCTGAGAGCAGAGAGAGGAGTGAGTGTGGCCAGCAGAGCAGGGGAAAAAGAGGAGAGTGAACAACTGTTAGTTGGCACAAAACATGAGGAGACCCATTATTTTATAGTTTACGAAGTTAAAATGTAAAGAAATAAACAGTAAGTACTTTAATACCCTGCTACATATACATTATTCATAATTTCATATATACACATGGGATTTTAACTCGATTGTGATAAATGAGCGATTATTTTATTTATTTATTTTTATGTAATATTTTATACATTTATTTTTGTACAGTAAATATGCATTTATCTTTGATAAGCTGCTCTTGTTGCTCAGTTGTCTCAGTGTTTAAGTTGTCCATGCTTGACAAGTTAGTGGTATAACGTAATGGAGCAGGGTCACGTGACTTTACACACGGTAGAGAAAATAATCGAAAAAATTGACCTGGAAAAATTGTATCGATTATAGGTTCTGAATTTTCGAGTGATCACCCAGGCCTATCTCTTGCCCTATCTATTTCAACCAGTAGCCCTGCCGGTAATCTGTAAGTTTTTAAACATGGGTGAACAAGGCAGCAAGGATATAGACGATGTGTCTGAATGGTAACAAACTCAACTGGTAAAGAGCTTCACACATGGCAAAGACAGTCATTCTCCAATTCTCGTACAGCTCTCTTGACAAAAGTGCTTGCTATTAAACATGATGAAAGATGAAATTGGCTGACCAAAGCTCAAAATGATTCAGCTTTCCCCACAATTAAAGCTAACATGGGATAAATTGATGCTCAACGCACACAAATCTCTTAAAATATCAAAAAAAGTACTCGAGGGTTTCTTTAAACTTTAAGACTACTATATGGAAAATTGACATACATGTCTGTATCGTATATTGAACTCTTCTTATTTAAAAGCTGTTTTTCAGAGCGTCTGTAGTAAATGCTTTGATCGTTTTTTTTTTTGTTTTGCATTTCAGGCGTTTTTCAACTCAACTGGTGATTTCAAAACCTGAAAGTAATCATTCTAATTATGTGTAGGGAACATATTGCCCTTCCAGTGGACATTATAATCAAATTGTGGGTGGAAAAGTTGGATTGTTCTCTCTTGATGTTGGATTTAATATGATTTGTCTTTCTTTCCCTCACACACAGACAGACATTTTGGTGCTGAGCTGTGATTTGATAACTGATGTGGCCCTGCATGAGGTTGTGGACCTCTTCCGTGCACACAACGCCACGCTGTCCATGCTCATGAGCAAAGTGCACGAATTCACAGAGACCGTCCCGGGCCAAAAGGGCAAGAAAAAAGCAGGTACCATCACTCACCCAGACTTTTATTGAGATTTTGGTGTGGTTTTTGCTTTTGTTGCGCCATTTCCAATATCTGTCGACCATTTCCTCTTTCACTAATATGAACTAAAAGTGCATCCCGGAGGTCTGTATTATTCTGCATTTCTGCAGATCTTTCAGGTTGTTGACTTGCCATCTGTCTTGAGCCAAAAATATAGTTTGACTGTACAGTATCCTGCTGTAGTATTTTACGAGTTCACTGTGACCGACTGGAATTGTGCCCTGTGGCAGGAGAACAGCGGGACTTTGTCGGCGTGGACGTCACAGGGAAGAGGCTTCTGTTCATGGCCAATGAGGCAGATCTGGAGGAAGGCCTTGTTCTCCGGAAGTCCATCATGCGCAAGTAAGTGTCAACAACACTTGATGTTTATGCTGGTCATGGTACACTTCTTTTCATATCAACTTTATGCTGTGTGCTACTTACTTGGGCACTATCTTAGTAATTGATGTACCTCCAGCAAATATATTAAACAATATTTTATTTCTGTTCATTTGAATTTTGTTTGTTTTGAGGTAAATGGATGGTTTAACCAAAAAATAGAATTACCTTCACTGTTTGAGTTTCTTTCTTACTGTTGACACAAACATAAAAGAAGATATTTAGAAAAATGCTAACAATCAAATCAAATGTGAAACTGCACTGTTATGCTTTTCTTGCTTACAATTTATGTCTCGTTTCTAGTTCAAATATCTAATAATTCTTGTAAGACTTTATTTTGATGGTCCCTATTGCACATTTTGTTGACTAAAAGTTGCAATTGCAACTACATGCCATTTCATTCTCATTTGAGTATTAGTAGACTGTCAGCTTAATATCTTTAGATACTGCTCCTTCAACAGATATTTAACTGACTATAAGAAAGTTTCCAAGTACATGTCAACTTACACTGACCCTAACCCCAACCTAACAGTCTATTTATAATCAATTGAGAATTAATTGGCATGTAGATGCAATGTAACTTAAATTCAAAAAAATGTGTTAAAGGGATCATCAAAATAAAGTGATACCTAATTCTAAAATCAAGAAGCAAGTAAAACTATGTTAAAATTAATTGAGCGTTTCTTAAAACAAGCTAAAAAAAAACGCCAATGGGGTAATTAAAATATTAAAATATTCAGTAATTGTAAAATATTCTTACTTTTGAAAACAAGACAATATTTTTTACTTGTCTAGGAAATGTTTCTTGATGTAAGGATTTTAAAATATTTGGATTAGAAATCTATGTAAGAAAAGCATTTTTTGCCATGTACTGTTCTCAGAGAGGTGCTGATTCCTCGAAACAATGGCAACCTTATAGAGTGATGACCTGCTGTTTATGTGTACTGGCTAATTAAACTAAAGCCTCACTAACCTGCCATAAGTGCTGTCTGTCACACTTCATGCCTTTTACTTTCTTCGCTTCCTGACCTACCTCTGATTTTCTTCTGTCTTGTACTATTTTCTCGCTTGTTTTCTCTGTTCTTTGGATTTTCCCGCTGTCTGAGGTGTCTTTTGGAGCTGTTTTATTTAGTTTTTCTCCGAACTATGAGAAAATAGGCTTTATTAGACTGTTTAATCAGATGAGTGTTTAATGTGTGACGATTTCATTTCAGAAATAATTTTCTTATCATATGTGGAATTTTTGTTCATGTTTAAGTGCGTAAGTTTTTTTAATTTAATAGCTTTTACTAATGACTAGGCCCACACGGAATCTGCACGATCCACAGATTTCCACAGATTTTTAGACAATCATGGAGTCTATGTATTTACTTGCGTAAATGTGTAAATTTATATTTATTCAGTTTTTAAATTCATTTCATGAATATTATTGTGATATAATAATAGTAATATTAAAATGTTCATGTGATATATTTACAATAAAGTTTGTAAAGTAATATGTTCTCTTTTAGTAGAGATGTTATATGAGAGACTTGCTTTGTTTACCAAATAAGTAGATCTAGATGGATTTGCATTGTAAACGTTAAATAAAAATTAAAAATGTATTATTTGTTGATTTCTTTTATTAAGTTTTTAGTTATGATACTCCTAAAATTATTCCGCATAAATTACAAAATGCTCCACAGAAATAGCAAAAAATGTCTGCAGATTCTGTCTGGCCCTACTAATGACCCATTGCTGACTAACATGTATCTGTCAACCTGGACCATAATGGTCAATTCTTGAGGATTGTATATCAGCTAATGGCTGAATAAATAAGCTTTTTCAGTGGAGTAGCTTGTTATAATAGGACTGAGATACAACATTGTAAAAATCTGTAATATGAGGGTTAAACAAATAAATGAAAAAAAAAGAAAATTGCCTTTTAAGTTGTACAAGTTAAGTGCTTGAAATTGCATATTACTAATCCATAATTCAGTTTGTATATATTTATGAAAGGAAAGCTACACAATTTCTTCATGGAAGATGATATTTTCTTAATATTCTAATGATCTTTGCTATAAAAAAAGCAATAATTTTGACTCATACAATACATTTGGCTTTTCCCACAGATATATCATATATACAGTATGTCATATCATATCATATTGTGGTCCAGGATCATATATATGCCATTCTAACTAATTTTGAATGTTTTTATGTGTTCAGTGTAGTCATTTCCTTAAACTTTTAAGATATTGTTAAAATAAATAAATGTAATGGCTTTAGCTAGCAGATAATTGAATAGCTTATACAGAATATTCATACACTGTGTTATATATATTTAAGTTACTGTCTCTTTTGATCACCGTTTTAAACAATATTTAAGTCTTTCAAAGAGAAATGTGTACTGCAGGTGCATTTTTGAATCATTTAAAAAGTATTCTGCATTTTAAAAGTGTCTAAATGTAATCTTCTTGAGACTTTATATCACTCATAACAAAGTAAAATCTGCCAATATTTAATCACTGACTACACTTTTATTTACATGTACACACAAATCATGTTTGGCTGATCATATGATCTCAACATGCAGTCATCGTTGGTAATGCAGAATAAAATAGCTGTATTTATACCTCTGATATAACTGGATTCTTAAGCTTCAATTGCCCAAGTAACTCTCCCATTCATCCTATCAGCGCTTTTATTGTTTTAATGTTATCTGAGTCTGTCATTTCTGCATTAAAGGCCTGATGTTGGCAAGGCTCCTCAGACTGTCAGCACCTTGCGTGGGGCCTGTGCATTGGGCTCTAGAGGCTAAAGGTCCTGTCATTCCTGGTTTTGGGGTGGGGGTGAACGGCATCTGGAAGTAGAAGACTATGATAGGGTGCTGTTTGGCTGTGTTGGGAGCTCATAAATAATTTGGGGAGTCGTTGCCACTGTAAATCCTGTCCAGTATTAGAAGTATTGCAGCAGCTGTTAGCGTGCTGTCCACTGAGTGGGAGAATGAACACAAGCTGACTAATTTGACACTAGGTAATGAATTGAGACATACTAATGCCCATATATTCTCTTTTAAATTCCTAACAAATCTAAAAGCTTGTGATTGGTCATTGTGTTAGTAACCTCAGTGACAAAAAATTACATTTTCAGTGCTTAAAAGTGCGTTCAATGCTCAAATTGACTTTATAAATTTCTTATTTTACTTTAAGCACAACATTTCATAATAGATTTTGTTTAATTACAGTTTTCTGCTCCATACCTTTCATTTTCTTTAGCTTTTTGTCTTTTTTCCCAATTGCGGTGGTATTTTTGTAATAAACCCACAATAATCAGGGCTCGAAATAAACTTTTTCACTTGGTAGCACCGGTGCTCCCAACTTCAAATATTTAGTAGCAGTAGAAAACATATAGGAGCACCCACCAAAAATAAATGAGCACCACTGCAAATTGTATATTAAGGGATTTGAAAACAACATCAATTAGGACTAACAAAAACCAGAAGCAACTAACTAATGCTGTGATGACTTATTGAAATTTGTACAATAATTCCAAAATAAATGTCTAATAACTATAAAATATAAATGATGATGATGACAATATTACTAACAATGAATTACATTTCTCATTATCATGCTGCCTTGAATGTGCTTCAATGTGAGTTATCTGCTATGGAAAGTCCTACTGTTACTTTATGGTTTGCATCAAACAAAAATGAAGCAGTGCAGTAAGAAATATTTATTTTGCACAACTGTTTTTATATGCATGTCAATTTAATAAATAATATTTCTGCTACAAAACAAATGAAATATTATAATAAATCATTCAATCCAAGGCTATAAGCAGTCATCAGTAATTAAATAGAAAAATAATATGCATCTTAAGAAAGAATGGACAAAAGAAAGGAAGAAAAGTTTCACTTCTACCACTGTTTAAAAGTTTTGGTTTCGGTTTGTGTCATTTTAAATGCTCAGTCTCGTTATGCACTGATTTACATTTTTCTGTGTTTGTGGAAAAGCAGGCGAGTCAGCCGATATATGAGCGAGGCAGAGCAGGATTCTCACGATGACCACCTGCGCAATACCGATCTTTGTTATGAGCTGCAGTTTCAGTATAAACTTAGTAAAGACGAGCTTCTTTGACAATGATGTATGCAGTGTTTGATTTTACATTTAGCGGACATTTGTGCTGAATGCAACGCATCAAGATTCGGCCACCTTCTCCGAAAACACTCGATTGATCTCGGCTGGTGGATCAACATTTACCACATGATCACTGTCATTGGTGCCATTATTTGTAACTTTAGGTGGGGTTTGCAAACCTGTGTACTTTCACTCTTCAGCTGTTTGCATTTCCTGCGGTCACAAAAGCTCACTGTCATCTGACAGCGGAAAGCCTTGAGTGATTGACAGCTAATATGAACCAATATAATGGCAGGGAAGACCGATTCAGCACGTTTATAGAAAAAATCACAACCGGTCGCACCACAACCATTATATGCAGTCGCACAAATGCTCCCAAATATGTTATGAGGTCGCATAGATTAAATTTTGGACGCATGGTCACAATTCCGAGCCTGTTAATCTTCAATCCTGATGGAAATAAACCTGTTAATGCTGATGTACAGTAATTACAGCACTACAACCTCTAATAATGTCCCATAAACATAAATAATGTCCCAGTAAAAGGAGGTTCAGTCGATCAGCCAGTTCTTCCAATGTTTGTCATCAGACTTGAGCTTGAATTTAAACAATCATTTGAACAATACTACAGTGTGTACAAGCTGAAATTGCTGAAGCTTTTGGAGCTGATATTAAGATATAGTAATTAATATAGTAGTAAAGGCATATTACGTTTTATTTTTGCAGATAATTGCTAAAGCCATTACAGAAATGTTTGGTATTAAATTAGCTACGTTAAATGAAATGTTTAAAATGTTTAATGAGTTATTAATTATTAATTAATAAAATAACATCACCTAAATTCATAAAATACACGCACACACACACACACACACACACACACACACAAACACACACACACACACACACACAAAGTTTATGCTAAATATAATTTCTTTATTTGAGATGTCAGGGTGGAACAAGACCTGGCTCTTTCCTTCTGGTCTGGTTTGAAGGACACAGGAATTCTGTGTGTGGTTTGAGAACAGTCTGCTAATGTTTAACAGCACTTCAGATACTGCTCTGTTTGTCTGAGTTGTCTCTGAGCCTTGGCATTGTCTGCATGTGTGTTTATACAGGCACGGTGAAGCCTATATGTGCAGTCCACATGTGTTAAGCCAGACCCTTTTATTTAGAGGACCTGTAAAAACACTGTCTTCTCTGAATCATTAGGACTTAAAGGGACAGTTCCACCAAAATACTGTCACGTTGTTCATGTCATGTTGTTCCAGACTTCTTCTTTTTTCTGTCACGAAAACAGCATCTTGAATTTGACTTCGTTACGTAGTTAGTGGGATGTTTGAGACAGCCTTGAAATCTGTTTTGCTCCAATGATTTGGCAACGCTGTGATGACCAACACATTTTTAGCAATGCATCATTATAAAAAGCTGTTTTAAGACTACATTTTACTGGTGGTCCTGGTACTGTTTGGTGTCTCTAGAGACCAAGACTGTTGAAATGTGAGAGAAAAACATTCTGGAGATCAGTTTCCCTGACTCTTTATGTGGTCTAGTAGCAAAACGCAGTGAAACATTTACACACGTGATGCTAGTTTACGCTGAATTGATTTTTACAGATTCACATTCATTTTTCACTTTCCCTGTGGAACTTTATTAGTATTATTTATATGCTATTATAATATTTATTGATTAGATTTTATTTTAATCTTGTCTGTTTTATGCTAAGGGTTTTTTTTTTAGCTTTTTGATTCTATTTAGATTAGCATGGACAGCATATTTAATGCAAGTTCAAAAGTTTGGGGTCAGTAGGATTTTTAAATGTTTTTAAACTAGGCTTATCCTGCTGACCAAGGCTGCATTTATTTAATCACAATTACAGTAAAAATTGTAAAATGTTACTGCACTATAAAATAGCTGTTCAAAAGTAGTTTATCATTTAATATAATAATTTATTCCAGTGATTTTAAAGATTAATTTTCTGCTTCATTACTCCAATCTCCAGAGTCGCATGATCCTTCAGAAATCACTCTAATAGAGTATATGCCGAGCTAGTGTGTTTCCCATACTGATAAACTTTCGGTGACCTTTATACAGTACCTTTTTCAACATCGATGTTGTAATGCAATTCAAATACAATCAGTTAAACAGACTTTGGCATTCATTTAGTTGCTCAAGTGTAAAACGAGACAAAAAGCCATTTGCTCGCACACGCCCGTCAGAATCGGCAGGCTAACGCAGAGGCTTCATTGAATATACTGGTGTAAAATAAATGCTCATATTATAAAGACATGGCGGGGAAAATGTTATTTAATGCAGTCCTTCTTGTACAATCTGAGACCCACTTTATATCAGATATCACTTAGTTAGTGGAGATCGCTGATTTTTAAAGAAAACAAACCTTAAATGCGCCGATTTTGCATTGGCATACAATTCACCGGAAACGATTAACCCAGGTTACTGGCAAATTAAAAATCCTATTAGCATGCTTCGGCGTATACCCCATATTAATTATTATTCTTGTTATTATTATTATTATTATTATTATTATTATTATTATTATTATTATTATTATTATTAATGGTAGTAGTAATAAAAGCAATAATGACTGGAGTTACTACATACAATAAGTAATACATTTTTCTTAATAAATATTAAATAATTTAAGAATTAAAAAAAAAAGTTACCGTTTTTACACATCTTGATGAACAGAATAATTTTATTTAAATTACTAAATAAATTAATAATTAAAAAAACTGACCTCAAACTTTTGATATGAATGTATGTGTATGTATATATATGTATATAAATGCGAAAGTGATAATAATAAGTTTTCTCTACTTTTAATTGATTAACCTTTTAGCTGAAATGAGTAAAGCATAGTGGTTTGAAATGTATTAGAAATAAATAAAGATTCATAATAGTGTAGTTAATTTGTAATAGTACAATTAATTAGTGCTGCTGAGTAACCCAAATTGTCATAGCAGTTTTTTTATGTTTTTATTTTTTTTCATTTATTTGTTCGTTTATTGTACTTTTTTAGCTTCCTTTTGAAGCTCAGAAACCATTTTCCTTTTCTTTTTTTTTTTTTTTGGACCCAAAACCAAATTTCAATATTTCACAGATTTTCGATTGTATTTGAACTGTTGTGGTTACAAATGAAATATTAGAATTTTTAAAAACAAAACTCAACACACACACACACACACACACACACGACAAATTTAGTGAAAATTGCTCTTATATTTTGTCATACTGAATTATTTCAGCACCAATTCGCTTTGACATTTTTAAAAATAAATCGAGGAAGACCGGCTGGGGCAGGAAACAAGTATGCATCTCAGTCAGTCAGCGACCGCTAAAGAAGCAGTAAACTTTCACAGACAGCTCACAGAAAGGCATGTTAACATTACACCTCATTCGCTGTTATAGCTACGAATGTTTAACAGTGTTTAACATTGCGCACAGTCCAGCTCCCCATCCTAAACACACTGCTCAAACGTTACACTCTCCAGACCGGCTGAGGATGTTTGAGAGGAAGGTGTGAGCCATATGTATTGTGCTGAGATTTACCAACCCATCAAACCCCGACTCCGCTCCTGTCTTTTTCCTCCACTGTCATTCTGTTCGTTATTTACCCTGGCGATTCAGATGAGCGAGCGCAGAACAAAGGCCTTGCGTCTTGCTGGGTATCCAGGCTTAAACCATCCTGGATAACTTTGGTTGAGATCCTTCAATGGCACATTGGGTAACATATGACCTCACTGCGCTGTAACGCCGCTCTTTGTGCAGGGCTTTTTTTTATAGTAGTAAGCCATTAAAACTAATAGTGTGAGTCACTCGCAGCCCTACAGGCCTTCCCGAGATTTTGGTCGTCCTTGTCAGCTTGAGGAGGAAGCAAACAGAAAATTATTTATGGTTGTGGAAACTGTTGCAGGCGTTTAGTTTAACAGCAGATTAGTTTCGTCTTGACCATCTGCTTTAAGATTACTTCGCTTTTTTTCTACTTTTAATAGTCACAAATACAAAAACTTGTATGAATTTATATATTTTTAATGCAAAAGTATATATTTTTTAATGCTTAAAATAAAAATAAATATAGCTTAAATGGATGGTTCACCCCCATTTTTATTTTTATTTTGTTCTGTTGATTCAATTCATCTTTATCTCTATAGTGCTTTTACAATGTAGATTGTCTCAAAGCAGCTTAACATAGAAGTTCTAGTAAGTTGAAACTGTGTCAGTCAGTGTTTAACACAAGATATTTTGAAGAATTTTGGAAACTGGTAACCATTGACTTCCATAGTTCAAAATAAAATAAAAGAAACTGGTTTGAAACAAGATAAGGGTGAGTATTCCTCGCTGATGGAATGATCCTCCCATTCCCACTCGGACTGGGGATACACTGGTATCCTTCAAATGACAACTAAAACCCATCTCTTCGGAGAACACCTGAACCCCAGTCAGGGATCGACATTGCAACCATTTTTATCGAATATGCACCCTAATTTTTATCTATTCGACCTCAATATATCTGGGAGCATTTTTGCCATGCGAACAATTCACTGCAAAATGTTCACAGCATGCACAGATTTAGGAGACATTCATGCAAAATGCATCTTTGCATCTAAAAAAGTGAAACGCAGTGCTCGGGAATAGTTTTAAACAATCGTCATGTCAAATTTCTACAGTAAACAAATCCCGCAATTCTTGTCCCGTCTTCAAGCTCTTCTGATTGGCGCACTGCTCTAGAACTGAACGCAAACGGATTGGTTGCTATCAGCTGTCGATCATTCATTCAACGCTTTCTGCCTTCAGGTGATGGGAGCTACAGCCGCGAAAATGCTGTGAAGATAAAAGAACCAAAAGCACACTTGCAGATTTTGTTTTAGAAGCCACCTAAGGTTACAAATAATGGCACATGTAATTAGTGATGTACTCTTCGAAGAGTGGATAACACTCCTAAAGCCATTCAGTATTCAGCCATTGAGTATTCAGGTAACAGTGCTTGCCACTGAATCTACACATTTTAAGCGCGAGATGTTCTATTTAATCTCACATTTAATCATCATGATGATTTCAAATGCAATAAATCTGTTAATATAAAACTTGTAGTAAAGGTGCACATAATTCTTGGTGGGTGTGACAAAATTTTGGCTGGTGCGACCATATTTTAAAATTTAAAGGCACTCGTGCTACCAAGCAAAAAGGTTAATTTTGAGCCCTGTCGGTGAATGATACCAAAACCACCTATAAAAGGACTCTCTCTCTCTCTCTCTCTCTCTCTCTCTCTCTCTCTCTCTCTCTCTCTCTCTCTCTCTCTCTCTCTCTCTCTCTCTCAAAAAAAATCTCTAGCACTAAATTCTATGAGCACAAACAAGTGACTTTAAATAATTAGCAATTCTTGTATTGCATTGCATGTTCTTTTTGAATTGCTGAATACCTCCTCAATTGTAGGTCGCTTGGGATGAAAGAATCTGCTAATTGACTATGTATATAAAAATATATTGCATTGAGGTCTTATGGATCAAAACGATTAGTCTGTAAAAAAATCAACATTACTTACTTTTTTACAATATTACATTTTAATCCTCAACAATCCTGAGCACTTTTCTGAATGTCTTTAAAGGGTCATGAATCCCCCCTCTTTCAGTTCAAGTCTACCTCAGAATTTTTTTCAAACATGCTTCATGATGGGTGTGGAGCGGGAAGAGGGAAGAGTGGGCGTGGCCAACAGAGCAGGGGAAAAAAACGAGAGTGAGCAGCTGTTAGTTGGCGCACAAAATCAGACTAAAAAAATCAGACACAAAACGTGAGGAGACCCATGATTTTATAGTTTACAAACATGTAAAACATGTAAACAAATAAACAGTAAGTAATTTAATGCCCTTCTACATATATGGTAAGTTATCCGTGATTTCATATAAAATATACACAGAACCCCAATTTGTTATATCATAGATAATCATGTTTATATATACACTACACATGAGGACTTCTCTCCTCCAACTTTTTATCTTCCCCGTGGTGACAGTTAGTTCATAACATTGTACAAGTTATTTTGCAAGTATTGTAGTCTTTTATTCAGATTAACTGATTTGTTGTGTATATCGAATAATATACAGTAATATTTCTTAAGGAGGCTAATAAAAATACTGACCTTATTATTATTTTTTTTATTAAAAACTTTTTTATTCAGGAAATAAACAATAAGAAATAGGACTTATCATGACTCCAGAATAATAATTTTTTAGGAAACACTGTGAAAATTTTCATATACATTATTTTGAATGAATGGGAGGGCAAAAGAAACAACTCATATAAACACCTTGATCATATTGTTGTCTTATTCAGATTAAGGCAAATCATTAGATTTCTGATAACCTTGTAAACATAGACACAACCCTATAAAAAAGGAGTTCAGTATTATGATGACAGCCTTTCCACAGGTTAGCAGTAAGCTAATGTAATTTCATAATGTAAATCTTAAATTCATGCTAACCAACAAATCATCAAAGGAAATTTATTAATGTAATTCAAATATATAAAATATGAATTGATGTTTACTTTAGACTTTAATTATATTGTTCTATTAAAATTATTTATTAAAATATTTTGTCGAATAACAGATTTTTCTAGAGTCATCCACCATAATTTTGTCGCTCAAAAGTATCAGTTCCGGCACCGTTTTGGCACCAGTACCGCTTTAAAAGTAACGATTTAGCACCGGTATCCAAATAATCCCAAACGATACCCAACCCTACTCAACACACACAAATCTGTTTCATGTTCGACACACACAAATCTGTTTAATGTTCTTCTGAAGAATAAAAAGTGCCTGCGAGACTAAATTAACAGCAGATTTTCATGTTTGGGAGCACATGAGTGAAATAAAATTGAGGGAAAACAAGAATGTGATAAAAATGTGTTTTTCATTTTACAATGAAGTTTGATTATTTTATTATTATTAATTTTTAACAAAATGATCGCACTTTATTTTAAGGTACAATTATTGTATTAATAAACCATTAAAGATGACTTTTAACTCAATAAATTCATAATTTGCTGCTAATAGTTATGAATGTAGTAGTTAGGTGTTGTGTACACTGAAAAAAGTGTTGAATGCAAAACTGTTGCAAACAATTTATTTATGTTGAATTTAAACAAACAAATTAAATTGAGCAATGTCCAACTTAATTTGTTTGTTTAAATTCAACCCAAATAAATTGTTTACAACCACTTAACGTAAAAAAATTGAGTAAATCCAAGGAATCATATTTGAATATTTTTTTTCAGTGTAGGATTAGGAATGTAGAAAAGATCATGCAGAATATGTGCTTTATACGTACAAACAAACAGCTGATATTTCAATAATAGACATATAATAAGCCTGTAGTTAATCATGAGAATTGCTCCTTAAACTTAAGTGTTACCATTGAAATTTATTATAAGCACCCCTCGTGGTCCCAGATTGAAAACCACTACTCGATACTTTATCTAGACTTCTGAAAAATACCAAGAAGTAACATTTTTACGATTCCTGAAATCCCAATCCAAATGTGTATTCTGATCGGAAAGAGATTCGTAGTTTCTTGTATTGTCCGCACTCCATAAACGACACCTGTTGCTCATCATTTGTCAGTCTGGTCTGTCCCCCGCTTATTAACACTCATTCCTCATCCAGAAAGCACACTGATCTGTATCCGTTACTCATCAGTCCTTCTCATTCTCTCTGATTCACTCGTCCTCCTGCCCGCAGGTGCCAGACCATGATGTCACATGTTGGGTGTTCCCATAAATCAGTGTGTCATGCCTTTGTTCGGCTCTTCACCTCCTCTGGATCTCCCTCTGCAGTGCACATTGCTACCATATGTAGCTGAAAACATCTGAACGCTTCCCTCGGTCTCCGCACGCATGCACTTTTCCTGCTTTTCAGGAATCCAGCAGCCACCGTGTCATCATAATTTATTTCTAATGTATCCACACGCACACACTCTGATTTACAGATGGCTCTGGGTCTGTTTTTGAGATCTGGGTGAGTAAACAGTGCTGCGTTTCAGGCTCTCGGCATGTCATGCGCTGGAGGAAAACCGTAAAGCTCTGGAGACGAGATGGTTCTCTTTGGTTCTCGCTTCGTAAATGTCAGCGGGGTGAGAGAGAGACCTCCTGTTCAGTGTTTTAAAGCAGGTCGTCCCGCATAAGTAATGGACGCTGTGCATTATTATAGGTGGGGAGTGTACAGTCTGAGACTGCTGAGGAAAAGGCTTGTTTTGTTTATTTGACTATTATACTGTAATATATATAGTAGAGATCAGATTTATTAGACCTCCTGTTAAATTTGAATTATTTTATACTTTCTGTTTTTAAAGGAGAGATTTTGCTAAACATAATGTTTTAACTATTTTATAATAACTGATTTCTTTTTATCTTTGCCAAGATGACAGTACATAATGTTTTATAGATATTTTTCAAGATACTATTCTGCTTAAAGTGCAAAGCAAAGGCTTAACTAAGTTAATTAGATTAACTAGGCAAGCAAGTGTGTATATGTATGTATATATATATATATATATATATATATATATATATATATATATATATATATATATATATATATATATATATATATATATATATATATATATGTATATATATATATATATATATATATATATATATATATATATATATATATATATATGTATATATGTATATATGTGTATGTGTATATATATATGTATATGTATATATATATATGTGTATATATATATGTATATGTATATATATATATATATGTGTATATATATATGTATATATATATGTATATGTATATATATATATATATATATATATATATATATATATATATATATATATATATATATATATATATATATATGTATATATATATATATATATATATATATACACACTGTTCAGCATATATGAGTACACCCTTCACAAACTTCTCATTTATATTAATATTTTCTATAGGAAGCTTTACAGTATTGTGTTTGTGCCTATAGATTAGTCAGCACTAAAGCCAAATCTGGACCTTATCTAACAACCTATCTTATGATAACGGTCCAAAAATAGTACACCCAAATTTATATGTTAGGTAAAAAATTCAAGAGAAACATTTTTTTTTCAAAAATGTATTTGAACTTTTGTAGTTTGTAATTGTTTCCCCAAATATTTCGAATGAATTTAATGTATTATCCTCCTATTTCTAAAGATGTTCAGTGACTAAACCGTTTTTTGAATGAATATATTCATTTGATAAATCTGTTTTGTTCAAACGCAAAAATATTAATTTCCGAAATGGGGTGTGCTCAGTTGAGCTGAGCACTGTAGAGGGGGCTAATAATATTTACCTTAAAATGGTTTTAATCTACTTGAAATAAAACAAATAAGATTTTCTCCTGAAGAAACAATATTATAGAAAATGTCCTTGCTCTTAAATATCACTTGAGAAATATTTAATTTGATTAATTATTTTAATAATTTAATTAACATAGGTCGGAAACAGTGTGTTATTGAATTTTTTTATATAAATATACCTTATTCTTATTGACAGTATAATAAGTGCTGTGGTTCTATTTTGATGTTTTAATTTTGGTAAGACACTAGTAGACACTTATTTCAACTCTAACAGATTCTCATTGGAGAAACCCTGGAGAGTAACTGGGAGTTTCTACAAGCATTTTGAATTTTATGATGTAAAAAAAAATGAACTAATTTAAAGAAAAATTTATAATATTATAACTTATTTTAACTTACTTCTTTTTTTTTTCTTTGCCATCAAGACAATACATCATGTTTTCCTATTTTGTAAGATACTATTTTTCAGCTTAAAGTGCCATTTAAAGGATTGGCTAGGTGATAAAGTTATCTGGGCAAATTAGGCAAGTTATTGGAAAACATTGGTTTGTTCTGTAATATTATATGAATAATATATAAAAAAACTTTTGTTCCAGCAAAAATAAAGGAAATTCAAAAGAAAGAAAATACTAGAGGAGATACTTTAAAAATGTCCTTGCTACGTTAATCATCACTTGGGAAATATTTGAAAAAGAATACAAATTTCATATGAGGGCTAATAATTTTGCCTTTGACTGTATAAGGTTCTTCACCTGATAAAGATTAGTCTTGAATCATCATGAATGGAGGCCATTAAGACAAACCTTGACCCGGTCCTCTTGAAGTAAATCCTATTTTCTCCAGACTTCATGGGTTTGCCTGTATATGGGACTGGAAATCCTCATCCACATCTGACAGCTTAACTTACATTGCTGTCTAGTCTGCTTTACCTTTCGTGACACTTCTTGTTGTCCTCCAGGATGCACTGGTCTCTTTCTCCATGGGAATCACTCAGGCCTCGGGGCAGCCATTTTGTGGGCCTCTTGTGGCCCTGTTGAGGGGCTTCGGGAGCATTTTCATGTCAATGGCAGGCTATAAAACAGACTGGGGGGTCCGACGGGGCTCCTGACATCTCACTACTCGCAAGCAGTTGCCAGCAGACGTAATCCAGCAAAGATTAGCATGGCAGACGTGATGGAAATGAGTGTTAAAAAATGGAAACACGTATATACACATAGCGGTCATAAGTTTGGAATCGGTTTGATTTTATTAATATTTTTAAATGAAGTGTATTCTGCTCACCCAGACTTTTTTTACTGTTAAAAGACTGTACAATATTACATTAAGTGAATGTTATTTAAAATGTAACTTCTTATATTAGTGAATTTTTAACAGCATTACCCCCCCAGTCTTCAATATCACATGATTCTTCTGAAATCATTACAGAGTTCCACACAATTTATTTAGGTTGTCCCAATTCAAATCGATTAAGTTAACTTAATTTAAGTGGATTGAACATAAAACAAATAAATTGTCAAGAAAATCTCAATAATTGTTTTGTTTAAGCTTATTTTACATAAGTAGTTTGAACAAGCCTCAAAATAATTTGAGTGTAGTACCATTTGAATGTAACATAAAAGAACCGATTTTCCAGTTTTGTTTTATCGAAGTTCTTCACAGTTGCCACAAAATTATGAAATATGAAATGTTTTCAACACTAATAATTATGTCATTATTAATGATTAAATGCCGGAAAGCTGGAATAATAATGCTGAAAAATCTGATTATTTTCTCAATATATATTTATTGGCTTTTTTTACCTTCAGAATATGGCTCCACAATATATAGGTTTAGCATTGATATAGCAATGTGATCATTCGTAATAGTCACATCGTGAGTATACAAAATGCTGTATCTTGATTATAATTTGCCATTTTGCAAGTGTTTTTGAGGCCTGTGACTGTAAGGGTTTTTAAAAACATTCAGACATTATAAATTGTACTGTTTGTTACTTTGACAAATTAATAACGATTAGTTTTATTTATTAGATTTTTAATCAAACGAAGATTATGAGGTATTATTTTACATTTGATTATTCAATTACTATAAACAGTAAAACGCTGTTTTTTTAATTGGCATCTTTTTCTTTATTGAATTTATCTATGCTTGTAGATGGTTTCTTATATTTTAAGCAGAATAAAAACATCGCAATGTTAGATTTTTCCAATATCGTGCAGTCTTACTTCAGAACTAAAATATAAAAGAAAAAATGACAAGCTTATTCTGAATCATTGAAGCATCAGAAATAAAAAAACAAACCTTGGTGCTCAGAAAAGTCTTTTTAAAAAAACATTTAAAAAACCTTACTAGCTATGTTTCCATCCAAGATGGAATAAAGCACTGTATACATCCAATGAGTCAAAGAGAGTGTGCTTATTAACTGCCACCAAATATCAAAAAGAAAATTAATTTGCTGTGATCGGAAAAGCTGCTTAAGTCTTTTGCTTATTTAATAAAAGACTTGTGCCTCAGAAGACAATACCAACACACAATAAGGCATTTGGCGCAATGATGCTCTTGATAGTTCTTGAGGTGATTAATAATGTAATAATAATAATAATAATAATGTAATGGTTAGGGCATTTTAGAATGACCAAACATTTCAGATGTTTTACAGTAGCTATGTTTCCATCCAAAGATGCTAATTAAATTTATGCACATAACTGGAATATCGCATATAAGACTTGCGAAAAAAGAAATGTTTTTATCCAAGTAGTCAAAGAGAACAAAACCGTCACTTCCTGATGAACTGGCGGCAAATATAAACCTTAAAATGGAATTTGCTTTGGTAGCTGCATGAATCTTTTCATTATTTAATAAATTACTTGCGCCTCAGAAGACAGTATGAAATGAACACGTGGTGGCGTTTGAAGGCGTCAGACATGGAGCATAGACGCTCTTTACAATTTTGGAGGTGATTAATATTATAATAACACTAATACTGGCTTTTTAGAATGACCAAAACAACATTACTGATGTTTTACAATGTGCTCAGCCTGCTGGTTTGTCCATTCAAACACATTTTTACCATCACATGATCTCTTATAACAAAATCACATGACTTTTAATGCGCATACTGGAATTTGTTCAGTAGAAGTTTCCATCGTAGTTTATGCGCATCTTTTCTTATCGAATAAAAAGTTTATCCTACTCAGGTATGCAAATTTGTTTATGCACATTTTCAAAATTGATTCCATTGTTGTTTCCATTGATTCCATTGTTTCCATTAACCGCTTTTTTATGCGAACACCCAAAATATACGCATAAAAATAGGCAAATGGAAACAAGCTAATGTGGTTGGCCTGCTGGTTTGTTTTTCACAATCACATTTTTATCATCACATGATCTCTCATAACAAAATCACATGACTTTTTTTAAATGCACATAATGGAAGTTATTCAGTAAAAGTGTTTCCATTGTAGTTTTTTTCTTATCGAATAAAACATTTATACTACTCAGTTATGCGCATTTTCAAAATCTTGCCATTTCTATCAAGCATTTTTTAATGCGAGAATTCAAAATGAACATAAAAAATAGGTGGATGAAACATCTACTGATCACAAACTTATAACTTGTTGTGGTATTTAATTTTTGTTCACTGATACTATCTAATTTTTTTCTCTTTCATGTCACCTCACTTGTGTTTGACTTGCTCTTCTTATTTTGGGGTCGTTATAGTTCTCTTATAGTTCCTCAAAGAGACCAATTAGAGTGGGAGTGAGACAGGAAAATGAAAGACTGCACGGGACATAAAGGCAAGCTATATAGTCTAATTATAAAACATCTGAGGAAACCAGAGTAGCAGGGTGCCTTACAGTGCTTTTTTTTTTTTGTCAGAGCTGTTATGTATTTACTTTGTTTCGCCATCAAGCGCGTGTTATTCTGGCGCAGCCGCAGCCTCCTTCCACACATTTACTGTCATGATTGTTTATTTGCATGCCAAGATGCCAGTCTTCATTTATTTGCTCAAAACTACAATAAAGCACTAAAATGATGTCCAATTGTATTTTGAGCTTTTCAGTTTAAAATGTCATTGATTTGTTTGATTCAAAGCTGAATTTTGAACATTTGTCAAGTCTTCAATGTAACATGATCCTTCGGAAATCATTTCATTATGCTAATTTGCTGCTCTTTTATGATCAATTGTCGTTGGCGCTCAGTCATTAATAATGGTTCTTATTATTATCAGCGTTAATAACTTTTTTCTGTTTCAATTATTTGTGGAAATTGATGCATTTGACTTTTTGCCATCAAGCATGTGCTGTTTTGGAGCAGCAACAACCACCTTCCACATATTTAATATCTTTTTTTTAACTCCAGATTGTCAGTCTTTACAGCCTTCATTTTGTCTGGCACTTTTTTAAAAAGTAAATATTTCTCATTCTTTCAGACATCCCAGGATGTTCATCAAGACCGGCCTGCTGGATGCACACCTGTACTGCCTGAAGAGATCTGTGGTGGATTTCTTAGTTCACAACAAGTAAGATATGTTTCACAGCTTTCTAGGTGTCCATCTCTGCTAGTCTCAATTTGTGCCAAAGTATTTGGCGCGCACACTTTTATGAGGAAGCTAAAAAAGAACCTACAGTTTCAAACAAAAAAAGGTATTTTGAAAAAGAAAGAAGGCAAGCAAATTTCTGACACTGACCATATGAGTTTCCATTCATTTTAATATACTTTATAATGACCACTTTAAAATACTAATAATGACTAATCTTTTTCACCCCCTGAGGATTTTGAAATTGAAATGCACTATTACACTTGGTTTACTATCCTAAAATGAAACAAATGTTTGAAATTAATATATAATTCTATCATTAAAAAAACTTGAATTGAAAAGTAATATGTAATGCATACAATCTTATATACATGCATATAACCATATGTACACAATACACACAACTAAATATACATTATGGGTCAAAAGTTTGGAAGCTACAATTAAAGAAATGCATTTATTTGTTTGCAAAACAATTTTGAGTGTAGTACCATTCGAATGTACCATAAAAGAACAGATTTACAGCTTTTATTTTTTAGCGAAGTTCATCGCAGTTGAAACAAAATGATAAAGTATGCAATGTTTTCAACACTAATAATTATTTGTCATTATTAATGATTGAATACCAAAATTAAGTGGTTGTAATTTAATAGAAAATCAGCATATTATGATTTCTGAAGTAACGTGATTAAAGACTGGAATGATAATGCTGAAAAGTCTTATTTCCCAATATGTATTATTAATTTTTCTTTAATTTTCAGAACTAAAACATTACAAACTTATTCTGAATCATTGAAGCATCAGGAATAAAAAAAACTAGTAGCCTTGGTGCACAGAAAAGTCTTTTAAAAAACATTTAAAAGATATTACTAGCTATGTTTCCATTCAAAGATGCTAATTAAATTTATGTGCAAAGCTGGAATATTGCATAAGAGATAAAAAATGCATTTATTTCTTTGCAAAACAATAAAACATTAATATAGTGAAATATAATTTCTGGTGCTCAGCAAAGATTAATCGCAACCAAAATAAAAGAAAAAGTTTTTTGACATGATATATGTGGGGGGCAGCACGGTGGCGTAGTGGGTAGCACAATCGCCTCACAGCAAGAAGGTCGCTGGTTTGAGCCCCGGCTGGGTCAGTTGGCATTTCTGTGTGGAGTTTGCATGTTCTACCCGTGTTGGCGTGGGTTTTCTCCGGGTGCTCCGGTTTTCCCCACAGTCCAAAAACATGTGCTATAGGTGAATTGAATAAGCTAAATTGTCTGTAGTGTATGAATGAGTGTGTATGGATGTTTCCCAGTGATGGGTTGCAGCTGGAAGGGCATCCGCTGCGTAAAACATGTGCTGGAAAAGTTGGTGGTTCATTCTGCTGTGGCAACCCCAGATTAATAAAGGGACTAAGCTGAAAAGAAAATGAATGTATGAATAATATATGTGTGTGCATCATCACATATACATAATAGATATATACACACACACATACACAGAAACAAAACTATACAAAACAAATTTTTTAGACATTTAAATTTAGACATCTAGATATTTAAATCTATATATATGTTTATATTTATGTTATATATCGTAGGTCAAAACAAACTTTTATTTTGGATGCCAATCAATCGTAATAAATGTTTTTGTATTTGTAATTAAAATAATTTTTAGGTCAATATATTTTGTGTCATTTATTCCCATTCTCCTGCCTTCTATAGCCCATGATCCTTCAGAAATCACTCTAATATACAGAATTTTTGCTTTGTTATGATCAATTATTTTTGTCATTCGATCATTAATAATGGTTCTTCTTCTTCTTCTTCTTTTTCGTCTTATTCTTATTACAATTATTATTATTATTATTATTATTATTATTATTATTATTATTATCAGCGTTTAAAACATTTTAGTTCTGCTTCATAATTTTGTATAAAAATATTATACATTTAACATTTAAGTAACCCTTTAACCTCAAAATAACTGCATTTTTAAAAAGATATATATGTATTTGTAACATTACAATTGTTTTAATGCCAGTTTTGATTGTTAATTATTGTATCCTTGATGAATAAAAATATTACTCAAAGGCCAGTTTATTTATTTTACAGTGCATTTTTTTATGCATCACTATTATTAAATATCTTTAATATGAAAGTGAAAGTGAACTTATTAAATAAAGACATAGCATTTTGGGGGGTTTAATCGAAAAAGCTTAAATTTAAAAACTAGTTTCCTTCACTTAATAGCAAGCAGCTCATCAGCAGCACATTCACAGAGCTGGTTTAGTGTGTGCAGTGTCTGTAATCCCGGAGTGGCTCTGTGTCTCTACAGTCCCTCCGCTCTCCATTCATTCTCTCCAATAGTCCTCCGTTCCCCTGCCCCTTCACTCCCCTTTGTGCTCCTGTAACTGACATTGTGAGGCCAGGCGGCCCGCTGTAAAGTGCTGCTGTGCATGGCCTCTCTTAGGTCCTCTCCCTCTCACAGACTTCAGAAAAGCGTGAGGCTTTGACATTTTAATTCGCTCTCCCCCTGATATAAATATCATTTCATCTAATCTGCACCCCCTCCTCATTCTCCCCCCACTTTCCCCCTCATCAAAGTAGTTTGACTTTTTTTATGCTGTCTTTTCTCTCTCGTTCACATTCTTTTTTCCCCCCATCCATCCCTCGCTCCCTCCCTCCGTTTCGCTCTCGCTCTCTCTCTCTGTCGCCCTTGAGCCTGCAGTGCCATGAAGTACTGAAGGAGAAAATGGACATAGTAACTGTTGTTTCTGTGTCTGCATTCAGATGGAAATTCTAATCTTGCCTAAAAGAAAATAAAGAGAGAGAGAGAGAGAGAGAGAGAGAGGGAGAGAGAGAGAGAGGGAGCAGTTGAAGGAGGTGGCATAGATGTTGAATTGCTCCTCAAGCATACATGATTTTTTTTTAAACCGTGATTCAACCCTCTTTAGACCATAATTTGATTTTAGATTGGAAATTTAAGTATTTATCTGTGGTTTTACTTCTCTTGGATAGATTTTTTTTTAAATTATTGAACATTTTAAAGAACAGTTTGCATCAGAATTGATCGGTGGCAGATTTATTGAGACATTTTTAATGCTTTTTCACATTTTACATTAGCATTAGAGTTGTTAATGACAGTTGATTCTAACTTATTTGTTATCATGCATTTTAAAATAAGCAGTTTCTCTCTTTCACAATTACGATTGTTATTTGTTTAAACAGGGTGTCCGTGGGGTCTTAAAAAGTATTCAAAGTTGATAAATCAATTTAGAGAAATTTAAGGCCCTTAAAAATATGAAAAAGACTTAAATGCTTTTTTTTTTACAAGGAATTACATTTTCTATCATTTTTGAATTTACAATGTATTGTTGGGTGTTAAAGTTTGCCTGAATTTTATCTGAATATTGGGGTGCTGTGTAGTTGAAATCGATGAAATCCTGGAGTTCTATAGGCACCAATTAGCATTTATATTCAGTATATAAATAATAATTATAGTTTAGGATTAGCTTCTTACAATCAGTATTTAGTATATATACTGTACATTAAAATGTCGCCAATGTGAATGTGAAACCCAAGGTGGTGATGAGGTCTTAACATGTATGGAAAGAGGACTTGAAAATGACTGAACTTCACTCTCTGATGTATATACCCTGTTTAAGAAAATGTGATTTTTCAACAACAGTATTACATCCAATTTACAATATAAATTTTATCGTTTATTTGCGCTAAGCAACCGTGCCTGGAGGAAACGCAACTGATGGAATCGGTTCTCTTTGAAATAGACTGGACAAAAAGCAATGATCGTGCACCCACAGTCTTGCTGCTTTCAATTCAATTCAATTCACCTTTATTTGTATAGCGCTTATACAATGTAGATTGTGTCAAAGCAGCTTCACATAAAAGGTCATAGTAAATTGGAACAGTGTAGTTCAGTTTGTAGTGTTTAAGTTCAGTTCAGTTGAGCTCAGTTCAGTGTGGTTAATAATCACTACTGAGAGTCCAAACACTGAAGAGCAAATCCAACGATGTGCAGCTCTACAGATCCCGAACCATGCAAGCTAGTGACGACAGCATAGAGGGAAAAAAAACTTCACTAAATGGCGAAAGTGAAGAAAAAAACCATGAGAGAAACCAGGCTCAGTTGGGCACGATCATTTAAATTTCTTCGCTGGCCAAACGTCTTGTGCAGAGCTGCAGTCTCAGTGGCTTTCAAGAGATCAAGATTTAAAAAAAAATATGTCACTGCTTTTGTTTTAATTATTCTTTGAACAGATTATTAACAGGTCTAACATTAACCGTCTGCGCGTGACCATTCTTTCATTATCACTCACAGTATGTTTTTTTTTACCTGCTTTCTTTTGCTTACAGTTCATTTTGTTAATATAGTTTAATTATCTTTTTTTAACAATAACATAATAACATTGCTTTAATATGAGATTAACTCCCTGTTTATGTGTAGTTAACTGGTGATCTGTGATATATAAATATATATATGTGTGTGTGTGTGTGTGTGTGTGTGCGTGCGTGCGTGCGTGCGTGCGTGCGTGCGTGCGTGCGTGCGTGCGTGCGTGCGTGCGTGCGTGCGTGCGTGCGTGCGTGCGTGCGTGCGTGCGTGCGTGCGTGCGTGCGTGCGTGCGTGTGTGTCTCACTCATTTTTTTCTCATGTTTTAAATTTTTTTCATTCTGCATCTGAAGTTACAATATAATATAAATGCTGCCATTTAGAGCATGCTTGTTCAAATTTGCCATATTAGTATGATTTCTGAATCACACTGAAGACTGAAGTAAGGATGCTGAAAATTCTACTTTAAATTTAAATATATTAGAATAGCAAGCAGTAATCTTTTTTTTTTCTTATTTTAATGTTTTTTTTCTGTATGTTTGTAGTTCTGTATATTTGATCAAATAAATGCATATGAAAACCCCCAAATGTAAATGTAAACTGTGTATGCTAATGTCTTTGAATGAATTGGTTACACAATAATTAATCAAATAAAAGTATATCCAATTTAAGCTCAAAACCAGTTCTTTTTTTCAGGTCTGTCACTTCAATCAGAGGAGAATTAGTGCCGTATTTGGTCCGTAAGCAGTTCTCAAAGTCTTTAAACTCCCAACATGTCACCGAGGATTCAGAGAAGAATCAAAAGCAACAGGAAGCTCACATCAATATGGGTAAGCTTCCTCCTGTGATGACTTGCATGGGCACATTTGATATTTACCAGAATCTTAAGTGTACATAATAAAAGTTGACCTTTTACAAATTCGCACATGCCTCCACAGATCTCCTCAGCACCAGTAAAGACGAGGCGCTGCTACAGCTTGCCCGGGAGAGGTCGTGTTGGAATGATCATCGCGGAGACATGAGTGAAGCCTACCACGGCGGTAAAATACGCTGCTACGTTCACATCATGGAGGACGGCATGTGTTATCGCGTCAACACACTCGCCGCTTATATAGAGGCCAATCGCGTGGTGAGAACAAGCTGAAAGAACTATTTTCATTAATACTGTAAAATCTGCTCATAGTTTAATATGTTGCTTAAAATCCTGGTTCAGGTGTAATGACTGCACTGAATTGATGGATGGTTGTCCTCATCTCTTAGGTTCCAAAGTTGTTTGAAGAACCTCCAATCCATCCAACTGCAGTGGTCTCTGAACGCTCTTTGGTGAGTCTCATAGACATGCCACTATACTTCAAAAACATGATGGCTATGAAATAATATACAGTAGTTAACATTTGAAGTGAACCAAAAATGTTTTTCAAATTTGTCTAGGACAAGATTGGGTTTTGTTCAATAGTTTTAGGGCAACTTTGATGAAAGGTGATGATCCACTTCAAATGTTGACTACTGTTTGTGACCCTGCACCACAATGTGATGTTGCACAGGAATATTTGTAGGCAAATATTTGGGTCAAAATTGTAGATTTTTCTTTGATGCAAAAAAAATCATTGAATATTAAGTAAAGATCATGTTCCATTACATGTACTGCTGTAAATATATGAAAACTCAATTTCTGATTAGAAATGTGCATTGCTACACATTTAATTTAAACCACTTTAAAGGCGATTTTCACAATATTTCGATTGTTTTTAACCCTCAGATTGCAGATTTGAATAGTTGTACCGTTCTATTGAATAGTTGTTTATTTGAACAGATTTCAATACTTGCATCTCTGCCAAATTGTGTCCAATCCTTAAAAAGTATACATCAATGGAAATCTTATTTAGTTTTCAAGAGATGTATAAATCTCAGTAATACTAATAAAAAAGAACAGTTATGGTTTTGTGATATTTGGTCATATTTCATACCTCATTAAAATGTTTAAAGGCTAAGTTCATTCACAAAACTAATTTAATTGCTTTAAGCCATCCAGTTGACTTTTTTTTTTAAGTAAAACATCTAGGTTTTAGGTATAATAAAATTATAAAATAAAATAATAATAAAAAAACATACTGTCAGGAGCCACAGGTAATAATTGCCTGATTAATTGAAATGATAAAAAAATTGGTTTGTAAAGAAACATCTTTTTTTTTTTGGTCAACATTATCATATTAATCTTTAACATTCTATTAAAAGTCAATCTGTTTATACAATAAATGTCATTTTGATGAGCTAAATAACATTATCCCCCTCTCCATTACATCACAAGGCCATGGATTAGAAGTATAATGCTATAAAAATTACAATTGGTTTCATGCATGGCTCACGTCATGAGGTCCTAATGCATTGTCAGGAAGAAAGGTAAAGGTAGTCATTTTTGTATGCCTCCACATCTCAAAGTGCCAGTAGCCATTGACTTGCAATTTATGATTAATGAAGTACCATGGTTTCAGCTAAAATTCCTCTTTTAAAGTGATAAGTTCACCCAAAAGAATATATTTTAAAGAATGTTGGAAAACACTAACTATTGACTTCCATAGAATTTGCTTTTGGACGCTCAGGTTTATCAAATACCAGAACAAAAAGTTCAAACTAGTTTGGAACAAGTCAATTGTAAATAAGAAAATGATGATAAATTACATTTTTTTGGGTGAACTATCCCTTCAATGTTCTGCTTAAAACCGTTTTTCTGCCATTAGAATATACATTACTTATTTAAAATGATGTCATCTCTTTTATTTAGGTTGGGAGTGACAGCATTATTGGGCCATCTTGTCAGATATCAGACAAGACATCAATCAAGCGCTCAAATGTTGGCACGTCAACTATAATCAAAGAGAAGGTGAAGATCACCAACTCCATCATCATGAACGGAGTCACTATTGAAGAAGGGTGAGTAGTTCTGACTGTTCAGCAGAGTGTGATGCAGGGAAAAGCCTTTTTATGGGTCATTTATTTGTAGATCAAACCCAGACAGGATGTTTAACTAAAGTAATGTGGTGCATTCTTTGAATGGTGAAATGTAATCATATTTGACAACATACTAATAAACTGCAGTATTTAACTAAATAAATAACCCAATTATGTTGCTACAGGAAAGCCATTGGCGAGTCATTTGGGAACAGTTTTGAACAAGAACAAACTGTCAACTTTTTTTGCATGAATAAAAAGAGACTATGAACTGCAGCCAGCAGCTTATTCCTTGTGCAGTATAGGAATAATATAATATTCAATGCTTATGGATATTTAACTATTATTGCACAAAATACATTGTATACTTTGTTGTAATTATGTGATTAGAAATGCATTTGAGACTACAGTACATATATAACTAGAGCATTTAAGTTTACAGTTTGCATTGAAACTGAAGCAGCATTGTCCTGTACTTTACATAAGAAATGTCTTAAATGCAAATGTAATAGTTCACCCTCAAGATATTTGAAAGAAAGCTGGAAACCTATAACTACTGACTTCTATAGTATTCATTTTTTCTACTATGGGAGTAAGTCAGTGGCTACCAGTTTTCAGCTTTCTTCAAAATATCTTATTTTTTGTCCAACAGAAGAAGGTTAAAGGTTTGTAACCACGTGAGGGCAGGTAAATGGACAGTAAATTTTCATTACTGGGTGAGCTATTTTTTTTTTGCATGGTTCCAACATCAATGAAGTACATGAAAATATCAGAAAATTTGTGGCGAGTTCCAGAGATAGTAAAGTCAGAAGAGTTAAAAGTTTGGGCATTGTAAGATTTTTTGTCTCCTTATGCTCAACAAGGCTGCAAATCTAAACAATACACTGAAAAAACATTATCAAAGATGATTCCTTGCATTTACATTTTTTTAAAGTTAAGCGGTTGTAAACAATTTATTTGGTAAATTTGCTTATTCAACCCATATAAATTGTTTGCTACAATTTAGCAGAAATAATTTTTTCAGTGTACAGTAAAATTGTAATTAATTATTTTCTACATTTTCTTAATTTTTAAAAGTAATTCATTGGTGTGATGGCAAAGCTGAACTACGGTAGACTCCACTCGCTGAAAATAAAAGATTTCTGCAAAATTGTTTGTTTAAATTCAGCCCAAATAAATTGATTACAACCACTTAACTTAAAAAAAAAAAGTAAGTCCAAGGAATTATCTTTGAATCATTTTTTTCAGTGCTGTTACATGATCCCTTATTTTAAAGGCCGGGTACACAGCAAGCCAAATGTTGGCCACATTGGGTCATCACTAAGCATCTGTCAGGCTAGTTTGTTTGGTATGTTCTACACATTGTTGAGTTTGGCTGATGAAAAGAACACTCTGATTGGCTGTCGAGCTATGACTCAGTGCATAAGAACAATAACTGAAATGAAACTAGGCAAGCAGTGCAAGTCATGAGACAAAAAAGCCAGCTGTCATATTGTCACATTTTTTAAATATTTGCAAATAAAGATTATCAGATGTATTTGGAAAAGTGAATCCCTCTGTGGAGAGCTGGACGTTCTGTGAAAATAGTACATAAATGCTGATTTGTTTTCGGAGTTTGGTCACACTTTATTTTGAAGGTCCGTTTGTTGAATTTAAGTTACATTGCATCTACTTGCCTACTAATTCTCATTAGATTGTAAGTAGACTGTGAGGTTGGGGTTATGGTTGGGGTTAGGGTCAGTGTAAGTTGGCATGTACTAGCAAAGGTGCTTATAGTCAGTTAAATGTCTGTTTAGCAGCAGTATCAACAGATATTTAGCAGACAGTCTAATAATACTCAAATGGACCATGAAAATAAAGTGTTACCCGGCATTTATGTGTGCAGCACTAGTTCCAGTTTCTCTTTGTGCAATGGCAATTCTGACAATACTGCCTCCTGCAAGTATTGAAAGGAATATACTCTAACACAGACACAGGATTTACATTCTCATTCAGTCGGCTGTTGTCCGTTTACTGTGATTTTGACTGTGTCATCGCTAGTCCTTCGACATTGGCTTGGTGTGTCTCATGCTTAATATGCTGATTTTCTGCTTAGGAAACATTTCTTATCATTGCCTTGGACTAATTTCTGTTGCTGTTTTGATGAATCCCTTACCCAAAGAGCACAGAGCAAATATTTAAGTTACCCCTGAGCGCTTTTTGTTTGTTTTTCTGGATTTCTTATCATTATCAATGTTTTAAAGAAGACCATAATGATTTCAGTTTCTTGTATTTTCTTGTATTTTTTTTCATTGTCAGATTAATTTAATGAATACCTTCTAAATAAGTGTTTGTTTCTATCAGAGAAAAATATAATGATGCCTAATATGTGTGTATATAGCATACAAAGCTTGACTGCTCTGCGCCGTTGTCCTGAAGCATCCGCAGTCTAGAATGTCAGACAGATTGGCTCTACCCAGAGCAGTTTGTGGTCTGGATCAGATGTTCAGCGTGTAGAAACAAAAGATGAGATTTTGTCAGTAAGGTTAAAAGTGGGCTTGTCATAGACATAATGCGCAGAGAGTGTGAGCCGCTTCTGCCTGCGGGTGGTGTTAGGCTGGATGCTGCTGCTTTTTGTTGTGTTGAGCAAAAGCAGAAACTTGTGTTGTCAGACCCCTAAAGGTGCTCATTGACCCTGAACAGGCCCCCGGTACAACAAATTAACAGAAAAGTGATGAATGTAGATGTAATGATTCCCAAAGAAACAAGTGTCTCACTGCAAGTGTTACATGCGTGACTAAAAGACCCCTCAGCAAACATCGCATGCTTTTTATCTGAGATCATAGACATGTCAATTGTTTTTTTCGGCCAAAAGTATTTAGATTTAAGCCAATTTGGTTTAACGCTACTTTCGCTTTGCCACTGAATGCAAACTGTCTCAAATCAGCTCTGGGTGGCAATAATAAAGAGTCCCTGTTCGGTAGAAACAGGATGGAAGAGCTTTCAATTAAACTAGTCTTTTTTTTTTCCTTCAAGAAAACAAGCACAGCCAACGTGGCGACTGTTCGTGTATGAATTAGCCCGTGCATGAAGAGCGGAGTGAAAGAAAGGATCGCGGAAGGAAAGAAAGAAACAGCAACTCTTTCAAAGTATAAAAAGAAAGTACGAAGGGATTAGGAAATCCCTGGCATTTAAAAGCGCCACTTGCATTTTTGGGCCTTTTGTTTGCATGTAGGAGTGGTTGTTTACAAAGCTCGGGAGGTTCGGGGTTGATGGGACGGGTGTTGGTGGCTTGTGGGGGTGGAGGGCAAGTTGGAAGAGGAGGAGGAGGGGGGGTCACAGCAAGGAGGAGCATAGTGTCAGTAATTAGTGGTATTTCAGCAACTGCATCTTTGGTGGTCTCTCTGTTTAAAACGCCAATCCATGTAATCTCCCATCTACCCCCTCTGTCTCACCCACTCGCTCTCTTTCTTCAAACCTCGCTCGCTCTTGTACACACCCGTGCACCTGAATAGAGCGCCCTGTGTAGCTGCCAATAGAAACCTGCCTCTGTCAGCTACAACACGGCCGCGCTTTCCAACGCTTTTTGATCTGGAAAACTGGACGTACTGTCCACAGTCCCTGAGCAATCCGGGAGTATGTTAATAAAACCTTGTGGTTGTATGCTTTTTTTTGCGTCACTTGGGAAGGTGTGAAATGGCACTTCCTGTAAGTTCTGTGACATCAGGACACTAAACCGCACTAGGGCTCTCCTGTACGTCACACGCCGATGTTGTTTTTAATATATATGCTAATGCCGCCTAAAGGAAAATAAAACAAGGCTGGTGAAAACATTGAGGTATCGGGTTTCAGATTGGGGTGGTGGTGATGGGGAGGAATGGGAGGGGGGCTGGAATCGGGTCGGGTGAGGAAAGGACAAGACCCTCAGCTGTGCAATTAGCAAAAAGACATGAAAGCCGAACACTCGCGGTAAATATGTTTCACCGCAAGAGAGTGCAGAAAAAGTTAAGAGTTGGCCCAGGCAAACCGAGTAAACATAAAACTGTGCAAATAAAGTTTTATGGTGCCAAAGCGATCCCAGGAAAATATTATTCTTTGTATGGTGTAAACAGACAGCAGCACAGGGGTGTGTGTGTGTGTGTGCCTGAGTGTGTCTCCAAGTGCACACAGTTCAAAGTTAGCAGTTCACTGTCTACAGTTCACATACACAAATATCAGTCCTTCATTATTCTCAGATATGCACAAGGATTCCAGACGTAAACATTATTTTTTTTCTTGTTTTGTCTATCAGAACTTTGAGAGGCTATTGTATATGCACTTACTGTGTGTTATTTGAATGTAGAAATGTATTTGCTACTTGATATCCTATTTCCCCTCTGTATTTTATAATGTGTACTGTTTAACTTATCTGAGCAGAGTAATCACTCTCTCATTTTACTTAGATTTTACAGAAAATACACTTTAAGTAGGCATTTAGTGTAACATGCATATGTAACAAGAGTCATTTGATGACATATTAAAAGATCACATTGCAGCCTTAAAATGCTAATTATTATTTTGTAATCCTTGTCACTATACTTCAGACCAATTCACATTATTCTCTGCGTACGAGTGGGCGCAGCCATTTGAATAATTTTGGCTCGAAACTTCCGGTCTCGTTCACTTCTATTCATTTTTAAATGTTAAAAACAGCTTGTTTTGCTGCTTGGTGTTGCAAACTGATATTTTCTTATTATATTATTCTACTTTGTCTGTATTGTCATGCAAACACTTGTTTGTAGAGTAAGTAGTTTGACCGTTTTTTATTATTTCTAGTCATTTCTCCCATAGGCAACTGAATCGGAAGTTCTAAAACGATCGCAAAAACGCGCGCACTTCCGCATTGAAGAATAAGGTCAATAGGTCTCACCCATTTGTCACCAGGAGCTTTAAATCACTTGAAATACATTTGGGATATAGTTTAGTTGTTTACTCATTTTAGTAATATACTATAAAAGAACGGATCAGTAGAAGTAAAATATACAGCTTTATTTTAACAGAGATATATGTTAAGCTGTATGATGACAATGGACAATTTTGCCCATGTTTTGACTTTATCGGGAAAGTTTTTTGAATCATTAAAGTAGAAACTGTACTTGCGTTTAATGTTTTCTATGTATAGGAAATCTCTCTTATATTTAATCAGATGCAAAAACAAAGTAGGATGTTCTATTGTGGCAACCATTCACATTTAACATGTTGTTACTGTGTTGTTGTATAGCTATCTGGCCATTGTTTGTGCAAACTTTCATTCAGTTAGACTTCCCGTCCTTCGTGATTTCTTTTGGAATAAACAAGTTTGCACATAAATATAACATTTAGGAATGAAATGGGTTATTAACCCCCTTAAACAATTTTTTTATTTTGTATTTTATTTTATTTTTTTCTACAGAACAAACCACTGTTATACCAGCATTTGTTAACCCAATGAAAATATGATGTACTGTCATCATGGCAAAGATAAAAGAAATCAAATATTAGAAATTAGTTATTAAAACTATTATTATTAGAAATGTGTTGACGTAAACAATGTATTGTGTAAATGAAGATCTGGCCATTGTTTGAATAAAATTTAATTGAGTTAGACTTCCCATTCTTTATGTTTTATTTTGGAATATGCAGGTTTGCACAGAAATATAACATTAAGGAATTAAATGGGTTAATAACAATGAGTTGGAGTGAATTAAGAGTGAATTGGAATGGCAGAAGTTTTCATTTGGTGTGAACAGTCCAGGAAAAAAAAGTTTGGTTTGGACTATATTGGCCAACTGATAAGAGGAATATCCACTTAATAGCTGAATGATAAAATATACAGTAGCCATTGCTGCATGAATCTTATTGAATACAATGTTTGATATTTTATCCAAACTCAAATAAATGCAACAATGACCAAAATCATCTTCTATCAAACACTTTTGGCTGCCAGTATATTTTGAATAAATGCTGTTCCTTTAAAATTTCTATTCATCAGAAAATACTACAAATAGAGATACGATGTAAAATATCTGCAAATGAGCAGTTTTCCATATGTTGTGATTCAGGTTTTTATTTTGGCCTATTTATTTATACTTTTGAATTGCATTGTGGGACCTAGATCTTTCTTTCAACTTTCTTTCTTCCTTTGTTATTGGGTTGGTGTTGTACATTACTGTACAAAAACCTTTTGTTAATTATTTTACAGACTTTCTTTCTCTATATATTATTTCTTATACATTATGTTATTTCAAACTACTAAAATGTCAATAAAAAGTCACGTTGGATTTTTAACATCAAAATTTGACAGAGATCAAGGTCCTGTGATGCAATTTACAACCGTAAATAAACAGAAAACACTTGTGAATCACAAAAATACAGAAACTACTTTATAGTATGTGTGTATACAGTTGTTATAAAGTTATTAGCCCCCCTCCTTTGATTTTTTTTTTCTCTTTTAAATATTTCACAAATGATGTTTAACTTTTTGTTTTGTTTATTTCAGCTACAATAAAAAGTGTTTTTAATTTTTTAAAAGCCATTTTAAGGTCAATATTATTAGCAGCCTTAAGTAATGTTTTTTTTTTTCTCGATTGTCTACAGAACAAACCACTGTTATACAATAATTTGTTAACCTAATTAACCTAGTTAAGCCTTTAAATTGCCCTTTAAACTGAATACTAGTGTCTTGAAAAATATCTAGTAAATTATTATTTACTGTCATCATGGCAAAGATAAAATAAATCAGTTATTAGAAATTAGATATTAAAACTATTATTTTTAGAAATGTGTTGAAAAAAATCTTCTTTCCATTAAACAGAAATTGGGGAAAAATAAAGAAGGGGGCTAATAATTCAGGGGGGCTAATAATTCTGACTTCGACTGTTTATAAAATGTTGACAACAATAATTAGTGCTTCCCACAGGTTTGATATATACTTGCAGTGGTAGCTGGATTGAAACACATCCTTTACCCATGCTGCATAAATAATTAATTGCATGTGACAAGTTCAGGCTTCTTTATTGGCATGACATTTAGTACAGTATTGGCAAAGCATTTTAGATATATATAAAATATGTAATATATCAACTTCATCAAATGGATAATATATACAGCAAATGAGAAATAAGCAACAGGGAAAATGAATAAAAACAGACAATATCTCTAAAATTATATTTATTAATAATGAATTAATAATTATAATAAAAAGTGTAGATTATTTAAATAAGGCAAATGAGTTGATTGACCATTTCTAATGCTGTATAAGTTGCAGCCAATTTAGATGTCATTTCTCTGAGTATTTAGTAAAGTTTTTTAATAGTTAAAATTAAACAATCTATTTACTTTTTCTCTCGGTCTCGTGGCTGTGCGTGCGCTGTCAGCTGTGAAGCCAAGCGGAAAGTAGTCTTCAATAAAAGAGTAACACAAAAACGCAACAACTTTAGAAAGCAAAAGCAAAAGTCGACTCCCGGAAATTTTAGAACCACCGGCCGGAATCCCAGGAGGCATTTTTTAGCTTTAAAAAGGCACGTCTCTTTGGGTCTCTACAGAGCATGTGAGACTATCTGAGGAAGTGTTGTTGACCGTTATTGCGCACACACAATGAGCAGTACGAAATGTGTTTGGCGAGAGAACATTTTCCACTGGTTATTCAAACGCGGATGTTTGGTTATCTTTGGCAGATATGAGAAAAGTGTAAAAGGATGATCATATTGGTTAAAAAAAAACTGTCATCGAACATACTTGGGTGGCCGCTAATATACCTGGGTAGCCCACCCAAGTAAATTCTATCTGTGGGAAGCACTGATAATTTTTTATTATTTTTTACATGATAATGAAAACGAACTGTTACTTAAGCATCAATTTAGTGTATATTACTGATTTCTGAAGGGTTGTGTGACTGACATCATCACATGAATAAATTGTGAAGTTAAAAGGGTTAATGTAAATAAAAAACACTGTAATTTTAATCATATAAAAGCTGATTATGAAATTCCTTTTTTTTTAGAAAAATTAAAAAAACAATCATAGCCACCCCAAACTTTTGAACGCTTGCCTATGCATTTGTTGTACATTGTCATTGAAAGCACCATTATTCTCTTCCTCCAGGTGTAACATCCAAGGCAGTGTGATCTGCAGTCACGCGGTGATTGGACGTGGAGCCGACATCAAGTACTGTCTGGTGGGCAGCGGGCAGCGCGTCGATCCAGAGGGTACCAAACATTACACTACACTACACAAAAACACACACAGAGATCCCATTCAATCCTGCCTTTTGTGCTGGTGTTTATGTGTGCACTCTCACGCCCATGTCTGCCTTTTGCATTTGTGTGATCTATGTGCGTTTTTAATCTGTTTTAATAGCGTATTAAACCCTAAGCTTGTGTGTACAATTGAGCTTTATTTTTTAATATGCTTAATCCTCACAGTCTCAGATCAGGGAGAGGCTTGTTGTGTGTGTGTGTATATATGTGTGTGTGTGTGGCTTCAGGCTCTTGTATTCCGGGTGGTCCGTCCGCGCCTGGTCTCTAACCTCTCCATCAATGACAGTGCCTTAAGATGTCCAGAGTCTAATTGACTGAACAACAGGGTGTTTCTGACCCTGTTTCTCCATCCCCCGGCCCTCCATCATCACTTTGCGAACTGGACTCCATTAGTTGGCCATAACCTCCAAAAAATGCTTGGGCTTACTAAAGTGCTCCCAGAAATCCCAAATTACAAGCTAGACCCCCTGTAGTTCCCCTTTTCAGTGCTTTAAGCGTTAGGAAGAAACCACGAGTCAAAGTCAGCCCTGGAAAACCCAGAGCAGAGGTTAATGTAACCTGTTATTTAAAAAGCATTGCTTATAATAACGGCCATAAATTTCCGTTCGGTAGCCCTGAGGTTGACGCTCGCTCTTTGTACACAGACACGCAAGTTTCAGATCAAATCAAAGAGGGAAATGAAGTTCATTAAAGAGGCAGTTGCTTGTTTTTGATGTGTAATGGAGTCAAAAGGCTGTTTTTTTGCTTTGAGGTTGAGGGAGAGAATTGAAGGATCCGCTCTGATGCTTGGAGAGGGAGGGTTTAATGTTATGGTGGATTGATGTTTGTGTGGTATAGAGAGGGTGATGTTAGTAGTTGGATATAAAAGTGGCATTAGAGACTATGAATTCTATGATTAATGTCTTTACGTCTGATTAATAATCATTATATAAATGTTGGACAATAAGTGTACAATGCAATAGCCAAACTTTAATTTTCCTTCAGCTTACTTCCTTTTCAGGGTGTCCGCTGGGTTTTAAAATGTCTTAAATTTCAAAAACTAAATTTTAGGTCTTAAAAAGTCTTACATTCTCTGAAATATTGTGTTGTAGGTCTTAAATCATTTTTAAACAGGTCTTAGTTTTTCCATCCAATCGCCAACAATGCATCTCAATAAAACCTTATTTTTTTCAGGGTGTCTGCTGGGTCTTAAAAAGTATTAAAAGTTGATAAATCAGTTATGAGAAAATCATTATTAATTAGTATTTAAGTCTTAATCTGGTTTTTAATGAGGTTTTAAATTTTGTTCAAGCGTTGTCCGAAGTGTTTGACTTAAAAAAAAAGTATATTTATTATCTAAATATATTTATTTACCTCGATCAACTCGATTGGTTTAGGCCGGGGTGCGTTCACCCAAGGTTCTCCGTCCGAGTGGTGTCACATAATTTGTGACGAACATGGAAAGGTGATGTGACACTCTCGACATGTAGCAAAACCATAGAGCGGAACAGAAAAATGGGAAAATGTAAGTTTGTGTACTCCTGGTTATTCATTTAAGCTTTGTTTCCTCCCAGCTTATCTGAGTTCTGTTGCATAGTTGTGCTTCATTGATATATTTAACTACAAATGTTTTTTAACAACTGTTTATTTGGTTAAAGGTTTGATACTGATTAGAACTTGAAGTGGCGATGAAGTCTTAAAATATTCTGAGGTCTTTAGAAAATCTTAAAAAGGTATTGAAGTTACCTTTAAGATTCCTGCATATACTCTTTTTACAGCAAATTCCCCATTAATTCTTCAATCAGGGAAAGACAACTAAAAACAAATAAATTAATATATAATTATATATTCCTCATGATAATACCCGGCCATTAGAAAAAAAAATCCTGTATAAGTCTAAAATTTCATTCTTAATGGTCTTAAAGCGGTCTTAAATTTGACTTGCAGAAACTCTGCTTATTTATCAGGGGTCACCACAGCGAAATGAACCACCAACTGTTCCAGCATGTTTTACACAGCGGATGCCCTTCCAGCCGCAACCCAGTACAGGGAAACACCAACACACTCTCATATTCACACACGCACTCACACACTACAGCCAATTTTGTTTACCTAATTCACCTAGCGCATGTCTTTGGACTGTGGGTGAAACTGGAGCACCCATGCGAACACGTGGAGAACATGCAAACTCCAGACAGAAATACCAACTGGCCGGGCCAGGACTCAAACAAGCGACCTTCTTGCTGTGAGGCGACAGTGCTAAACACTGAGCCACAGTGCCCAATAACCAAACATAAAATAACATAAAAATTTGTGTTTTTATTGGAAGACTTCTGTTATACTTAAAGATATTCTGAAAAATGTATAAAAAGTTTTTGAATTTAATATGCGTAACTGCTAAAGAATGTTGTTTAATGTTTTTGTTTAATATTTCTTTGAAATGTAAACTTTTTGTGATGTTTTGTAATTCAAACAATTTGTACTTTTTTGTTGACTTGTATAAAAGCCGGGTATATGCAGGAATCTTAAAGGTCATTTCAAAACCTTTTTAAATCTTTTTAAAGAGCTTCTCAGAATATTCTGATGTTCTGATCAGTATCAAACCTTTAACTTAATAAACAGTTGTTAATAAACAGTTGTACTTAAATAAATCAATGGAGCACAACCATGCAACAGAACTCGGATAAGCTCGGAAGAAACAAAGCTTGAAAGAATAAATTATGCAGTTGTTTTCAGCGACAGGTTTCAGCCACTGTTTAAACTCGTGTTTCCACAACCAGGAGTAAGCAAACTCACATTTTCCCATTTTGCTATCTGTTTCGCTACATGTGGAGAGCTTCACATCACCTTCCTGCGTTTGTCGCAAATTATGTGACATCACCCGGAAGGAGGAGCTTGGCCAGACACATCACGACCCGAACCAATCACATGAATCAAGCACGCCGTTGTTAATATTTGGAGGAAAATAAATATCCACAAAAGAACAACAAAAGAAAACCTTTTTTCTGATGTCCCCATCGTGGAAAACAGTAGTTGATTTACTTGAGCTCTTTGACTTGATTTATAATGTTAGTGTTTCTTTGCTTGTTATGACAGTATATGACAAGTATTTAGGGTGAAATGGTCAGATTAAATGATCCTGTATTGATTCTTAATGTTTCCATGTTTAACTTTGCACAATGTTAGCTTTGCAAGATATGTTAAATTGATGGTTTATCATTCAAGAGACAAAGTTCTGTGTTTTTCCAAGAGAATGGACCTCAACTGTGATTTTTATACATTTTTTAAAACCCATTGAGCATCTGAATCAATTTAGAGACACAGACATCAAGAATCAGCGTATGCATCTCAACAATGGTTAGAAATCTTTTGCTGCAGTTCATGCTTGGAGAATCATACAACATCTACCCATAGTTCCCAGCATGCTAGTCTCATGGACTGTGTCCTGTGTCGCTATGCTAATAACATCACACTATCATTATAATAAGTTTTGAATACTTCAGCTCATCTGTGAACATGATTAAAGCTATAGTCCTGTAGGATGTTATGAAGGATGTTATGATATAGTCACAAACTTCACCTTTATTTGTTGTGCTTTCAAATAACAAAAATCTTTCATACTTAAAATAATAGAATTATTTTTATTATGCTAATTACAATTTTCAATTTTGAATTAATTTGTTTCCAATGCTAATATTTCTATATAAGATAGGGCTGTCACAATACCATAAATTCATGTCACGATACTATACCAGCTGAAGTAGCATGATACCAGCTGGTATTTTAATATTATAATAATTCATCTCTGAAATTAAGCAAATTGTGAGAAATACTATATTTTATATGTTGTAATGAGTACATTTAATTTAAAAAATCACTTATTATTGAAAAGGTATTATTCCTACAGACATTTTCTGTTTTATTTGTATATACTGTGACTCTTGTTGTCATGATAGTAATAAATAAATGAAATCATCAACTGATTGATTGAATCATTCCATATGCAACATTAACTATTGTAGATCCGTTAATGACGATACTACTGTTTATAAATGACAGTAGCATCACCAGTATTTTGCATCCATAGTATCATGGTAGTACCGTAGTATCAGTAAACCGTGCAACCCTAATATAAGATTCAGCCGTTTTCATCTGTATGTTTTGATTCTTGAATACTCTTTTATTCAAAAATATATAATAACAAATCAGTACTGGATTGTTCTCAAATTCATAGCTGAAAAACTGATGCTGTTATTATAAGTGATAATCAGCGCATGCATTATATGCACTTTTAAGTAGACTCGTAGTTTATATGTCCCCTCCACAATGGGACACTTGTAACAGTTTTAAACAGCTGCTGAGTGAATCGACGACTCGTAGCGGACTTTACTGCTCTTCAACTCTGGTGGTCCTGCTGATATAGTCAACTTCACACATACTCTCACAGTCTTTTTTCTTATTCGCTCTCAGTCTTTCTGTCCCTGGCCTGTTTACTGCTGCTGTGTCTGTCTGTGTGTGTGTGTGCTTTCCACAAAGGAGTGATAGACATCTCATAAACTTCAGTGAACGCTCGCTCTGTAAGCTCCAGTGTTCCAGCATCTCTGTCCTCAGGGGACGGAGTGTGTTGGTTATGGCTGCTAAAAGCATCACAGGCCCTGGAGACGGGGCTGTTTGTGCTGGACCACCCGGCCTGCATGACGCTCACCACCGAGCTGTAAGGTGCTGCAGATTTACAGGTGCTGCGGAGGTCCATGACATGAACCTTTCCTCAGACCGTTTAGAAGCTCTTGTTCCAGCACTTCTGTCTTTGTGCCGATCGCTCTTTTTCTCTCTCTTTCTGGCGCAACCCGCTCTATTTGTCTTTCTCCAAACTCAAAACACCAAAACAGTCTTTTGTGCAGATTCCTTCACACTAAAATGTCTTTATATGGATCATCAATCTTGCTCTCAAACGTTTAGTTTGGAAAAGCCGCATTCGGCAAGAGGATATCATCCCTCCTCAGCCAGTGTGTGTATAAGCCTGACACGTTTGTAAACTGTTTGCTTGTCAGTGTGTGATGGAAAGGGCCCACAAAGGTAAACTACAGATAAACTTCTCTTCCCGCTGGCTTTTGATTCACTGGATACTGTCTTATGAGTGGTTTTGAATGTTAAAGTCCCTTTGAAATTTTCTTCAATAGAACTTTTTGCACTTGAAATTGCTAACTCAGGGTTATACAAAACCCCAGATAAACAGAATTCTGGGTTATCTGTAATAACATTCTGCTCGTGCTACATCTGGGGCTGACGAATAATCGTAGGTTTCACAATGTTTCTCACTGTACATTCCCAAAGGTTACCTTTCTTATAAGTCACCAATGCTAATATGATGAACAGCTGGCTCCACTGTTACTCCACTACTTTTACTCCACTACTTTTACTAGCATTTCCACATCGTCTTGTCCGTTATAAAAAATGTCTCCACATAGATCTTGAGCTGTTTTAAGGCTCACAAAATGCGCAAAGGCAAGAAAACAAGGCTGAAATAGGAACATATGCGATATCCTGGACTGAAAAACATGATTCAACGATGATTCCTTGGATTGACTAAATTTATTTAAGTTCAGTGGTTGTGAATAATTTATTTGTGCTGAATTTAAACAACAAATTAAGTTGAACATTGCTAAATTTAATAACTTTGATTAAATTCAACACATATAAATTGTTTGCAACAATTATGCAGATACCATTTTTTCATGTGATCACTCCAGTTTACACTTTTTCCGTCTTTTTATATTTTGTACTTTTCTCTCACCGACCGCTGCTAACATGATGCACGTTTCCTGTTATAGAAATTTCTGATTGGCTGTTTGTTGCCAAGCATCCAGCAACAAGTAAACACTGCTTTGTTTGACACTGACCAAACTTAGCATCTCAATGCTAACAGCACCCCGTTTGTGCAGAGCAGGGTTTCAAAAGCCTGGGTAAAATGCGACGCTAACACCACTTTTAAATTACAGGCGTGAAACGTGTCTTTATACACATGGTTAAAAGCAGTGTTTTAAACCATGATAAACTGGAGTTAACAACAATGTGGAAAAACCTAATATGTATGTCTTAAAGCAGTGCTTCCCAACAGGGGGGTCAGGTCATATTTAAAAAAATTAGCAGTGGACAGTTAGGAGAACGATCGTGTTGTCTTAGATCATTTCATCTCCTGGCTGACCAAAAAACGGACAAATTTGTAATTCGTCCTTCACAAAAAAAGTCTCACTGATTCACCTTCAGCAGCTAATAGTAATGACGCAAGCATATTTGACCCAGGTCAGGTTAGGAAGCTCCAAACATTTTGGGTCACAGCGCTAGCAATACTGGAAACACGAAATGCAGGAAATACCAAGAGAGTTACCTGAACTATGGTTTTATTCCATTTTCTCCAAGCAAAGAGTCTGTTGCCGTTTTCTGTTGCTAACGAATAGATGAGGCCATCCAAATTAAAAGACATTTACAGACGACTCATCCTCAATTCCGCAGGGTGTACCCATTACAAATGGCCTACTGATGATTTGCTTTTATATTTTACATTAGGCTATTATTTGTGCATAAACATATCTAGACATAGTAATAAATATTCTGTTTGTTTAAAAACTAACTTTTTTTTGTCATACCTACTGCAAACTTATATGAGCGATAATATCATTAAATGTGGATGGGGGCCTTACAATATTTTCCGTTGGAAAAGGGGGTCCCAAGCAAAAAAACGTTGGGAGCCTCTGTCTTAAAGGGGTCATGAAGGCGGCCGTGTTGGATAGTGGCTTTTATTTTGCAGCTTCCAAAAGCGCAAAAATCTATCATAAAACTAACTTATAGCCAACAGGCTTATGAATTTTAAATTACAAACTCCAGTCACAGACTTCTGGCTGCAACTGAATGCATGTTATGTGTGTAATGCATGTATACACTACCGGTCAAAAGTTTGGGGTCAGTTTTTTTTTTTATTATTATTATTTATTTTATTAAATCATTTAAATAAAATTATTCTGTTCATCAAGACGACATTTATTAAATGTAAAAATGTTAAATTGTTAAATATTTATTTATTAAATGTTTATTTATTACTTATTGTATGTGGTTTCAAATAAAATTATTACTCCAGTCATTATTGCTCTTATTACTATTACAACAACAACAACAATAATAATAATAATATAAGAGTGACTTCTGAAGGATCACTTTGTAATGAAGCTTGTAATGAAGCTGAAAATTCATCTTTAAAATCACTGGAATAAATCATTAAATTAAATGACAAACTTTTGAACTTTTGAAAGCGCATATGTAGCATAATCTCTGAAAATATACATCTCTCATGGGAATCACCACACAGTTTGTTTTCTACAGAAGACGTCCACAAACAACAAAAGTAATTGGCTTGGCGTAACAGTATAACGTTATAGTATATTACTCTAACAATACAAATCGTACATGTGTCTATCCTTCTCAGATTATGCGTCAGTTGCGATAATGTTGACGGATGCCAGTGATTGAAGTTTATTATTTCAAAATAACAAATATTTCTGTCACAAAAACACATCTATCCCTTGCAGCATATGGGTTAGTTTGACTGGTTTTGGATTTCTGTGCGTTTGGAAGCTTCAAAATAAAAGCCACTATCCAACACCCTCATACAGCATAGAAGAGCCAGGATAAAAATTCAACATTTCTGTGAGTAAATTATGCAGTGGTAAATTATGGAGTCATTTTTATATTTGGGGAACTTTTCCTATAATGCCGACTAAAAAAATCCGACTCAACATTACTATTCATTATAGAATGTGACTGTCGGGATTAGTCTGATGTGCTTTAGATCAAGCACTCTTGACTAGCAGAGCAGTGAAATCTTATTGGATTTTTTTAAAGGTCTCATGAAGTACTTTTAAATGTGCATTATTTTATTTGATGTTTGACGTAGATCTTAGTAAAAAATGAAGAGAGGGTGGGACATAAATAGCTCCTCCCCTTTAAAAAACAGCCAACCGCGTTTTGTTGTTAGCACAGCTCTGCCAATGGGAGTGGTTGAACTCAAGCACATCAAATGAAAAGTGTTTGAATGGGGCGGGGCATGTCAGATACTAGAGAGCATTTGATTGGTCATAATTTGATTTAAAAAAAAATCATTGATCTATTTGGGTGGAAATGAACTGCAAAAACTGCAAGCTTTAGATGCTTATATCGGGTTCATATTTTGTAAATGCAAGTTATGGATAATGTTAGCTTATAGATATCTTTAAAACTAACAGACTGATTCTAACATCAAAAAACTATTTTTTAATTTAACAAGATGTTTAAAAGAAGAGGGGCTACTTGATATGCCCCTCCTTCATGCCACAGCTGTAATGATATCACACAAATCTGTGCATTTCAAAGCATTTTAGTGGACTTTTAACAGCAGCATCTCTGAGGCTCGTTCTGACAGTTCTGATCTCTCTCCTCAGCTGAAAGAACCAATGAGGTCATCGTAGGATCTGACCAGCTCATGGAAATCTAGAACCCTGCTGGAGATCCAGAACAGGCCTGAAGACGAACACAACCTGCCTCCTCCTACTGCAACACCTTCCATTCTTTTATGTGTCCAAATAAAAATGGATTTATTTATCTCAAGACTTCTGTTGTTATTGTTTTTTTTTTCCTCTCTACCTCTTTGATAAGTGCAGTCTCTTACAAAAAGCATCTCTAGTATGTTTACCATTTAAAATATGTGCAAATGAATGCAAATATTGAAGCTATTTTTAAAACATTTTTAATATCTTTGTAATATTTAGCAATATTTATTTATATAAATTTTTTTTATTTTGAAAATGGTTATTAAATTGCATTTGTTAACACGTTAATACTGTTGTTAATATTATAACTATTATAAATAGTATGTTATATCATACTTATAAAGATAATAATAAATACAATTAATAATAATACTTATTATTAACCAAGTACTGGGAAACATCCATACAGTCATTCACACACATACAATATGGCCAATTTAGTTAATTCACCTGTAGCGCATGTTTTTGCACTGTGGGGAAAACTAGAGCACCTGGTGGAAACCCACACCAACTAGGGGAGAACATGCAAATCCACACTTAAATGCCAACTGGCCCAGCCGGGACTCGAGCGAGCTACGTTCTTGCTGTGTGGCAACAGTGCTAACCACTGAGCCACCGTGTCACCATAAAACTTATAATAATAATAATAATATAATTCATATTAATATAAAAATTATTAGTGGGCGACGCAGTGGCGTAGAAGGTAGTGCTGTTGCCTCACAGCAAGAAGTTTCCCAGAGATGGGTTGCGGCTGGAAGGGCATCCGCTGCGTAAAAAACGTGCTGGATAAGTTGGCGGTTCATTCTGCTGTGGCAACCCCAGATTAATAAAGGGACTAAGCCGAAAAGAAAATAAATGATAACAATTATTACTGTGATTACTATAACTACTATTTATAAAACTTACTTTTTATTATAATTAAAATGCTACTAACAATGTCCAATATTGATATTAATATTATAAACTGCAACTTTAATATTATTTTATTATTAATATGATTAACAATACAATATTAATAATATTAAAATAGAATTTATATTAATAAATAACTTAATTTTATAATTAAATTTCATAGTATTGTTAATATTAACCATTTATAATATTGACATGAATATTATAAATTACAACTTTAATGTTGTGACTGTTAATGTGATTATCAATATTAATAGTTTATTTATGAATGTGATGAACCAAAGCTAGACCCAAACTGTTTTATTTCTCAAATGTAGAAACATACTAATATAGAGAGCGCTCACACAACTACTAAACCCATCATGGTGACACACAACACCAAAGTAATGAAATAAACATTAATTATCAGCATTAGATGCTGATAAACATGAATCACTAATGCACATCACCGAGAAATTTAATGGTTGAGAAACAACCATAGAAATACCAACAACAAAAAACTTGCATATGCAGAGAATTCTGGAAAGGTATATTGTTGTCAGTGTTGGCTGTAGTTAGTTACAAAGTTACTGTAATTAAGTTACTTTTTCTACTGAAAAAGTGAAGGGATTACTTTTTACTCTAAGTAATGTGATTACAGTTGTGTATAATGAACGCCTTAAATACAGTAAATAAATTCAACAATTCTGTATAATCAATACAGAGGATTTTTTTCTGATATATATATATATATATATATATATATATATATATATATATATATAATTTAAAAACTGTATTTTGCATTTCCCCCATTCCTTTAATTACTCTCTGATCTGGCTCTGTGCATGTTAGAATGTATGTCCATGTACTGAAACAAGGCTCTCCATGAGTTAATGTCCACAACAGAAAGATTCAGTTATCAATTGGTTATGCCTTGTAATGTAGGCTAAAAATTTGAAAAATTGTGTTGCGTTTCTCTGTATATTTCTCATTGTGCAAGTAAAAAGTAAAAGTAAAAACATCTTTTTCCTGCTGTCTCTGTTTTTTTACAGTATGCAGTGTTATTTGATTATATATTTTCAGATTATGTAACTGAAAACTACTGTTAGGTACATGAAAATTTTGAAAAGCACTTTTTTGTTTTTAGGTTTATTTTTAGCCAGTATTATCTGTGCTATATTGTATTCATTTAAAATTGTATTTTGCTTGCTTTCTTTTATTTTTATTTGACAGTGCTTTTTTACTGAACATATCATATCCCAAACCGTAACGAAACGGTGACCTAAAACCGAAAACCAAACGTAACCCCTGAAAAGTCTGTTTTGGGTATATGCAGAGCTATGCTGCGTCCCAAATTCACATGCTCATTCATTTATTCATTCTCTTTTCAGCTTAGTCCCTTTATTAATCTGGGGTCGCCACAGCGGAATGAACCGCCAACTTATCCAGCATATGTTTTACGCAGTGGATGCCCTTCCATCTGCAACCCATCACTGGGAAACATCCATACACACTCATTCACTATGGACAATTTAGCTTACCCAATTCACCTATACCACATGTCTTTTGGTCTTGTGAGGGAAACCCACGTGAACACAGGGAGAACATGCAAACTCCACAAAGAAATGCAAACTGACTCAGCTGAGTTGAACCAGCGACCTTTTTACTGTGAGGCGATCGTGCTACCTTCTGCGCCACCCCCAATTTGCATATATCCATCCTAAATAGTATTTGAAAATAGAATTAGTATGTCCCAAATAGCATGCCAATGGTTCCCGGATGGTTTACTATTTCCGGTAAAGTAAACCGCTGATATTGCCCACAGTTGCGCATTGGACGTAAATTTGATTAGAACTACAAACGTCGGTGAAAAGTGTAAACAAACTACAAACATGATGGACGCGCAACCGTAAAGTTAATTAATATCTAGCCAACTGGAAAACATTATATTACAATATATTTTGTCTGCAACAACAATACTGAACTTCTAAAAACGTGTTTGGACATTAACTTCCGAATGTAAAATTGTCCAAAGACCTGAGGAGATTTCTCAGCATGAAAGACTCACGAATGGCAGATTATCCTGCTGCTGCTTCTCCAATAAGGTAGGAAAATAAATATGAAAGAAATGTGGATGATGTGTGGATGATTGACAGGGCTCATAAGAGCAACACAACGATCCGTTAACGAGAAAGTAGGATGTCCCAAAGCTTGCATACTCTTCTGTTACACACTCAAAAGTATATATATTTTCCTTCACAAAAAAATACACTGAAAAAATGGCCATGATTTCAACGGTAAAAAACTGTAAAAATGCTACAGGACAGATCCATAACCTGGTTAACAGTATGTTTCCTTAATATACATGGCAAATAACCATAAATTGAGTTTCGCACATCACTTTTTATGCTTTTTGTTGACATTACTATGGATCTTTTTAGTTGTTTCCTCATCAGTTATTAAAGATTGATGTTACATCTAATGTTGATAAACAATGTTTATTTCATGGCTTAAATTTTATGCGTGTTACCATACTGGTGTTTATTAGCTGTGTGAATGACACTGAGCACCTTCTAGACACTGATTCACTTTTTTACTTGAAGGAAAAGTTGTTTGTGATGACCATTGTTTTATTATGTAACCTCCTCATCACCGCCTGCATATGGCTGTGTTAATGTGTCTAACTGTGTAACAAAAGATGTCTAGTTGTTGGTAATTCAAAATACAGACATATTACATCTATAAATGAATGAAATATAATAGTTTACTGTAATTAAAATATAATCAGTTAAATAGACTTCAGCATTCATTTAGTTGTTCACTGTAAAACAAGATGAAAAGCCTTTCACATGCGCGCCGTTAGGATTAGCACGGTAAAATAAATTTTCTGATTTTAAAGACATGATGCGGAAAAGTTGAATTTAATGCAGTGCTTCTTGTACATTCCGAGACCCACTTTATACCGGATATCAATCAGGCAGTGAGGATCGTTGATTTTTAAAGACAAACTTTTAACATGCCGATTTTTGTAAAGGCACAGTTCACCAGAAGTGCTTGACCCAAGTTACTGAAAATTAAAAGTCCCTCTGCATATACCCTATTGTTGCACTCCTACAAGATATAGTGTCACACTATGGACCCTTTTCACATTTCCGAGATTATCAGTAGCGGAAGTCATCATAGTTGGGTAAACTTAAAAGTGCAATGCATTGGAGAGTACAACAGTTTTATTTATTTTTTTACAATCCTATTTGCTGAAATAATAAAAGAATAACTCCACGAAGGTGTTATCAAGACTTTCAAAAAAAAAAGAAAATAAATGTGTGAGACTGATAATGGCAACCAGAAGAGAGTATAACGTCAAATTTACTGTCCTGCCTATCAAATTCCTTGCACAAACGGTAATTAGATTTATTTTAATACATTTTTTATTTTTTAAAGACATAATACGTATAAATGTTCAATTTTTTTTTTTTTTTAAATCTAAATACTGAAAACTTTCAAGCATTTAAGATGCTGATGACCATTAAAAGTGTCTTATGAACAGGGTCCATTGTAATTCTCCATTAGCATTCTCTTATACGCATAAACTCTATCAGCTGCATTGAAACTGATTTGCTAACCCCTTTTTTTCTTTGGGTTGCAGGTGTTGATCTGTGTGGGTATCTGTGTCTTGCTTGTTTGTCCAGTGAATATATTCTATCCCATCATCCCTCTGCGTGACCACCGTGACTGCGCTTGCATGCTCTGCTGCTGAAAGGAACAGATAACCACAATGGAGAGAAGTTTATTTGTACACAAAACCACTGAAAGAAATGGACCACCCAGTCAGACGGCGGCTACTAACAGTCTTTCTTTTTCCCTCTCCCATACATGCAGTCCTTCACACCAAAAAAAAAAATGCCTAAAAGGAGCACTTCCTAAAGATTTTCCTCTTCACCGTCAATGATTTATAGCATTCCAGCATCTCTTAAATTACAGGTCCGGCTTCAGTGGTGATGATGGATTCAGAGCCTGAGGAAGATGCGCTCATTCTGGCTGATTTATAGCTTTTCGACTGATTGTTTTCAGGGCCAAGTCGAGGCGTTTAGTGTCACCGGTGGAATGATTGGACGTTTGGTGTCTTCTAGAGCAGGGCTTTGCTTTTGGGGCATATTAAAATATTTAATGTCTCTTTTTTGTTTGCTCTTTAAATCCATAAAATAGTAATACAAGTATTTATGAGGCTGTCAGCGTTCTGTTCGTCCTCCCTTCTCTCTTTATTAGACTTTTGGCAGATTTGATCTGACTGGGATCTGCGGTGGTTGTGGAGATTCTTTTATTCCTAATGGATCAGTAATGTTTTTGAAGATAGATTGTTCCCTGGAGTAACATAATGTTTGTGAGATTGTTTGGTGCTGTGATGTGCTGCACATGTTTTAGTGTTGTTAATTGTCATCGTTTATTCAGTTTCCTGTCATTTCAAATCCACAAGACTTTTGTTGACCTTTATAACACAAATGAAGATATTTTTTTTATCAATTCTGAGAGATTTTGTGTGTGTTCTTTGATTGAAGGTCTCTTTATCCAAAACTCTGATGCTTCAAAATATTCACAAAGAGATGAAAATCATATCTTCTGAAGAGTCACAGTTTAATTTAGGTTTAATTTAGGTTAAATGTGGTGCACATTAGGGTTGCAATCGTTTCAGCATTGATATCGCAATGTGCACATCTTGAATAGTCACATCGCAGGATCTGCAATGTTGATTTGTAATTATAATTACCTAAAAATCACAGTTCGGTAAACATGATTTGTGGAGTCACTGTGAATTTAACCATAGTCTATTGGTGTGAAAGAATTTTACCATGATGTGTTTTTAAGACCTGAAACTGTAAGATTTAAACCATTTGGGAACCAAAAATTATAAAGTTTGCCACTTTAACAAATATTAATGGGCTACATGTACAGATAGTGTTTTTCCGCCAATGATAAACTTCCAGTGAAAACTGACTATTTTCAATTTTATAAGGCTCCTTTTACAGCATCAATGTTGTAATGTGATTGCAATACATTCAGTTGAATAGACTCAAGCATTTATTGAGTTGTTCAAGCATAAAACAAGATGAAAGACTTTGTTACTGCTAGTGCCGTCAGGATCAGAAAAGAGCAGAAACTTCATTGAAAATACAGAGGTAAAATAAACTAATATTTTAAAGAAATGGCGGGGGAAAGTGGGATTTAATGCAGTGCTTTTAGTTCAGTCTGAGACCCACTTTATATCGTATATCAATCAGGCTGTGAAAATCACAGATTTTTTAAGAAATCAGGTCTTAAATGTGGCAGTTTTACAATGGAAAGGCAGTTCAACGGAGGTGCTGAGGCTGGCTGGCTGAAATTAAAAGTCTGTGTGCATATACCCCATTGTCTTTATTTATCAAATAAAGACCATACAGTGCTATTTTAGACTCAATCGTTGAATTTCTGTACCTCAATATTGTTAGATTCCATCAAAAACCAGAAAGCACTGCTTATTTTGTTTTAATCTTTGTTCTGATGTTTTCATTTATTTAATTTTTTGGGATATTTTTTCCAGATGTACTCCACTACAAAATCATCCCAATCATGGTAAAATGATGACTTCTTTTAAAACAGTTATTTAAGTCATTGTGAAATTATATTCGTATCGCAGTATATATCGCTGAAACAAAAAATTTATCAATGTCAGTTTTTTCCAGTATTGTGCAGCCTAAGTGCACATATATTTATCAATGAAAATTACCTGGAGCTCAGCCATACCTGTTAAACAGACAAGAACATTTCTCATTGGTTATTACAAAGGCTAAAATGTGCTGTGTGACATGCAAAAATTAGCCTCATTCGTTCTGTTTAATCAAGCAATTTTGCAAATTTGCAAACCAAATTTGGTTGCTGTTAACCTTGTTAGTTGATATTTTTGTGTGAATGTAAAACTAGAAATTATTCTCTTTTCAGGCGACGCAGTGGCGCAGTAGGTAGTGCTGTCGCCTCACTGTAAGAAGGTCGCTGGTTAGAGCCTCGGCTGGGACAGTTGGCGTTTCTGTGTGGAGTTTGCATGTTCCCCCTGTGTTTGTGTGGGTTTCCTCCAGGTGCTCCGGTTTCCCCCACAGTCCAAAGACATGAGGTACAGGTGAATTGGGTAGGCTAAATTGTCCGTAGTGTATGCGTGTAAATGAGTGTGTGTGGATGTTTCCCAGAGATGGGTTTCGACTGGAAGGGCATTCGCTGCGTAAAACAAATGCTGGATAAGTTGGCGGTTCATTCCGCTGTGGCGACCCCAGATTAATAAAGGGACTAAGCTGACAAGAATAAGAATGAATGAATGATTCTCTTTTCCATTATTTCTTAACATTGGTGTATAATCTTTTTTTTATTACACATAGATCCACAGAGACCAAAAAGTTTAAAGAAAAAAACATAATATACAAAATATATTTTAATATTTTTAGACTGTTGACGGTGACGCAGTGGTTAGCACTGTCCCCTCACAGCAAGAAAGTTTGAATCCCGGCTGGGTCAGTTGGCATTTCTGTGTGGAGTTTGCATGTTCTCCCCGTGTTCATGTGAGTTTCCTATAGGTGCTCCAGTTTCCCCCAAAGTCTAAACACATGCGGTAGAGGTGAATTGAATAACCTAAATTGTCTGTAATGTATGTGTGTGAATGAGTGGGTTTCCCAATACTGGGTATCAGCTGAAAGGCCATCCACTGCGTAAAACATGCTGGAATAGTAGGCGGTTCTTTCTGCGGTGGCAACCTCCGAAATAGAGACTAATGCGAATGAATGACTGAGTATTTTAAGACTTTCACTGACATTGATTTCTTTACAGCCATCTGTCCTATTGATGACTACCAAAATGTATTAATTTTAAGCACTTTAGGCTTTAAATTACCATTTAATTCTATAATGCCATTGATGTTTTGATGATAAACAAAGCATTGCTTTCAGTGTACTAGCATCCTTAATTTGAAAAATTATTTTGATGCATTATCATTTTTGGTACAGTGTGACATTAATAATTAAAAAAGCCACCATTGACAGAAAATTCCTCAGCGGCTTAGCGGCTAAGTGGTTAGCACGATCACCTCACAGCAAGAAGGTCGCTGGTTCGACTAACGGCTGGGCCAGGAGGGTATTTCTGTGTGGATTTTGCATGTTATTGTAGGGTTCCTCCTGGTGTTCCAGTTTCCCCCACAGTCCAAAGACATGCCCTATAGGTGAACAGAATAAACTAAATTGCTTGTAGTTTGTGAATGAGTGTTTCCCAACACTGAGAGTTGTACTCAGTGCTGGGTTGTGTCTGCAAGCGCATCCAATGTATAAAAAAATTGGCAGACTGAATGGTGGTTCATAACACTGTGGTAACTGCTGATAAACAGGGAATAAGGTAAAGGAAAGTGAGTGAGTGTGCAATTCTGAACCAAATAAGCACAATTATTTTGTCAAAATGTATACTTTTTCAAAGTGTAGGTTTCATTAGTTATGTTAGTGTATTTAATAACTAAATATGAACAATACTTTTACAGCATTTATTAATCATAGTTCATTTACTAATGCCTTATTATAATCCAAATTCATGCTTGTCAACATTAGTTAATGCATCGTGACTTAACATGAACTAACAATGAACTACTGTATTTTCATGAAGTAACATTAACATAAACCAATACTTAAAATAATTACTGTATTGTTCATTGTTTGTTCATGTTTAGTAAATGCATTAAATAATATTAACGAATACAACCTTATTGTAAGGTGTTACCAATTTAATTTTAAAATCTGAGATCAATGACTTACCCTTCCCTCCTTACAAATCTACTTGTTGTTGACAGAAGGAGATAGTATGAAGCTTGTTGGATACTGGTAGACACTGGCATACATTTGAAGGCAATGGCTACCAGTTTTCAACATTCTTAAAAATTATTTTTATTGTGCTTAAAAGGAAAAAATAAATGCAAAAATGTTTGAAATCACTTGAAGATAAGTAAATTGTGAATAAATATTCAATTAAGGGTGAAATTATTTTTACATCTCTTCCTAAATCTTTGGATGCGCCAGACTTTTGGATAAACAGACAAGCTCAAAAATCTCTCAGATTTGATAAGATTAGGAAGACTTTAACGACAAATGATGCTAATATTTTCGGGCTGAACTAATTCTTTAAGTAGTATTAAAATCCATGCCCTGCATCTCCTTTCAATGGCTGTCATCTCCTAATAGGAAACATGTGTCGTCCATTTAGTCAGTGTGATAACTAATCAGATGTGCTGGCCTTTGGCCTCTCGCTGCAGTGTCCGGTCTCGGACCAGCAGACCTGGCTCAGGAGATGTTTTTCAAAGGTTTGTATATTTAGACAAAGCCTCCCGGAGCTGGAGTCCCCATGGCTGTGTTGGTTTGGAGCTGTGTTCAGTGTCATTCCCCACCCTTTGGGCCAAATGTGACAGATGCTTGTGTTTTCCTGGGCCTGGGATCAGATGTCAGCTGACAGATCATATATCAGGCCCACCTCGCTGTCTCCGTGAAGATTCCAGCCCGCTTTTCTGGGCCTGCTCATATAAGATGTGCCAAAGTGACTCAATCACGCCATGAGGATTCAACAGGTAATCTCAAGAACCAAGAGTTTATGTACATGCATTATGATTATTGACCCACTTAAGAGATTCATTTATCAATTGGCTACAGGACTAACAACAATTGTCCAATCATGTGTTTAATTAACCTAGTTAACCCTTTAAATGACATTTTAAGCTGAATATTACTATGTTGCAAAATACTAGTAAATTTTATGTCCTGTCGTCTTGGCAAAGACAAAATAAATTAGTTATTAAAAAATGTGGGGTTGTCATAATAAAACATTTGATTAATTATGGAAAATCCTAACATTGCATTGATTTTTTTTATCACATTTTAACCCAACTGTTGTTTTTTTTCCATATTTGTTGTACATTTTTTGTTGCAAACAAATAAAACATTAGGTCACACCTTATTTTAATGGTCCGTTTGTTGAATTTAAGTTACATTGCATCTACATGCCAACTAATCCTCATTAGATTATAAGTAGACTGTTGGGTTAGGGTTAGTGTAAGCTGACATATACTTGCAAAGTTACTTATAGTCAGTTAAATGTCTGTTTAGCAGCAGTATCAACAGATATTAAGCAGACAGTCTACTAATACTCAAATGGACCATCAAAATAAAGTGTTACCAAACATTATTGAGAATTCCACGATCTTAATTAAAAAAATCTGGTTGAGAAATGTGTCAAATCTAGTAAATAGTAGAAGGATACTGACAAAGTATAAAAATGACATTTAATCAATATTAATACTAATCTCTTTTAATATGTCATCAAGCAATTCGTGATCGAAATATGCCTGTAAACTTTGTCCATATGAAAAAAAATGGTTACACTGAATAACATTTAGTGGGTGTCTTCTGCAAGGTGAAACCTTTCAGAACATGAAATACATTAAAGTTTTCATTCGAGCCATTTAAATACAAGCTCATCTGTAAATGAAGACGCCGATGTGAACGGTTTTGTGGGTAAATGGGTGTGAGTAGTAATACAGTAAAGGCTGTAACCCAGAGCTACTTGTGTGTTATCGTAAATCACAGAGACGTGGATATAAATACGTCATTTTTTACGTCCAGCGCTCTTCAGCAGGACAGTGTAGCCAGTATCCCTGAACCCCGAGAGCGGGTGACCCGACTGACCACACGGCAGGGCCGGTGGAGGGACTGTATGAATGCGTGTGTGTGGCACTGTGGGGAGGAGGAGGTGCAGAGATGCTGGCCTGAAGGCCTTAAGCATGCTGGAGGCGCTGAGAGCCTCGCCGGCCACCCAAGTGGCAGAAAACCTGCATGTTTTCTGCTGACCCCTACACATTAACAGAACACTTCCTCAATTTGTCTTCTGTGTTCTTGAGGCACAAACGAAATTTCCTCTCATTTTCGCCTCCTTTTAAGACACTGCATCCCCCACAAGCCTCCTCACGCCCACCTTCAGTGCACACACACTTAACAATTAGTACTTTCTTACTGCTGAACAAAGACAGTATGGATGCTGTGTGGCCTGTAAAGGCCAATAACCTCTATGACATGTGAGGGACTGCGCGCTCTTTGAAATCAACATACTGGCTGCTTTACAATGCTCCACGGGACGCTTGCTAAATAATGTCCAAGCTTGTTTATCTCGCTTGACCCTGGCGATGTTACACCCCTGTGACTGGTGGCTCTGTTCCTTCTGGGAACAAAAAAAAGGCAAAGACTGATCAGCAGATTCTCACTCAAAAACAACTGAAGCTAAATCAGATTTGGAGTGGTGAGCAGATTGCGTCATGCACCTGTAAGGAGGGAGGGCTTGGATGTGCACAATATTTTTTGCATTGAATGATGATTTTATAAGTGAAATGAAATACATATATAGGGCAGAATTAAACAAGTAGAGAGGGAGACACGTAAGAAAACAAAGAGGTTTGATTCCATCTTGCCACCTGCTAGTTTTGTCCCAACAATACCCCTGTTAAAGGGCCACAAACAAAGACGGCTGAAAAAAGTTTTTTAAGCAAGCCATTCATTACGATGACAAAGGCCAAAGAAATACATTATCATAATTAATCTTATCTGTGGCTGTGGGTGGCGGGTCTTTTCCTTTTGAGACTGACGGACCCTCACAATGCCAACATGTACACATCAGTGTGTCACAAAGCACTTTGGGGGCTAAGAATATTTTAAGCTTTGTAAACATTCGCCAAACAAGTCCTGAATGTTAGCTGGAGGCTAGTGTCTCCCCATGCCTTTATCCACATCAAAACACTCAGCCACTGCCAATCTGAATACAAACTTTGACTTTCTTTCTTAGGGATGTTTCCAGAGCACAATGCTGCAGATTTATTGTGTCTAGTTGTGTGAAAAATGACACATTGCTGACTTCATATTTATGGCAATGGGAAAATGATTATTGTTTTAATTAATTGATTATAATATTATCGCTTTTCAAATATGAGTCGCATAAATACAATGCCTAAATTTGAGTGAAACTATTAATATTGAATTCAATATTTGTTTACAAAAAAAATCCATGTGGATTGCTAGAGATGATGCCAACAAAAACGAATAATACACAAAATCACTTCACTGAACATGTATTATTATTACATGTAAATAATATTTCTTTTGGAAGGACACTATATACTGCATAACTGCAGGTTAAGTATGTTTACATACTGCCAACCCTATATACTTTTCAGATTTTGAGTGCAATGTAATGATGTGCAACTTTGGTGAAGCTGCTTTGAAATGATAATTATTGTGAAAAGCGCTATATAAATAAACTTGAATTAAATAGTTATTACTACTTTTATTTTTTAAATAATTTGGTATATCTGTGTATGAATATGCATATTATGTATTTTTGTATACACAAATGTATATATTTATGTGTGTATATATGTATATATACATAGATTATGACTTTTAAACTGAGTGTATATGTGTATTAAATACGTCCATCAACTCAAATTGAACCTACTTGACTAGTAGTTTCAAAGCCATTTGTTCATGGTGCCGATGCCTTCGTAAGATAAATAAATTCCGTCCTAAAGCTTTTTGGGGAAAATAAACACGTCTTGGTGTGCTGAGCCTCTCAGCTGTCGTTTGATATCCATGCTTCGTCTTTTGGAGCTTACCTTTACACAAGCAGGGACGGGCTGTGGCCGTTTATGTTTAGGGGCTGTGTGATGGCAGATTTCTGGACAGCGCATGGTCATCTCCCCAGTTTATTTATCCAAGGCCTCTAGACCTCGGTCCGGACCTCCCTCAGTTTGTTAGGCTTAAAGGGGCCCCCTACCGCATGGAGCAATTCCTCAGATTCCACATTAGCTCCCATTCCCAGCTGCCCTTACCCTCATCAAATTAAACAATTTCGAGAAATGTGCTCAGCGCTGCCACAGTATACACGCAGGCGTATCCTTGTGCTTTTCCTTAGTGTCAATGGTGCTATATGCTAAGACATTTGAATTTGAACTAATATTTTGCCTACCACTGAATTACAGTGAAAAAAAAGGAAATGACAGGTGGACCAGATTGTATGACATGGGCTTCATATCATATTTTCTGTAGGGTATTTGTTGAGTTGGAATATATTTTGTAATTATTATAAGTGTGCTTAGGTTTCTCAAACCTTTACATTGTTCTACAAGTCAGTTAGTTGAATGAGTCAAATTTGGCCATTTACAATTGAAAAATCATTACAGATAGTCTTGGTGAGGAGTCTAATCTGAAGAGCCATTACTCTGAAACATCATAAATTGACTTTAATTGTTAAGTAAACTCAAAGTGGTATCTAATTCAAAATGTGCATTATTTCTGCAATATTTTCAACATTTTTACAAAGAATGACAAATAAAATTTCAAGATTAGCTGAAATTTGAAATATTTAAAAAAAAAATAATTGATCAAAGTTTTAATTATCTCATATTATCTCACAAAAATGTGTTGTCACAGAATACTTTTCTTGTACACGCTCAGCAAAGGAATTATATGGGTAAAAGTTTTTTTTCTGGTCATAAAAAGCACCATTTACACAAAACGCATTAAAATGTAATTTGAGTGTAAAAATAGTTTACATTAAGAAATAAGTCAAACATTTTGACTCACTGATATATTAAAACATTATTTTTAAGGATGATAATACAGCCTTAAATTTTAATTCATTGTTCCTTTGCCATTTAATATCTTTTAATTCTACTTTACCAAGATTTATTTTACATTTATTTAAAAAATCCATCAATATATATATATATATATATATATATATATATATATATATATATATATATATATATATATATATATATATATATATATATTTTTTTTTTTTTTTTTTTTTTTTTTTACAAAAGTAGTTTTAAACATTAAGCAGACTCTGGCATTTAATATGCTTTATGAAAACAGAACATCATATATGTTTTTTTTTATCATCATTACAAAATCAGTATATTCTATTAATGTTTGTTATAATAGAAATTAGTCAAGAAATAATTTGATGTATTAATAATCTCATCAATTATTTTATCGGCTCTCTGTTTTTTTTAAGTACGCATCAGGCCAGCGAAGATTAATCTGTAAAGTCTCCCTCTGCATCCGACTGTCAGCATAAAAGAAATGTGTGGCTGCAGTATCAATAGATGGCCTGTGTGATAGCGTGTTAAAATACGAGCTGAGCTATTGGGAATGTGCGGAGCGGAGCAGCAGTGCAGTGAAAGAGCTGCTCCAGCACTTCCCCCTCCCGGCGTTGATGTGAGGGGCTCCGCCTGGGTGGTCTCCCTCTCTCTCCACTTTGGCGAGCTGTTGCTTAGCAGCTAATAATAGGAGATGTTTGCAAAGTAATTTGCCTCTTCCTCGGCCAATGAGAACCAGAGCACTTTTCCATCAAACCACCCTTTTCAGGGTTTGCAAAGGGGCTACCTCTCCAAATGTTACTGCAACAGGATCAGAGGTAGACTGGCGGAATCCGCTCGCCACTTTCTTCTGCTTTAAAACGAGTTACGCGCTATAGCTGGACGAATGAAGACCGAGGGATCTATACGGATTCGCGCACATAATGTTGGGATGGAGTTGGAAGACTTTGGCTCAAGGAAAGACTAGAGAATATTTCTTGAAGTTGAACCCGGTGGATGCGCGTATCGCGAATCTTGGATTATTATTATTATCGCCTCCGTTTAACGCGCCGCGTTTGCCTTTAACTTTCTTCAGCGCTTCTTCTGCCTCCCGTTTGGACTATGGCCTCGGATCCCAGAGACCCGGGACCGGCCGGTGGTGTTTTTGGAGATTTACCCCCAAGTTACACACGCTCTCCGCCGCCTGTGAACTCAGATCTCCTCCGGAGACCCAGTTACTGCCACGCCGCTTTTGCTTTAAAACAGATTTCTAAGGTGACAAACGCTTTCCCCCCCATGGAATACACACACAGAGAGAGAGGACAGACTCTCTCACACACGCTCGCCTTGTTTTTCTTCGTAGTATATGTGTTAATATTTTCGTATTTCAGGGACCTGTTAAGGGCTTTCTTTAGCCTAGTTTTGGATTGTGAGTTCTTTTAATCCAATGAAAAAATACAGGGGTAAAACAGTTCGTATGTTAGGAGAGAAAGTAAAGTGCGAGTGTGGACAGCGACGACTATGAATGAGAGCAGAGTCTCCATTCATTTAGCTCTTCACTCTGCGCGTTTTGAGTCTTTTTCGCGTTTAACTAGTCCTTAAGGCTGCCTCTGTGTTCAGTCTGGTGGGTCTAGATACAATATAGCGTGTTTGTTTGACAATGCGCGCGTCCTGCTGAGGAATTCACTGATTAAGTTTGATCTGACAAAGCATCAGTGAAGCGCATGAACGCTTGGCTATGTGTCAAATCTCCCATGAGTGAAACCAAAACATGTCCAGTTATTCTGTAGCTAGGACTGCCAGTTACAGGAAACTTGTGAGGTAGTTCCAAAGCTTAGCGACATTTCAAAATGTCACTTTACATGTTTGATTATAAAATAAATTATTAAAATGTATTTGTAGCAAGCTGCTGTTATAACAGAAAAACAAAATATCTTTAAACAGTTCTGTAAGGCAAGTTTTACAGATTCCAGCTAATGTTGCATGGTCCTATGTGTTTTACTTTGAAGGCTAAACCATTTATGGCGTTTTAATATAATTATTAATGTAATAAACTGTGAAACAGTATAATTATAAGTTAAATATCGTGCTTAATACCACTGTGAGCAGTGAATCCAGACCAGATGAAAAACCTCAGGCCTGTCATATGTTTGGTCAAAAGTTAAACAATAAACAATTTAACTCTAAACAGTTTATACCTGCTAAACGTGAAAGCAACAAGTTCATTGAACTTTTTAGAACTTTCCAAATAATGCCAAAAAAAACAAAAAAAAGAAAATTTGCCACATTTACTGAAATTATTGCAACAAGCATATTGGCTGAAAACAAAGATATAGAACGTTATAAAAACATATTTTAGCAGCTCTATGAAGTTCTCAAACTCATGTCAGTTACCATGTTAAATAATATGCAAAAGATATGCATTTATACAGTTTAGGGTGAATTGAGAAATTTGTCACAATTAACTAAATGGTTTTTATTATTTACATTTAGCTGGTTTTTGTGGCCAAATACCTTCGACTTTCCATATTCTACAACTAATAGTGTCTCATTTAGAAGCAAACAAAGAACAAAATGTAAATAAATCGTTAAATTACCTCGCCTGTAAATATTGATTCATGCGTTGTCATGACAGTTCACTGTCCTGGCAGGGCACCGTGTGTTACAACTGATCTGAAACAGCATCACTGTACATGTGAATAAGTGTTCCTCTCTTGTGTCTCAGGGGAAAGCTGTGGGACAGAAAGCACCACTGTGGATTCGGGCGAGGTTCCAGGCTTTTCTCTTTTCTCTGGGCTGTCACATCCAGCGACACTGTGGAAAAGTGCTTTTCATTGGACTTCTTGTGTTCGGAGCCCTGTCTGTTGGTTTGCGGGTCGCTGCCATTGAAACAGACATAGAGAAACTATGGGTGGAAGGTGAGTCCAAACTTTCATGTTTCACAGATGCGCTGTGTGGGTGGGTTTTGGGGCCTGATTGGTGTGTAGATTAGAATGAACAAAGTTATTTGTGAGCTGAATGCTGATGTTACTTCACGTAGGGTCAGAACAGACATAGTCCTTTTTAGTGCAACTCACTCTCCAAACTATTTGACTGCCTTAGCGTAGCTTAACTGATTGCAAATGTGATTGTGGTGTAGTTGTTGGACGATATAGACCCAGACCTTGTGTGGGCTTCTGATATGAAGACTCAGGATCTTTGAGCGGACATAGACCGTGGCCTCTGGAATTCCATATCTCCTGTCACGCACACGTAGCATTCTTTTTCCTAGCGCATGCAAGCCTTCTCTTGTTCTCTCCCCATCAGCCTATATTGTTTGCGTTGGGTGCTGTGCTTGATGTTTTTCTTTTTCTCCCCTTTCCCGTTTGACGTCCTTTCCGTGCACCTCACTTATCTGTGCATTTTCAGGCAGCTTTATTTGGTTTTCACACTGCCAAATTCCTTCTAAGCCCCTAGGCTTTCGCCACACTGCTGATCCCCTGCACAGATGGGCTGTGTGTGAATCGTTAGCCATCTTTGAGGTGCTGACCCTCCCCCTCGTGCTCGCTGTGTGGTCCTTTACTATTCTTGGATTCCATTCAACAATAAAGGCACCCCCCTTTACCAAAAACGTGAATACAGCTGAAGTTTACCCACCTGTTTCACACTCGCACACACAACGTGCACATTCATGCACAACAGGAGTTGTTATTTTACACTTTTGAAATTTGATTTCAAATATATTGCTTATAATAGCCCAGCATTGGTCTGTTAGAACTAGAAAGCTAGAAACTTTTATACAGGCATTGATATAGCTATATGTCCTTTAGTCAAAAAATTATGGCTTTCAGCATCTCAAGAAACAAATTATAATCACTTGTGAAATATATACTGTACTGTAAATGCAGTGATATATGAAATTGTGTTCTCTGGTGAAACGGTTAGATGGGAGTTTAAATCGAAGGGAGTTGTCGGATGTTGTCAGTGAAATTTGTGTTTTAATGTAAAGCAGGCATAAAGCATGGGGCTCCTGGAGAGAAACGCCAAAGTGCTGAAAAGGAACGCTGTGCCTTTAAGAGGCAGTGCCTCTGTTTCTAAAGTTTCTGCCTGCGTTGTTTCCCCCAATAGCCCATTGACAAAGCTGCTCTGGGCTGAATGGGGAGTAAGTGGTATGGTAACAAGGAGAGGTTAGTTCTCACACACAGGCACACACATTCACTTCTGCACACATACACATAAAAAGTCACAGGGACAAACAAAAGAGTTTTATAATGGGTCTTGTGATTGGGAATTGAATTTAAAAAGGTCCCTGGTGCTGTTAGCGATTACTAAAGAGTTGCATATATCAAGAAGGCTTTCCAGTGACTTGTCAAACCAAAACATATTATAACAAAATGACTTTGCCATTGCTCTATTTTAAAGATAGATCGGTAGTTTATTATTGTAAACTTTACTTCATAAATATTCAAATCAAAGTTGTGTAAGGGGAGCCATAAAGAATGGCAAGGCAACCAGGGACTGTGGATCTCACACTTGCCCAGCTGTGCAGTTTGGAGCATATGCCTCCTCATTGCTTAGCCCTGAGGCAGTAACTGTCCCTCCTTCACCTCTGCTCTAGCCCCCACCCAAATGTCACCCAGGCCACCAAGTGTTCGTGTCCTTAGGGACCACCCGGGCCACCCGTAATTGCTTCCGCCTTCCAGCAAACAATGTGTGAAAAGTAGCAACCTTGTGTTTAGGTGCCTTATAAGAAATAACCTACGGTTTAATTAAGTTTAGACACACTGTTAAGAATATTGTTTTGTATGTTGTGCCACAAGCACTTTTTAAAAACATCAAGGGCCCATCAATATTTTTGTGTGTTTATATCTGTGAAAGTAAAATTATTGTATGCTTTAGCATGACTATCACTATCATTATAATCTCTTTTTTATAAAGCTATGGCTTTCCAGACCAGAGAGATGATTTCTTGCTTGAAAATCATTTACTGGTAAAAAATTGAGAACATTAATTTATGTACTAAACCTGTAAGTCGTATGCCAATGTTGTCATCATCTTAATTTCATTTTATAAACAAAAAACAGTTGAAACATTCTTCAAAACATGTTATTTTCAAAACAAGTCATAGTGGTTTGAAACAAAACACAAGTAAGCAAATGATCACTGCATTTACATTTTTTTGTGAAATAGCCCATTATGTAGTTGGTTAATTCTTGGGAAAGTATGATTGTACTTGCATAGAGAGACAGGAAAAAAGGCAATAAAATGAAATGTAGGATGACGGTTTGGGGGCTGGTAGGAGAAGAAACGCTCTAGCATCTACACCCTTAAATTACACTGGATTTCATGTTTTCTCCTTATGTGAAGTGTCAGATTGCAGAGGGGAATCTGTTTGGAGAATTAAGAGAGGAGAAAAGATTGAGAAAGTTGTGTTTTCAAAGGAGCTGAAGTTATTTCATCTGGTTTCTGACACCAGACCGGGTGGTGCCACATCTTGCTTTAATTGTGCAGATTTGAATAATTGATTGAGCTTTTTTAGAGTAAAGGACGAGGAAAGCTTTGTCAGTAAAAAGGTTGCCTGTCTGTGTGGGGTGAAAGAGGCAGACTTTGATATGTGATTATATGCTTGAGTAATGCTTGCCTCCCAAAAGGATTGTTGCCATTTAACGGTCATTGCAAAAATGTGTGCCGGGCTAAACAAACGGCAAACTTTTTTAAACAGATGGACATGTTTATGTTCTCATATACAGTCGTAACTTAATTTTTCTCATCCGTTTTGACACGATTTCAGTGTGCCTGACAGACGTGTACACACAGACAAGCTGTACAAACATAACTCAAATGTGTGCAGTGATATCTGGGTAGCAGGCGTGCTTGAGCTGTATGAAGCCACCAGGCAGCAGATGAGAGAAATAAAGAACATATACAAACTGCATGAATGACCTTGTCCACATGCATGTAAGTTGAGGGAACCAGCACAAGCCCAGGATTCACGGACACATGTGGACCCTTGAGTGTTAGGACTAGTTATCTAAGCTAACAAACAGAAAAAGAAAAAGAAATGCAAGGTAAATGTAATAATTCATTAGAAAATACACAGTCTTCCAGTGCTGGTGCTGGATTCAAAAGAAAGAAAGCTCTATGAAGCATTATTGGAGGTGAATAGCAAGCCGCAGCACCCCAGCTACATAAATAAACTCTAACTGCCGAGACTTAGACCTCACCAGTAGAAAGTACAAACAAGGCCAGAGTCAACCTGGGTCAGTTGAAAATGTTTACTTCAACCCCCTGTTTCCACCCCCCACCTCACATAGGCCGGCCTCCAGCCCCCATTACTCAAGAGCCATATGAGCTGAATGCATCCTTTTTTCAAAGTTTAGCAACTTTCTACCCCAAATCAGAGCATTGCCAATTAAGGCTTTACTCACTTTTCATTCTTTCATCTTGATAAGTTTGTATGGCATAGCACTTGTTTTTTAAATATTAGGTGGTTAATAGCATGATGGTTTCAGAGGCTCTCGGTACAGCAAAAGAACAAGTTTTCATATCTAAGGTCCAGCTAACATTGGCAGCATGTCCAGAGAAACAAATTGAGGTCTAACTCCATGGCAGAGATCCTAGATTACACTTTTTATATATATTGTTAAGCTGATCTTACTAGAACAACACATCAGTCACAAGTGGAGTCCAAGCTCTGAAGAAGCTGCCTGTCTTGATGTCCGATTCTGACAGTATTTCTTACATTGAGTCCAATGAGGGTCATTGCCTTTGATCCATGTGAAAAAAAAAGAAACTGGTAATTTTTTTGAGAAAAAAGTCCTTTTTTGTCCTCCTCAACAGTTTGTCCTTTTGGTTAGGGTAAAAAAAAAACATTTTCTTGGTACGTGGTGGAAAAGAAATGGTTTCTGGGCTCAATAAATTCATTTCCAGTTTGAATGAAACCAACAACGTGGAAAAATTTTGCCTTTCACCATGGGATGAATGTATGTTTCAACCACACATTAAGCTGCATTAGCAGCCAGTGGAGTGCTTAATGTGGGTATTTTTCACAGCAGCCAACACTAGGGCTGATTAGCATAATTAGTACAGGGAAGGCTATACATATGGAAATGGCCAGGACCTAAATGCCAGAACCGGAGGAAATTTATGTCAATGCTGACAGAAGTATCAGGTCTGAATAAATGCTAGCTCCAAAGCTTGAGCCATCTTGATTCATTTTCTAATTTTTGCATCTGTCATTTGGAGAGTTACAATGCAAAATGTTTGTGTCATATTTTATCACCCTCGCCTAAAGTTATGTCAGAGAGATGTTCAGAAGGTCATGCATATATTTCACATGCATAGACAAGCTCGCTTTTCCTTCTCTTTTGTATTTTTTTTTTTTTTTTGCAGGAAAAAATATGTCCAGTTGATTTTGAAGTGAGTGTCTCTTTTTTTTCCTGTTTGTTGGGAAACAACAAAAAGTGACTGAAAATGACAAAGACATGCATTGAGTCTTTTGGTGGCCTTGAGCTAGCGCTCACAGAGGCAGAGGTGGAGCATTCTCCATCTGCCACTGTATTGGGGCTAGATGGGGTGGTTCTCTCAGTCATGGTCAAGCTATTGAGACTCCTTTTGATTAAGAGTTGCTGTGAAGCTGAAATGTTTTAAAAAGATTTGCACTTGAGCCAAATCTATCCTTCTTGTCTAATGCAGCTAGAAAGAAGAGGAAGAAAATTTCTAACAAAAAGCTTGGAATGGACATTATCGGGGCTTGACAGACCCAGGGAAAAAAGCTAAACCAGCTTGTTTTGTTCTTGGAGGTTTCATATACTAATTTGTGTGGGAGAAAATAAGAGGAACGGAAAAAGAGTAAGTGAATACTTGAGTCTGAGCTTGGGCATGCATTGGCACCCAACTGCGCATCTGTGCTCTTGGGATTTCTTGGGTGGTGAAAACAGGTAAAAATGTCTCTTTCAGCACTCTTCCTTGTGGGACTTCCTCCAGAACAGCATGAGTCCTTTCAGAAGCCTCTTAATCCCTCTAATCTGGACCACAACACTTTGAAGGTGGCCTGTCCTAATGGAGAAAGCACTGGGTTTCAGACCTCGCTGCTCTTTGCTACTGCACCACATGCAATAACTCAAAGAGTGGACAGTAACATATTTTAAATTATGTTTATTTTAGCACAGTCTTTATTATAACAAATATTGCTATAATGTTTTTATTTTGCATTTCCTCCTTACCTTTTATATGTTTACCACATATTTTACACTGCTTTATGCATCAACATAGTAGTAACCTATTTTAGGTTAGTTGAAGGCAATATGTTCATGAGTGAGATTGGAGATGACAGGGTGCACTGGTAGGGTGACACCAGGGAGCAGGGGGCTACTTCTCCATAGTTAATTACATGTCACTTTCCATACTGCCCACTGGGAGGGAACCCACTCACACCAGCTCATTTGGTTGGTCTGCTCCTGGGTGGGACCTTGAGACAAACTTCACGAGGCTCACTACCATTGTGCTTCAGCCAGTGAGCGCAGAGCATTAATTAAACAGATTTTTGCATTTTATGCGCTATAGCATTACACCTAATTTGCCACACAACTGTCTAACCTATGAGACATTGAGGCTTGTTCCTTTCCGGCTATGTCGGGGAACACTGGTTGGACCCTCCTCGTGGATAATTGGCCTGTGATGGTGATGTCACCCCCAAGGCTGTGAAAAATGAAGGACAACAGAGGAGGGAGGGCCTCTGTTTGGGAGATAGTGAGTTCTATGTAGGAATATTGTCAGTTCAATATTACACAACTTTAGTCTGCTGTAATTTAGGTGTTTATTCTTTGTTTTATATTTACATAAAATATATAACCATTGTTGCCCTGTTCTAGTGCCAGAAAATGAAAACAAATATAAGCACTTTGAAACTTCCATAGCCTATGTTTTTGACAGTTATAGCAGTTTGAACCTAAACTGTACATCCGTAGTCACTCTTGTGGATTAAAGTAATTTTTACCCCTCTGACATTATGTTTTTGGCTGTGAAATATTTGTGTGCCTGTCTCTTTAAGTGTAAGGCAGCAGCGAGCCGAGAGAACAGAGCAAAGCTCCCATCTGGAGAGTGGCTGAGTGGAGTGGTGACTGAGCGGCGGGGCCCACTCGGTCCCTAGCTGGGTGGTCCAGATGGGAGGAACCAGACACAAATAGCTATAATTTACTTCAGGAGCCCCTGTAATTACAGGCCCAAGGATTGGAGCTCAATTCCTGCAGATGCCTGAATGCATTAAATATGAACATGCTGTCTGTAGGCCGACACAAATGCATGTTTGCAGTTTGTAAAGAACTTCAGTTTTGAAGTAATGTGTTTATGTAACCTGCTAGCGGCATGAATGGAACCAGGAAGTTGATGCATCAGGAATGGATGCATCAGGTTGCATGCTTCAGGGCAACAAGTCACGTGTCCTTTTTTTTAGATTTGTGATGCAATTTCTTTGTTTCTATGCAGTCTTTTCTTTCATTAATCAAAACCTTTCGTGTTAAAAGATTGTTGTTAAAAGATGCCCAAGCCACTTACAAAGCTGTGGGCTACTCCTGACAAGAACAGTACCCCTCTACTGTCTTTCATTTCCACTCCCTCACTCAATTAACTGAGGGAGGCAGTGAGATTTGCTGAGGAGGAAAAGTGGCTCGGTGGGCTCAGCCAGCCACTGCAGGCTTGTCATCATGCATTGGGACATGGAGGGGTAGACGGACATTCTCTGATCTGGGCCGGTGTGTTTCATGTGCATTTGGCATAGCTGCAGTTACCCTGCGTCCTCTTTTCATCACCGCCTCCGTTAATTAGGGGGCTGGACTCCAGAGTTTCCTCTGCACTCTTTGATGCTTTTCATCCCAAATCAACATACCACATGAACAGTATTCTGTCTCTACTCTTCTGCCTTACTCCCATCCCTTTTCTTTCCTTCTCACATCTTGGATACAGGCAAGGTGACCTGTAGATCAAGACCCAAATTCATGAGGGATCTTAGGCAGGTGAGCCATTAATTAAAATGCTAGTGAGAAGATTGACCCAGCAAAGATTTTCTGTCAGTTTTTAGATAACCACATAGGAGTATTTATGGGGCATTTTGCAAAGGCTGGTTAGACTGTAAAAGTGTGGACCATGTCACAATGTGTGCTAAAGACACAAATGTGATCAACACATCTGTTTCTGGGATTAGTTGTGAAGTGTACACAAGGGAATGAAATCTTTAGTGAGTTTAATTGAAGGTTAAGTTGGGGCTTAATTATGACATTAACATCTTCCTGAGGACCATGGTTGTTTCTTTAATGTACTGATTGTTGCAATCTGACCATTAACATTGTACTGTGCAGTAACAACATAGCGCAGTTTGTCTGGCTGACAGTCAACAGGAATATAATTTTCATGACCACAAAGGTGTATCCTTTCGTCAATGTTGAAAAATACCTTGTTTTCTCTCTGTCTCAGCTGGCAGTCGGGTGAGCAAAGAGTTACGCTACACAAAAGAGAAGCAAGGAGAGGAGTCAGTATTCACCTCACAGATGCTGATACAGACACCCAAACAGGAAGGAACTAATATTCTTACCAGGGAGGCATTGCTGCTCCACCTGGAGGCAGCTCTGTCAGCCAGCAAAGTTCAAGTGTCTCTTTATGGAAAGTGAGTACAACCACAAGCATGAATACAGAAAAATTCAAATGCTTACAAACACAAAAAAATTTTAACATGTGCTTGTACAATTTCTACCCACAGATCTTGGGACCTTAATAAAATCTGCTTCAAATCTGGAGTTCCAATTATAGAAAATGTCATGATTGAAAGGGTAAGAATTATTCACTGTTTGCTTAGTCCTAGCTGTTGTAGTTTTTTATAACTTTGTTTTGTTCTGTACCATAACATTTTCTTTAAAGATGATATACTATTTCTTTACAGATGATTGATAAGCTTTTCCCCTGCATGATTGTGACTCCTTTGGACTGCTTTTGGGAAGGCTCCAAGTTGCAGGGAGGCTCTGCCTACTTACCGTAAGCATTCTGATTAATCTTAATTAATATATAGCCACATTTTTAAAATGAAGACACCAAGAGTTCACGGGACCATTTTTAATCTTTAGGGACCAAAATTAACCATAGCACAAGGTTCCGTGTCTTAACTTTGGCTTTAAAACACTTGTCCCCCCTCCCTTATATAACGCACGCTTCTATAACAATTGGGCTTTACCTTCAACCAAAATGGTGCTGTCTTCGACATACTCTGACATCAAGGCCCTAGCAAAAGCTCTATTTAGTCTTTTGGTAAGCCAAAGCCTGGTTCCGTCATCACTGGGGTTTGAGCTGTCATCGGTGTGGTGAGGGGACTTTACAGGACAATTTCTAATCCTGCACCCTGTTCCACCACCCAATCCCCCAGCTTGAAGAAGCCCTTATGGAAAGGGGACATAGAGAAGAGGGAGGGAGAGAGATGACTGCTACTGGGTGGGTAAGAGGGAAGGATGGGGGTGCAGGGGAGCCTTTGGGTCAGACAATGGTAAGCATTCTTTCAGTTTACGAGTGAGTGTCCATCAGTGAGGGGGCCCTGGAGGGGGCCTGGCTTTGTCAGCACTGGGTAACACTGTGCATTCTCATGGTAATCGCCCAGGCTTGGAGCTGTAAGTTGTCCAACAAATAAAATGGGCATTATTCAAGTCGTGGGCTCAAAGAGAATGAGAGGAAAAAGTGGGAGAAATTAACTGTGGACGTTAGACATTGTAGTTTACACTGCCACCCATCCCACTCTGCATCCCCCTCCTAAAAACATCTTTAAAATTTTATTGGTGAGTAATTGACAGTTAATTTTTTTCCTATTTCATGCAAGACAAAAAAATGATGAGTGGCTTCTAAAAATATTTGGTTATTTATTGTGATTTCTCTTTGGGCTTGAGTTAGCCATGGAGGCTAATGTCCTCTCAAGCTTCCGCTTCAGTTCAGCTGTTTTTTTTTTTTCGTCTAAAGGGAAAAGAGCGAGAGTGAGACAGAGAGAGAAAGGGAGGGAGAGAGTGAGTGAGGGAGAAAAAACTTGAGGGAACAAAGACCAGCAATCTATGGAAAAACAAAAGGGCCCAGGCTGGTTCACTCAAGCAAAAAAATAGGAGATAAAGGAGACTCTCTTTGCAAGCAGGAGCAAAGGCGCTTGGTATGTGGGAATGGGAGAGGACCTGCTTTATTTGAAGCTACTCTTCATGAGTTATTGGAGTGAGATTGGGCCTAGAGTTGGGACACTATTCACTTTTATTCTTTACCCACAAACAGTCATCATGATAAAAGCCCCCTCTCACTCAGAGGGTATTACTCTAAGTTCGTTGACATTTTACTTGGGATTGTTTTGAGCTACAGATGATTGTAAGTGTTTTGTTTCCTTATTATATATTAGTTTAATAAGGCTTTAGTAATGTACAAATTTTACCAGTCTACACTCTTGTGTTTATTAATGTTCTCCAGAATGTGCTGACGTGTTCTACTTTTAACAAATCAGTCCAAAACAGTCCCACTGTAACACAACTACACATAAAGAATTCGTCCTTGGCACATCAACAGACAACAATCCACTTAATACCCACCAACTGAGAGAAGATAGATTTAAACCTGCAGGCTGAGGGGTTGAAAAAACTGGGCTTTCAAGACATTCAGCACAGCCCTTCCCAGCATACCCTTTGCCCGCCTTCATCCTTATCAAGATGTTGTAGAGGCAGAGGTAATTGTTATGACTCGATGCACAGAGTTAAGAGACAGCAGCCTGTAGACCGCCAGCATATTATGCCCCTCCGTGTAACAGGATAATAAACGCTACTTTATGCAGCATCTGTAGTCTGCCTCCACCAGGGAGGGTCTGGTGCCTGCAGGCTCAGAAAAGCAGTTCAGGGAATGGAAGGGGATTGCTTTGAAAATGCTCTATCTTTCGAAAAAGTTAAAGAATTATCAGTATTATAGCTGCTAGATTGATTGAAATGTGTTTCAATTTTGTTATTTCCTGGCATAGGGGCATGCCTGACATTCAGTGGATGAATCTGGATCCCCTCAAGCTAATGGAGGAGTTAAGCCAGTTTACATCTCTAGAAGGATTTCGAGAGATGCTGGATAAAGCTCAGGTGGGCCATGCCTATATGAACCGTCCATGCTTAGATCCCAGTGACACAGACTGCCCTCACAGTGCCCCTAATAAGGACCCATGGCAGGTGGGTACAGTGTTGTAATGCATATAACTATATCTTATTAATCTGGGTCTGTATATTGCATTAAATGTGTCGTCTATATCTTATGTAGGTCCCTGATATTGCTGCTGAACTTCAGGGTGGTTGCCATGGTTTCTCCAAGAAGTTCATGCACTGGCAGGAGGAGCTGATCCTGGGTGAAAGCGTAAAGGACTCCCAGAATGCCTTGCAGAGGTGAGAAAGAAGGGGGGAAGAAAGGAGGAGCAGCAAGAGGTGGGGGTATGTGGGTGGGCCTCTCTTAGGAGGCCCTTACAAGAAAGAAAGTGAGAGAGAAAACCAGAAAGAGACAGAGGTGGAGAGAGAGGGAGGAATCTTTCTGACTCCTAATAACCTCACACATCCATGGAATTCCTTACATGAAGAGGGATCAGTTTCCACCTCTGACCTCAGCATAGGCAAGACCAATTAAACATGATGGACAGCCACATAACCTATGGACAGATCTAAAATGCAGAGTAGAGGAAATTGAAAACACAACAAAAGAAAGCATATGATACAAAGTAAACAAACCAAAAGGAAGAGTAAATGTGTTTATACCTTTAATCTCACTTGGGTTTATTTTCAGTGCAAAGTTTAATTTGTGATAAATGAAGGTCACTGCGAAGAGCTGTACATTTACCTTCACACAGCATTTGAACATTGTGCAAATATCAATCATCAGTGTTAATGTTATTTACTACAGCCCAAGAAGGATTAACACCAAGTTATTTACTGCAGCCCAAACACCTTATTCCAGTCATTATTACAACTTCTTTCTATTAATGCTCACATTAGTTACATGCATGTTTATATGGTCTGATTTCACTCAGCTCTCTGCATTTCCTCCAACAGTGCGGAGGCCCTTCAGACAATGTTCCTCCTCATGAGTCCCAAACAGCTCTATGAGCACTTCAAAGATGACTATGAGATCCATGACATCAACTGGAATGAGGACAAAGCCACCGCCATCTTGGAGTCCTGGCAGAGGAAGTTTGTTGAGGTAATTTCCTTTTTCAAAACACACCCACACAGTCACTTTGTGAGGTCTGAATGGTTTCAGTGACCACAGAGGGTTCCCGCCTGATGTGGAAAGGTAAAAAGAGTGTAGGAGGTCACAAGTTGAGCAAGAGGGTTGTTTTCCCTAGACCAGAGGATGGCAATGTCTGCCTGAATTCCATCAATCCTCAGCTGCCTAGTAAACGGAGTCCTCCTAGGAGGCCACTGACAGACTCCCAGTTATAGGAACAAGCTGTTTTTGCGATAACTGACACCCAGCACACTTACTGAAAGTGAGGGAGAATTTGAGAGAGAGAAGAAGAGCCTCCAGTAATGCTTTAGAAAGAGATCACGAGAGAGGAAAGTTAAGTCAAATGAGTTCTGGGAGATAGAGCACTGTAAAAACAAAATGCAGGGGTATTCCTTTCACCTTAAGGTTGTCGGCCATTCATGGTGCTGATGGAGTAGCCTGAGACACCATGTGATCTCATCTGATCCATTTGACCTCTACCCTTTGGCATCTGTGCTCATTATTTCTCACTTGTCAAGCTTCATAGGATCTTGTGCTATCTTGTTTGTGTGTTATTAGTATAAAATATGAGGTGGATAATGGTATGCCCCACAGAAAAAAATATTTATGTAACTTGTCAGAAGAAGTAATTTAAGTTCTGCAATAAGTTTACTGTAAACACACAATGCTACATTAAGATACTTTACTCACAAGTCATGTAAAGTATTTTAGACACATATAGCTGTCTAATCCAAATAATGGATAAATTCTCTTACTCTGGATTGATGTTCATATTTTGAATTTGTTTCTAGGTTGTTCATGGGAGCATTCCTCAGAACTCTTCCTCCAATGCTTTTGCTTTCTCTACAACCACTCTTAATGACATCATGAAATCTTTCTCTGACGTCAGCGTAATCAGGGTGGCAGGTGGTTATCTGCTCATGGTAAGACATCCATTACTGTAGCTGCTCTAGTTAAAGCTAATGAAAATGTGATAAGCATGTCTCCATATGTGTGGAGCAATTCTCTTACATATACCTTTTCATGCACAGCTGGCATACGCATGCGTGACCATGCTGCGCTGGGACTGTGCTAAGTCTCAGGGTGCTGTAGGGCTGGCAGGAGTACTGCTAGTTGCTCTATCTGTGGCTGCAGGACTTGGACTGTGTTCACTGTTGGGACTGTCCTTTAATGCTGCCACCACACAGGTGAAAACACACCTAAACCTCTTAAATTCACACCCACCCTCAGGGCTTGGCTGTAACTCAGAAATTTGTGTTTCTCCACAGGTGCTACCATTTCTAGCCTTGGGCATTGGAGTTGATGACATGTTCTTGTTGGCTCATTCCTTCACAGAGACCCGATCCAACATCCCATTTAAGGCAAGTATCGCATGAACATGCTCTGGATCATGACTTCTAAGCCCTGAGAATGTTGCTTAGACTTTCTGTTGTTGCTGCTGAAGATCACAGCTCATTTTTTCTATTTATCTCCATAGGAGAGGACAGGTGACTGCTTGAGAAGAACTGGCACCAGTGTGGCTCTCACCTCAATTAATAACATGATTGCTTTCTTCATGGCAGCTCTAGTGCCTATTCCTGCTCTTCGGGCCTTCTCACTTCAGGTATAAGAGAGTATTTTGTTTGTGATGCATGTCATTAACCATTGTGCGCTGTCATGTCTATTCAGAATGACTTGCAGGACTGGTTACTCACAGAATAGGACAGTGAAAGGTCACTCTTATAAATGAGCAGTCAACCTTAATTTAAAGTAAGGCTGGCCTTTGTTGTTTTACGTTTTCGTATTCTCTCTCCATTTTATGGTCGATCCCCTTCATTCATCTAAAATCACTGCCTGGATTTCAGGTGGTTAGGGGATACCAAGAGAGAGGTAATAAGATGAGGGAAAATATCAGTATATCACCCAGCCATCAGCCTGTGCTTCTCTGATCTCCCCAGGCTAACCCTGGGTGGTCTGCGCTGTAATGATATGGAATAAAATGTCTGTTTGAGGTTGATAGAGTTGGGGAGGGGGGGTTCTGCTCAGACTCGCTGTGACCTTGGGAGTCCCCTTTCTCTGGATTGTTGACTATTTGTGAAGTGATGGGGGAGGGGATTGCTGGTTGATTTAGGGTGCATATTTTAGTTTCTGGAATTCAATCCGAAGCACTAAAACAGCGAGGGATCCTGAATGCAGTGTGTTTTTTCTCAAGTTCAGACAGCAGCTGTGGAGTCGGGTGGCAATGTAGAACTCATGAACGAAAAGATTTGGCCTCTACCCTGAAGTCTCTTTTCTCTCTCATTTTTATTTCAGGCGGCTGTTGTGGTGGTCTTTAACTTTGCTATGGTTTTGCTGATATTCCCTGCCATTCTGAGTTTGGACCTGCATAGACGAGAGGACAAAAGACTGGACATCCTGTGCTGTTTCTACAGGTAATTAGGATGTACTGTCCTATTATTTTATCCAGTTTTCCTTAATAATGGAAATCTTTAATGCTAAAGGTGTGCATTCTTGTTTTATTTCCTCCAGTCCCTGTTCATCTCGGGTCATTCAAATCCAGCCTCAAGAGCTCTCAGATGCTAATGACAACCATCAGCGTGCTCCAGCTACCCCCACCTACACAGGCTCCACGATAACCACAAGCACCCACATTACCACCACTGTTCAGGCCTTCACTCAATGTGATGCAGCTGGTCAGCATATTGTCACCATCTTGCCACCCACCTCCCAGATATCCACCTCTCCTCCATCCATGGTCCTATCTACACCAACTCCTACCACTGACCCTTATGGCTCTCAGGTTTTCACCACTTCCAGCTCCACCCGAGACCTTCTAGCCCAGGTGGAAGAGCCCAAAGAGGGCCGTGAGTGTGTGCCTCTTCCCTTCTTTCGCTGGAATTTGTCAAGCTTTGCAAGAGAAAAGTATGCCCCTCTGTTGCTGAAGCCTGAAACAAAAACTGTGGTGGTTGTTGTTTTTGTGGCTCTTCTAAGCCTCAGCCTCTATGGTACCACAATGGTTCACGATGGACTTTATTTGACTGATATTGTCCCTAGAGACACAAAGGAGTATGAATTCATTTCAGCTCAATTTAAATACTTCTCCTTCTATAACATGTACCTCGTTACCATGGATGGCTTTGACTATGCCCGTTCTCAAAGACAGCTTCTGCAGCTTCATAATGCCTTCAACTCTGTTAAATACGTAGTTAAGGATGGCAATCACAAACTTCCAGAATGTGGCTGCACTACTTCCAGGATTGGCTCAAAGGTAAGCTATAATTTGGCAGCAAGTGCTGCATTTTACTATTACTTATATTACAAAAAATCAGCATATAACTTGTTTTGCACAATTGTGATGTTTAAGGGTTAAGATATATCAGTATCTACAAAATACTGGTGTCACATAAACCAGCAGGTGAGAGAAAGAGTTCAGTGAAAGTTCATTTCATCTTCTTTTGTGTTCCTCCCACCTGGACATAGAGAGGATTATGCAAGGGTCAGGGGTTATCTCAGGCTGTTTGTGACCTCACTGCTGACATTGGTTTACATTGAGAGCTAAGCTGTGAGGTGAATCCACAATAGTTAAAAGTCAGTGAATTGAAAAGAAGCTATTTATTGTGAAAGGCTGTGGAAACTGGAGGTAGTTGAAAGACTCTCTCTTTCTCCCCTATGCTATTTCCTTTTCTTGTGAGGAGATCTCTGTAATTACAGAATGGTTGTGGAAACTGTTTTTCAGCTGTTGCCAGACTTTGTAATTTGGAGAGCACGAAAGGCTTTCTCTGGTTAGTTTATTCAGCCCACACACATTTATTCAACACCAGGCAGAAAGATGGAGAACTCAGTGAGGGGAGGGGGTTTTGGTTCATATGCCTGCTTGTGTGTGATGACTGGAATTAAATCGGAGGAGTAAATTTAACAATCCTCAATGCTATCAAAGCTATCAAAGTTGTGAATAAAACAGCAGGATGGTTTCTCACAGTTGGTATAATTGTACATGTCTATGTTCCTTGCAGGTCTGCAAGCCACTTTTGATGCTGATTGGGAAGCTGGCAAAATCACCTATGACAGCTATCGCAATGGCACAGAGGATGGAGCACTGGCCTACAAGCTTCTCATACAAACTGGCTCTAAGAAAGAACCTTTCAACTACAGCCAGGTATGTAGTCAAATGTTGGTGATTCAGCTTAAATAGCTCTTCAAAATAGTTGCAAAATAGATTCCAAAACTCACACTTTCACATTTTGGTTCTTTTAAAGCTCACATCCCGCCGTTTGGTGGATGAGGACGGTCTTATTCCTCCAGAGGTTTTTTATATCTACCTGACAGTATGGGTCAGTAATGATCCACTGGGCTATGCTGCCTCCCAAGCCAACTTTTACCCCCATCCTCGGGAGTGGATCCATGATAAGTACGACACCACTGGGGAGAACCTTCGCAGTAAGTAGACCCTGACAATGAGATTAGAAAGGTGGTCAAATAATTTTATGCATGTTTCACAAGTCATACCTAATGTTTAACAGCATTATCTCTCGTTTCTTTCAGTCCCTGCAGCAGAGCCTCTAGAGTTTGCACAGTTTCCTTTCTACCTAAATGGACTAAGACAAGCCTCAGACTTTATTGAAGCCATCGAGAGCGTGCGCACAATCTGTGAAGAGTTCATGCGTCAGGGAATCAAGAACTATCCCAACGGCTACCCCTTTTTGTTTTGGGAACAGTACATTGGTCTGCGCCACTGGTTCCTACTGTCCATCAGTGTAGTGCTTGCCTGCACCTTCCTGGTGTGTGCCATCCTCCTGCTCAACCCCTGGACCGCAGGCATCATTGTAAGTCTACTTTCCTCTGACTCTAATCCATTTCTACCTCCTTTCATTCTATCCCCCTATTCTCTTATTTCTCTTGCTCCCCCTGATCCCCTCAACACAGCTCAATAACTTTGCCACCAGGGCAGTTTTTAGGGAGGGCCTTGTGGGTTGTCTAGAGGGTGCTGCTTGCATACACACATATATACACAGTCACGCACATACGTACTCTCCCCCTCATTTCTTTTGTCATTCAAATGGGTGCAGCAAGACTTTCTAAAGAAGAAATTCAAAGCTCTCCTGAAGGCTTTTACCTCCAACTGCCTTTGTCCAGAAATTTGGGGACAGGACGGATCTGCCCAGTCACGACCTTGGCCTGCTAAACCCATCCATCAGGGATTTGGTGTAGTGGGGGTAGAGGGTGGGTGAGTTATTTCAGGGGCTAGAAGGCATTTCACACAGACCGGTGTGCTCCTTAGTGCAATATGATGAAGCAACGGAACTAGAAATGGCCATTGGCCTTGGATAAAATGTATTTCAGATTCAGCTTGAATATGTCAAACTCATTTAATGTTTATGCCATTTATTTTTAAAAATGTAAACAGTTTATTTCACTTTTTATTGAAGCAGTTGAGTAAATTCTCAGTTATTTTCAGTTTTACAGCCTATATGTGGCCATAGTAAATTTAAGCATGACCAAATTGGGACCCCTGCTAACATCAGAGGATTTCAGGGCAAAGATTATCCAAGTTACCTATTCATTGTATAAAAAAATTGTTTCTCATTATTAGTAAGGCACAGAGGTCCACGCTGCACCAGGAAATCAAGCGCAAAATCATCTGTATTCTCTTTTATCACATAGGGTCACTCATTTCCCTAACCCTGAAACTGAGAAGTCATAGAAGGGGCCAGGACATGGCCATTATGTAATCTGATACCTGGGGCAGATGACAGTGAAATGTAGAGGATATTGGCCCAGTGAGGCCCATTTATGCTTTGTGATTCATGTACAGCTATTTCTATGCACAGTACTATTCATGCAGTTCCTAACATGCTGATCTGTTCTTCTACTCCTTAGGTTTTTATTTTGGCCATGATGACAGTGGAACTTTTTGGCATCATGGGCCTAATTGGTATCAAGCTGAGTGCTATTCCTGTGGTCATCCTTATAGCCTCTGTTGGTATTGGAGTGGAATTTACTGTGCACATTGCACTGGTAAGGGCATCTTGCACTGTAATTCATCAGTATTTGTATTTCTGCCTATGAAATTCAATAGAGCAGTTTTATTCTCTCTGTTGTAGGGTTTCCTAACTGCCATTGGGGACAGGAACACTCGTTCAGCCGTTGCTATGGAACATATGTTTGCTCCTGTGATTGACGGCGCCATCTCCACTCTTTTGGGAGTGCTTATGCTAGCCGGCTCAGAGTTTGACTTCATCATGAGGTGAGTGATTGTCACTTTTGGCAGGTCTTTGAGGTCAGCCCATATGCTGTTTTTCGAAATGGTGGCAGACCTTAGGCAGGAACATAGTTGACCATGTGGCTTTAGGATACAGGTGGTAATGTTTGTCTCTTTATCACCTGGTGTTGTCAGTCTTGAGGTTAACTCCCCTTAGACCACCACAACACACTTACAAACATCATTGAGCTGCTTGAATGCACAACAAATGGAGGAAAGATCAAGGGAGTGAAGCAGCTGCTTGTAAACATGTAAATATACAACCCATTGCTCTGTGACTCAACACGCACACACTTGCTCACAGTCAACTGTCCAATCAATTTGTTGTAAACTCACTCTGCCCTCTGCATTTGGGTAGCTTGTTTGCATGCTTTAATACCTACTTTGCTGAAATAAAATGTTTTTTTAAGGATTAGGGGTGTGCTGAAAGCAAACCACAACATTGAAAGATGCCTCATGCAGATCCATGACATAAAAATGGCTTAGTTAGAGGATACAGCACAACACAGTTGAAAATAAAAACAAATGATCAGGAGCCATATTTTTTACAGCACCCACATATTCGATGAAAGACTTACTTAAATATGAGCAGTGTATGGATGGATCTCCAGGAAACTGCAGGGGGGTGTTGGAGCATATTGCTTTAGGACAGTGGGCAAAGCTGGAAGAAGGACTGGGGGTTGGTTTGGAACAAACCATTTGGTTCAAGTGGTGTGCCAGCACTGGGGCATTCATGGTGGGAGGTCCTGTTTAGATGTAGAGAGAAAGAGAGAGGTCTGGCCCTCTAGATGGGGAGTAGCATAAATACATTGCTGTAAACATCTCCTGGCTGTGGGACACTGAATAAACAGGAGAACAAGCTCAGCGGCCCCTCTTAGAATGAGCCACCCTTTCCAACCCCTGACATGGAATGGAAAAGATTACAGTTTATATAAACAACAGAATTCCTAACACTAGGTCTACTCTGGAGGTCTAACCCAGGCGGGGCCCATGGATGGTTTAGTCTTTTTTTCCCCCATTTTTTTTCTTTTTCTTTTTTTACTCCTTAAATAAATCATGCTCCACTTTCGGAATGTTGACTTAGTAAAATAAACATGCGCCCTTTTTCCAATCTTTTCATGTATACAGGACCGTCAGACAGAATGAGAGCCTTTAACTAACAAAAGATGCATAAGTGCAGCCAGAGATGTTTGGCTTCTTTGTCTGATTTTCCCCATTCTTAAAAACCTTCATGTTTTCACTGAACATTACAAATGGTGTTGATTTTGCCCTTCCTTAAACCCATATGAAAGTGTCACTCAAACTATGTAATTCTACTGTTTCTTACTGTTTTCAGACATCACTACTGAGAGATATGAGAAATAAATAGTTCACACTCAAAATGGATGATTCACGTTAATGAAACAGACATCAGAAAAGTGGAAGGAAGGAGTAGAGGGAACAAATGCAGACTCACTTGTCTCCATCTGAGAAACCCATAGCATAACTCAGTCTCTGGTCTAAATGTGGCATGTAATTCTGACCAGAGTTTCTGGTAGTGCTGCATTTTATGCACAGACCTGACAGGCCACCTTGGAAATTTGGGTTTTAGAGGTCAATTTAAATATTACCTCTCCCTGACTGTACATAATGTCTGAAAATAGGTGATTATAGTCTTTTAAAACCAGAGGTTCTGTGATACAGTACAGATCTCAGTTCCACATGGAGCTGTGAAGAGACTGAACCAAAATAGACCCAAAATACACTTCATTTGTGCAATGACGGTCAGACCTGTAATCTTTTAAATAGTTTTTTATACATTTGTTTGATGGTTCTGAAACAGCCAGAGTAAACACATGGCATCATTGACAGAGATGGGTCAGTGGACAGCAGTTTCCACTGTATGTCTGGAATGTTCCAAGTAGATATAGATTAACTTTTACCCCTCCTTCTTTCTTTCCTAAATCCAAAGTTCTTGTAGATGTGACAGAAGCAAAAATGGTCAGAGGGTGGGAGGTTAAAAGAACATTCCAGACTTATTCCAGATTCTGTTCCTCTACCTCCAGAAGTCTGAACCACAGCAAAAACAGCTGAATTGTCTCTTTTTTGTGTAACCATTTAACTGGAGTGCTCTCTAATTTTCTCATGCACTGTCTTTCTTGTGGTGAATCAGAGCCCTCCCTCAATGCTGAGCTAAAGCGCAGAGGCACAAACACCCTAACAGTTCTGCAGCCTATTAGTGAGCCCTACATGGTAACACGCAAGCCTGTGTAAAGAACAAATTCTACTTAAGCTTTTCTCAGCCTTATGTTGTTAGCCTTTACAACTAAAATGTAATGCTTTCCCAAGAGCTAATGCTTGGGAATCCTCATTCACCACACTTTTCCTTGGCCCCTTTGTTCAAACATATATTTTCAATGCTACTTCTAGCTTTAAAGCAATTCGGCAAAATCTGCACCAATTCACACTGCTTGACCAGACCCGCTAGTGGATGTGCTAACCAGGCCTCCATGTTCTTGGCTCTAGAGGTGGAGGGTTGTGTTTTTTGCTAGTCTTCATAAGTGGATTGAGTTTCCTGCTTTTGTCGCCCCCACTGAGAAAATATGTTGTTTTAGCATTGATCTTAACAAATTCCCTTTTGCACACACAATACTTGTTGACTGTAAGAACTCTTGTTGATGGACTCAAGCATCAGTTTGCAGGTTTTGCATAAAACAGTTTATTGCACATGTGAAAGAAATGACTTTTAACAAATCTCCAAGCTAGTGTTGCATAATTAGCTCTTAAAGCGACATGCTTGTTGTGGCCCAGAAGGAGGGAGATAGAGTTGGAGTAAGAAAAATGTAGAAAGCAACTGTCTGCCCTTGCCTGCCCAGCGTAAACATAAAGGTTGTGTGCCCTGGCCAGGGTGAAATGGGATCTCAATAATAGGGGGTATTAAGTTCCTGAGGAGAAAATTACATTAACAGCAGTGGCAGCTTTTAGACCAGAGGGAGAGAAGAAAGCAGAGAGAGAAAAGCAATGGTGAGGGGTGAGTATTTCTGACGCATAGAATCTGCTCACTAATATAAACACATCTCCTCAGGAAGTGGCAGGGCAGTGGTGATAGATGAGGGCTCCCAGAGGGAGAGAAAGCGAGCACTAGCTATGAAGATGGAACCCAGGAATTTCTCTCCTGCCTTGTCAGGTCGCCAAAAGAAAGGAAGCAGGGAAAGGAAATGTAGAGAAAGAAACAATGGACAAGAAAAGCAACATGTTACTTTTCAATATCACCTTCCTCTCCTCATTTTAACATGCAGCTGATATTTGGGGGCTGCTTCAGTTTTAATGTTTTCTCCATTTGTACCTCTATTATACAGATACTTCTTTGCTGTGCTGGCCATACTGACGTTGTTGGGGATCCTGAATGGTTTGGTGCTACTTCCGGTACTTCTTTCACTCATGGGCCCCCCAGCTGAGGTTGTACCTGCTAACAACGCAAATCATTTGCAAAGTCCCTCTCCTGAGCCCATGCCTCCTCCTATGAACCACCATGGGTACTACGCAGGGCACATCCCCAAGGCATCACATCAGGCATTCTCTGAGACCTCTGACTCTGAGTACTATTCTGAAACGACGACCACCTCTGGCATCGGGGAGGAGGAATACAAGTACTGTGACAGGAGCACATACATCACACCTCCAGCTCAACCTCCAACCTCTCATATTCTGCTTGAAGCCAGCAAGAACCCCAGCTTCCCTAAGCTCACAGTAAGTCAACCTTACAGAAAAATATTAGGTGAACTGCTTGTGCTGTAGCCTGCACCGAGCACATTTGTAATGCTTGTTTCTTGTTTTAAGGTGGTGAAACCGTTTCATGAAGTACAGAACGGCGAGTCTAAGCAAAACGCTGTTAACTCCGTCAGTTCACAGATCAAACGGTGGGACAATAAAAATGAGGACCAAGGGCAGAGGCAACAACATTTACCTACCGACAGGACCCACTGTCATCGTAGGACTACTCAGTGTGGCCCAGGGCCACAACAGGGAAGAGGGCAGCAGCAAAACAGGACTACAGCCCCAGCCCATAGGTCTGGGGCATTGCAGCACCCTAATAATGCCATCACCATGGTTACAGCAACAGCCTCTGTGACAGTGGCAGTGCACCCCAGTTTGCCGGGGTCATACCAGGGTTACATGCATGAAGGGTTTGAGGATAATGAGTCAGACTCTTTTGATGACTCTAAGAGGACTTCTCAAACCTATGGGAAAGCTACACATTATAAGAAAGACTCTTTGGAACTTCAAGATCTGAATTCCACAGAAAAAGACCCACATGAAGCTAACCAGATGCTAGGTAAATAGTTTTATATTTAAATTGCCAAAACTAGACATATGTATTTTTGCTTGTCATGAAAAAAACAATCAGCTCTCTTTATTGGTCATAACTAATGTCCATCTTTTGCATGTGTTACAGGTTGTGCATGGAATCAAGCAGCCAAAGATTGCTAGACTGCTACCAGCCCCCACATCCTTTTGTCTGGAATCTCTGGCTGTTTTGGGAAGTTCCCAACCCCAGCCCTGTGTCTTTTATCTCTTGAACTGTACATAGACCTCACACAGAAAAGAGGAATATTATTAAAGAAATTATTAAAAAAAGGTCTTTTTAGACATTTATGAATTATATATATATATATATATATATATATATATATATATATATATATATATATATATATATATATATATATATATATATATATATATATATATATATATATATATATATATATATATATATATATATATATACTAAAAGAGGGAAACTATTTTAAAATGTGCTGTATAACTTGTGTATTCTCTTGTGTAAAAGTCAGATGTATAAGAGGATTTGGAGGCCTTGTTGCCTCCTTTGTATAGATTATAAAATGTTCTATATGTAAAGTATGTGAAATGATATTAGTTTATTGAAATGCAAGGTCAGTGTTTTTTTTTTTGTTTTTTTTTTGCTGCTACAGTTCAAATTTAAGATGACGTGTCTTGAAAATATGCAGTACCCCTTTCCCCAACATAAGCCAAGATTTAAATTTATATTAACAAGTTCTTAAACTGCAGCCAATAGGAAGCTTATCTGTTTTGTTCAAAGATGTTGACTTTTCTTCGATTGCACTGTACAAAATCAAAACCTATTTAGATAACAGTTTTTCTCAGTTGAAATTTGCAGTGACTTTTCCTGTATTTATTTTACTTTTTTACTGACAGCAACCATTGTGTCTTCCTAACTTTTAATCTTACCTAATTAATGTTAAACTGTTCAGTAATGCTTCACTGTACAGATAAGGATCAGCACTGTCACTGATATGGAAAGTTATCCTCTGTTTTATGACTGTTTTACACATCATTGTTAGCATGAAATGCTCTGTCTAGTTCAGCATGTAATGAATAACAGGACTAAGGGTCTTGTGTTTTTGTTACATTATTCCATTATATAATTATTTGCAGTCTACGTCTAAATACTTGAAGGGGTGGTTAAATGACACTTTGTTTTGCTTTTCTTCTTTGGTTATTTTTGCCATACATGAGTAAGCTTTAGTTTGTCACTATATATGCCTCAGCAAAAGTTTGGGAGACATCAGGCAAACGTTGTTTACTGAAATATTATTCAGAAAGGGAATTTGTGTGAGTGCGAAAAGAGATTTTTGCTTGTTTGTTTTCTTTTTTGTCAACCTCTTGGCTGCTTTGTACATAGCAAATGCCCTGTGCGAATGTTTACCTGCTAGCTGCCCTCTGGGCTTCTCTCACAAGGCCAGTGTAGGGACAGTTAAACAGCTTGGGTGCTAGTCTTCCAATATTTTATCTGCAATTCAGTTTTCATTCTTAGTTCCAATTTCAGCCAAAAGCTCAGATTTATTCAGTATTGGTCAAGTCACTGCCAGATTAAATGCAGGGAAAAAAGTGTTACTGTAAGTGGCAGCTTCTCTCCTTCTCTTTCTTTTTTATTTAACAAAAACCTGTTTTAACAGTAACAAACCAAGTAGCTACTGTATCTGAAAGACAACACAACACAAAGTAAGCAATCTAAAGCACATGTACAGCTTAAGGACAGGAGTGGCTTGGGCAGACAGGAGACAAGGGTAGGGGACGGGGGTCCTGCATAGGGTTTTGTTTCAAATGTATGTCATGCCATATAAATTATTTATATAAAATTTTTATTTTTGTAGTTTGTACAGATGTTAGTCATTAGACTGAAGTTATATTTTTAAAGAGTAAATATATTATAAATATAAATATATAATTATATCTATTTGTTTCTGAGATTTTTTTGTGGAGGCGGCGGAGGGGGGATGGGGGGGGATCAGGCTTTGAAATCTTCATATTGCTGTTGGAAATAATGAAGGAAAGGGATGGCTACGGTTGTCCACCTTTTGTAGACTCTTTGCCTTTCCTTCTTATGTAAAGATTTGAAGAGTTTCTGTTTTTTGTTGTTGTCTAAAACACTGTGACTTCAGAAAACTTTGTTAAAGGAAAAAATGAAAAGAAAAACCATTTGTGACCATCATTTCCTTCACCGTTTATAGGAATTCAACTAACAAAATAAATGTAAAAAAAAAAAAGTCAATCAAGTCTTTGTTTTTCTTTCGTGGCTGAAACATCATATTTCCATATTGCTTGTACACAACACTGAGATTGTCACTTAAAACAAAAACACTACTTTATCTTGACTGAGTAAATACTGCTAAGATTTGAGCGGTGATTTGGTGAGGGGAGGGAAGTCAGTTTAGATGTATCAGCTCCACACTTCCTGTTTTATTGTTGTGACTCCCCGGGCTAGTGTCCTCAGTACAATAAGCCCACCAATGGAGATGAAAGGCATGCGCTGTAAATTCCTCGGCTTCCCACAACACGGGCTCATCTGTCAGCTACCTCAGGCCTGTCTGAATCTGATACACCTCTAGCTTTTGAAGTTGTCGAGGCCCCTTAGTATTGGTACAGACAGAGAGTGGGTCAAGGGTTTTGCCTCGTGGAGTTGAAGAGCAATGGCTGAGGCCGTGGGGCATGATCTTGTTCTACATATTACAGTTTTGCCTTCTGGAAGGGAACATGTTACATGCATGCGGCCTTGTCAAAATTGCAAATGTGAAACTATATATTGCTACGCATTGATAATAGCTATGTTTCCATGCACCCAAACAATCTGTAAGAACTGACGGCTAAAACTGAATTGAATAGCCAATGTTCCAAATTAAATTCAGATTGGATTAAAAAGGGCATGCAGAAAATCAATAAGAACTGTCTGGCTTTACCATAGCCATTTTATGAAAAAACAAAAACTGTTTTTCATCATGTTACATCATTATTTTCTGAAAAAAGGCCAATTTTGAGAGTTGAGTTTTACCATTTATGAATCCATTCAACTGATCTTTGGGTCTGGCAGGAGCACTTTTAGCTTAGCTTAGCAATGACTTTACGCCCTGGTGAGATCCCAGCACAACTCTTCTCTGATTATGAATCAGAATCAGAATCAGAAAGAGCTTTATTGCCAGGTATGTTCACACATACGAGGAATTTGTTTTCGTGACAGAGCTTCTACAGTGCAACAGGATAACAGAGACAGGACAAAAAACAGATAATAAATATATTAAAAAAAATAGAATTAGTGAGTGCAAATACACAGATTGACAAGTGTATGTACATGTTTATTACTATATACAACGTTATATGTGCAGCGGTTATGTGCAAATTGGCATGTAAAGTGTGTTGTTAAATAAGTGTATATGTGTAAAAAAGTGTATAGCAAGTAGTGATGTTGGTTTCGCAATTACTATCATCAATAATTCTAGACTGATCGATTAATCGACTAATCGATTCTAGACTGTTCATAACCTTAAGTTTAGTTTGTAATACTTACATGTACATTTGAATAACAATGTGAATCAATCTGCAAAGTTTAGAGTTAAAACAAACTCTTGTGCAGTTGCTAGGCTAATGTTGTTTATCTGAATAACTGTGAAAGCTGCCATCTAAATTCTGGTTGATGTTGGTTTGCTCCTAAATAAACCGGTGCATTTTTACTGAAATATGAATTCAACACACACCAAATATATTTAAACTAAACAAAAACAAGACATTCTGTGTCAGGTTGCGTAAACAGGACTGAAAGCTCAAGCAGCCCTTTTTTTATCTCTCATTATGTTTGTAATGTCCAGTAATTCTTACTTGTGTGTGATTTCCTGATGCAATGGCTATGTGTGCAGAGACTTTTAATTTTCAGTACTCTAGTTAAGATCGGATTTATTTTAAGTCAATTATCTTCACTGCCTGATTGATATGCGATATAATGTGGGTCTCAGACTGGACAGTAAGTTCTGAATTAAATTCTATTGTTCCACGACATGTCGCTACATATAGAAATGTATTATACCCCAGTATTTTCAATGAATTTCCCAGTGATGTGCTGCAGCTGGAAGGGCATCCACTGTGTAAAACATATGCTGGATAAGTTGGCTGTTTATTCCGCTGTGACAACCCCAAATTAATAAAGGGACTAAGCCGAAAAGAACATGAATTAATGAATTTTCAATGAAGTTTCTGTGCTCGACTGCTGCTCCAGATGCCGCTTGCATTTAAACGTTTTTTCATCTCGCTTCACGCTTGAACAATTAAACAAATGCTTAAGTCAATTCAACTAATTATATTTTAATTAAATTACATTATCGATGCTGTAAATGGAAATTTTAATTAAAATTCTGGTCACATTAATCTTTTACCAGAAGTTCAAAATACAGATAAACCTATCATAACCTAGCATAAGCATAGGTTTCAGATGTCCAATGTAAGTTCCATTGCAATGTACTTTATATAGCCCATTTTGTTGTTTTGCATCTTTATGTATAAGCTGCTTCCCAAATGTCATACTATACACTTACAGCATAGTATATGAATGTAGTGTCATCCCAAATGGACACTAATGCTTTTTTTACTAGGCAAAAATTCAAACTGCTTCCCTGATGACGTTTGATGGTTGCCATATTAGTGAAATAAATGGCCAGAGTACCAAATAATTCCTGCCATGAGTATAACGGCATTCACCAATGGAAGGCGGTATAATCACTCACATAGGAGAATTTTGCTTTCACAATCCAAAATAAATAAAGTAATCCAACATGTGCGCTCGACAGCTCCGCACCTTACACTATGTGAGCAAAGCTGCGGTCGTTTAGTGCGTGTAGTGTCTATCATTCCACAATTCATTTTACCAGTTGAATAAGTGCATCGTCCGGATTTTTAAAGTGCACTTATTATTTTTAGAGTTTTCAGTGTGAATGCACTACTTACACTATTTATACTACAAAATGGTATAATTTGGGACACACCTACAGTCATAAAAATATGAAAAAAGTGTGAATGCTAAGCAAAACAGAATTGAACAACTGATTTAAAAGAACCACTCACAACTGTGAACACAACCCTCAGAATCGATTCATTCAAATGAAAAAAAAAGCAAGTGCATGTAAACATACCTACAGAGGGTTGGAGAAATCAATGTACAATGAGAGTTTAAAAAAGCAAATTTTCAAGTTTAAAACCTTATAAAAAATCATTCAAATGCCCATTCAGTGTCTAAATTATTTATGTTTCTCTAAATAATGCATGAAAGGTTTAGTCACCCTCTGCATTAATGTATATGATGGGAATTTTTTCAGCGTAAAGATTTAATGTGACTTTAAACTGTATCCTTGGGCACTTAACAGGTTATAACCACCAAAGCAAGGTAGGAAAAACCTTGATGTATGTGCCAAGATGAAAAGAGCTCATGGCCATAAAAATTCCAATATCTTAAAGTCAAAAGGAGCAGTATCCGTATTAACTCCCAAAGATGCACCAAATATTTTCACTGGAGGTCTGGAGCTTTCAGTGGCTTCCGCTGGGAAGCACTGAGATTAAGAGAGCTGACGTAGTTTAACTACATCTTCCTGAGGAGCTCTGTGACGTACTGAACATACTCTGAGTAAGGAAACTAAAGAGAGAGAGAGAGAGAGTGAGAGAGAGAGAGCTGATCGTAGGAACGATAGGGCTGTCTCTCATTCATGTCTGGCTTTTGGCAGCGTACTGTGAGCTGCGGGAGCCAAACAGCACTGGCACCGTGCGAAACAAAATGGGGGGTCTGACTCTCTCCCTTCTATTCAGTTCTATAAACTTTATCAGAGCAGATTGAGAGTGAGATTTAAAGACAGAGTGCTGTGTGTGTCTGAAAACAACTGTTGCAGCAGTTTAGAGAAAGCTGTACCACAGAAACGAATGGCAGCAGCTGGCACAAACTGAAAGAGTCTTTTAAATGGTCTGTAATATACGGGTGAGATACCAGCTGACACCTTTAACAACAGATAGCTGCGTCTGGATGGCAACAATCGGAGCAAAGCAGTGTCTATATGGGGTTGGGAAAAAAGCGGGAGGGAAAAATTGGGTGAGAACAAAAGAAGGAACACATGATCTGCTGCGCTGCTTGGGTGGCCAGAGGATGAGCGCCCATTGTTGCTTGAATTCAATAGGGCTTATTAGTTAGAAGTGTGTGTGTGCTTTACATTATTGGTGACTGGCACGGGTCTCTCCTTCTCAGCATGACTGAAAATGGGTAAAAAGATTACGCTTCTAGTCACTGTTTATTACTATTTGCAAGTATAATGGTTTTTAGATGCTTGCAAGGGGTGGTGACGATAAAAAAAGAAGTCATAGCAAGGTGAGCCTTTAAAAAGGCGGATGCCACCATTTCTTTTGATGTGGGACATTTTATCTGCACATTAAAATCAATGTGAGATGATTAAATATGGAAAATCTGTACGATTTTTTAAAAATATTATTATCAATGTTGCATGAAATTGATCAAAAGTCATGCAATAAATGTGTGTGTGTGTTCTTCTGAGTTTCAAATAATCCACAATATTTTTTTTTCATATGCAAAACAATTAATATCTAAACCATAGCTCTTCATTTACTAAAACAGAGGTACAGATCAGCTGAAAATCCACAGGGAGAAATCTGGAAGAGGTGCACCCTCCACCCTGTCCATCTATAGGTTTTGTTTATTCATCTAACTATCCTCATTAGTTCTCTGACCTCATTATACAGAGCGCAGATCAATATTTACATAAATCGCTTCAAACTAACAAATGTGTTTGCAATTTCTAGATCTTATTCCAGCACAGGAACAATATAAATTTTCAGGCTGGCCCCTGCAGTGTAAACATGTTTTAAATAAACAGGAACTAACGTAATGCTCTTTTAATTGATTCATTCTGCCCAACGATGTTTACAGAAGGGCCTAAATATGAACTTGTAATGCAAACCCAGTGTTTAGAAGTGGTTTGTTTGGTTAAAACAATAACAGTTTGAATGCCAGCCATGTTAGAGTTGCATTGTGTGCTGCAAGGGCTTTATTTGGGGATGTAGATCTTTCTAGACTGCTTTCTACAAATTGTATTGCAATTCGCAGGGCAGAGCTGTCTACGTTCGAAATAGGAGAGGGAATAATCATAAAGCGGTTGTGTGCAGTATGGCACTCTGGGTAAAAGACCAGCAGATTATAATTAAACACATGTGAGAGGTAATAAAACGTAATGAACGTAGTGAGGAGACTGGCAGAGCCATTTTATGTGGCCAGCACAACATGTTGTGTAGTGCTGAAAGCCGTGCCATATGTGTCCTCGGGTGCTCTGGGTTTAAATGTCTGTCCATATATGGTATCCATAGTGCTTTTTTGAAATGCTTTCATAGGACTAACATGGAAGTGGCATTGTGGGTAGTGAAGACAATAAAAAAATTGCGTTTAGGCTTTTTTTGGAGAGAAAGTTAGATGTTGCTGTTCAGATTTGAGGTTGCGTATCATGTTTAGAGGGAAAAACAAATGTATTTATTATTGGATTCACTATGAAAAACATGTACCGTAAACTGCAGACTTGAAGATTTTGTCGGCTCACACTTTGCAAGTACAACAGACAGTTAAATGCAACTGCTTACAATTGCTCAAAACAACCAGCTTGACTCAAGCACTTTTTAAGCACTTTCTGTAATTGCAGTGAAGTTTTGCTGTTCAGTGTAGGCATATTACATCTGCAATGTTTATGAGAGTCTAAAAGAGTTAATGTTTTAGCACAAAAAAAGTGCAAGAATTTACAAGCACATGCGTTAACTTGCAAGTGGAAGTTTCAACTGGAGTTATGAAGCTGTTTAATCACTAGGAGGTGCTGTTTAGACTATAATGAAGGCTGGAATATAAAAAACAGCTAGCCACAACAGTCATATTTAGCCTTCATTCAGTTTAAAGAAGTGTACTTTGTGTATTAAACTTCAATTATAGACATATTAAATTGGATAAACATACTAAAAAGTACTTGTAAATGAAAACACTTGTAAACTAACATAGTAAGACACTGTAAATGGTGTTCTCATAGGCTACAAGGGAGTTTATTCCCTCATTCAGAGCTATGTATTCAGTCTGGCATGTTCGGCCCAAAGGGATGGGGCCAAGGCACGAGGAGGCCCAATATTCCAAACAAAATGCCTCTCATCGCCCAAATCCATCACTGGCGCAAAGACAGGCGAGTCTCTCTTTCTCTGGTTGTTTAAATGAGAGAGTGTAAGTACGTATGTGTTGATTGGTCCTGAACTAGCTCAGTGAAAGTCCAGCAGACCTTTTTGGCCTCTGATATGATTCACAGAGACTCAACTGACTTGTCATTAAGGCAAGGTAGTACAAGCAAAAAGAAAATAAATAAAATGATTTATATATATATATATATATATATATATATATATATATATATATATAAACATACATACACAACAGAAATACTGAGAAATCTGTAGATAATTTTAAAATGTGAGCAAAAATCACTTGTTTTGTCATCACTTTAGACATTATGCTAGAGAATCATTCAAATACTAGCTCTGAAGTGACGTTTGTGAAGCAGCAATGGTTTCTGCTGTTCTGACCGTCAGCTGCAGATGTGAATGAGTGGCGGAAGAAAGTAGTTCCTCATAGAAAAGGGTTTTTGAGACTCTCCGTTTTTGACTTTCTTTTTTACATACACGATTTTGCCGTCGAACTGTTGTATAAACGCAATATCACACTTGTAGCATTGCAATCTGACTGTATATTGCCTCCCACCAGTGCTGAGTTGGGGAAAGAAAACGCCCAAAACTAAAACATTTAAGTGATTATTTTATTAAGCTTTACCTTTTGTGTCTAGATTTCAATGTAAAATACTATTTCTGCTACAGAATTCAAACTACAGACTTTAAAGAACAGTTGCATTCTTTCCCATATTTGGAAAGGTTTTAAAGAGAATCTTTTATATCTAAACATAATAAAAACTTGTATTATATCACCAAAGAAAAAACAGAAATTCCAAAAACTTGAACCAGAAGTGTATGAAATTCACTGCATATATACGTATAATACTTGTTTTGCATATTAAATCATTTCATCCTAGAAAGCTTGCGATACAAACAGTTTTATTTCTATTATTAATCAACTAACCAGACATCTGTAAGTTGAAATATTACATAACCTGTAATGTCTTGCTCTAAATCAATAACAACAACTAGAATTAAGCTGTATAATAAAGCAACGCATTGCTGGCATGTATCAGCATGCTGTTAGCATGTTTTAGATTACTCGTTTACATCCTTCAGAACATGATAAAATGTTTTATAACACTGCTAACATGTTTCAGCATACTGTTAGTATGCTTTAAGACGCTACTAACATGTTTTACACATTAACATAAACAGCACATTAGCTTTTAAATTAGCTGTTTCTAACATGTTTCAACAGTTGCTAGCATGTTTGACTTCCTTCTGTTGGCAAAAAAGTGTCATAACAATGGATTCAGCCCTGAGCAGACCCTTGCCACATCCATGGAAAGCGCAAAATCTAAAATATAAAAACTGTTTTGATAGGTTTTCATAGTGTTTTCTTCATTTTAATGTTGTGCAAGCTGTGTAATAAAAACATACACTGGCCATAAAACGACAAAACTTAACTGCAGCGTAATGATATTAAAGGAATGTCACACACATTTAATTTCTTGTTTGGATGTGATATATAGAAATGCAGTTTTTCATTTTCAAATTTCTATTCCTTGCACAGTGTATTTATATAAAGGTCTAAAAGATGAACATTTGTACTAGTTTGAATAATAAATCCTCTTTGTTAGACTCTGTGGTTTGCACACCTGTGTTGACGGGCACGCTGTCCTCTAGCCGCCTTGAAATGGAAGCATAAACAAGCATATTCAGCTGGGGAAACCCAGACTCACCACAGCCCTGCAGACAGACCTGCCGCCAGCGCCTGTATCTTTTCACACAGAACACCACAGACACGTGCATTTGAACATTCCACCTGGAAAAGAAAGGCAAAAAAGTATATCAAAAGACATAGCAAGCAATCTAAATTAGCATTAAGAACATTCAACAATTCCTTGACAACAGTGAAGCATTCATGCACAAAATCAAATATTAAAACACCTCTGTGAATACATTAAATTCAGACACCTGGAGCTGGTGCCAATGAGCTTTGCCAGGCAATGCCAAACTGCATGAAAAATAAGCAAGCTCCAGTGTGGCTTACTCTGAAACTATTCTGAGGCATCAGGGCCAAATAAGATTCTGGGAATTTCCTAGTGTGTTACATGGATTTAAATGGGTAAACATGCTAAAGCAAATAAATAAAGACACAAAGAACTCTAATAGAACTGTAGAAAATGTTATTTCTAATGCAGCAGTTACATGTGAGCGCATTTAAAAGGTTTGTGTGCATAATTTGACTGCCATCTACTGGTCACAACATGTTGTGCTGCATGGCTATTGATAACAAATATCATCATTCATTACACCGTAATTTAGAATAAAACGTTCAGCAGATTTTTTCAGAAGTAACCACGTTGGCTTGAAAAAGCCTAAATACAAAGTTTAAGTAGTTTAAACTAGTTTTAAGCAGATAAAGACATATATAAGACTATTAAAAACACTTATTAGCATTAATTAGACTTTTTAGCGTTAGCATCTTTAACGTCAACTGACAGTTTCACTGATAGGCCTGTGTTGAATAATGATGCTAGAGATTAAAAGAAACTTAGTCTATAGTTTAATTCCAACAAATATGACGTTAATGTGTAATGTTACTCTGTTTACATAGTTTACAACAAATGTTTCGACTAAATCGACTCACCCAAATATCCTTCCCCCAAAAATATCCAAAACCCGTTAGTTAATAACGTCGGGAGACAAAAGGAGACGGAGATAGGCCTACGTATCGTACATAATAGCCTATTCCTAACTAAAATTATAGATTTGTGACGAACAGATGATCAATTAATTGATTACTAACAGTATGTTAGTTGTAGAACAGGGTCGTTGTCAAGCTAAACTGACCAGATTCATTAACGAATCATTCTTCAAAACAGAATGAGAACCCTGCGAAACAACAACCTAGGCCGGCAGGCTGGCTTTAGCTGGTTTCAGCTGGTCATTTCCCAGCTTGACCAGCTGAACAGGTTGGAAATGGATGGAAACCAGCCTGGAAATGGCCAACCCCCCCTAAAACCAGGCTGGTTGACCAGCTAAAACCAGCCTAGGCTGGTTTAAAGTTTTTTTTTTTCCAGCAGGGAAGAATTAAAATATAGTTTTTTTAGCAGCTCATTTTACAAATGTGTGATTATTATTATTTTTCTTTTATTTATTTATTTTTTTTACAAAATATTAAAATAAATGATATTTTATTTTTGAAATATGCAAATAGTCATACAATTAGCCCTCAGTTATTTCTGACTCATGAATTTTTTTATAGTCTAAACCTGACTGACCTTGCTACATACACATATGAAGTAAAATACAATACATCACATTATAGACTGTATATGGGTGCAAAAAAAAATAGAGTAATGTGTGGCATGTGTTTATGGAAAGGCTCTTCTCAAAGCACCATAACACATTCAGGCAGGCCTGTGTTGACGGACGCTTTCCCCATGCAAATCCATTCACAGACAATCCAGAGCCACAGAATGACAGAGAATAAAGAAAGGGGTCAGGAGGAAAAGAAAAACAGAGGTTGTTCTGCATGCTCCTCCGATGGGCTCGCTGGGTGGTTTGTCTGTTTATTTAGTCTGTGGAGGTGATGGGAACTGAGCATCAGCCACTGCCAGTTTTCTCCACACTGAGAAAATGTTCATGTGGACAGCTGGAATCCAAAGAGCACAGTCAAACACACTCGGGGCCAACAGATACAAGACTCAGCTCGCATGAAACACATTTCCAAATTGAAAATCCCAGCAAAAGCTCCTTTAGCTCTCTGGTATTCTTTAAAATGCATGGTGGATAACAGAGAAGAAGAAAGCATGTCTATAACAAGCCAGCCAGTCCTTTTAGCTATTCTAAGCCTGATGTTTCAGAAGCTTCCTCATAAGAAGATAACAGAATCACAATGCCACACTCAATCAAAGCTTTTCCAATCTGTTTAATCCTGAGGGAGTCAATTATAATCAACTCTCCAAGGTCTCAGGAAGTTAATTAATGTTTTGCTGAGGTAAAACTCCAAGTCTCTTATCGTGCAGAAGTATGGATATTAAATCTGATTAAAAGAAAATATTCTTGTCTGCTCATATGGGTAGTCATTTTTCATTTTAATGGAATGCTACTGTTTTTTTTTCTCACTTTTTTTAATGTCAAATTTTGTATTCGAAGTATACCAAATTAGGTCCCATAAATCTTAAATTACTTTAAGACTTTAATAAGGAAATTGACAAATTAATGGGAAAAAGTGAATAGAAATAAAAAAAAAGAAAAACACTATCAAGGTTATCTTACTTATAAAGAAAAAAATTCATATTTGGCATTGATGTCACAAAACACATTAGCTTTTTTGTATATATTTAGTACTACACCAAATGTTTTTGCTAGATGAAAGTAGCTTTACATTTCTGAAAACAATGCAGACATTTTTCAGTGTGAACAACACTACTGACTTTCTTCATAACCATACACTCATGTTCATGAGTCCAATAAATAAATATAAGGTAGACGACAATTAGGCAGTATAAAGCTCTTTTGTTTGGGAAAACTAAGGAAAATGAATGCTTAATAATATAAAAGTAGTCTGAAAGCTATTTACTTTTATTGTTTTGTGTGACTTGTTGGACATTTTTAACAAATAAGGTTGTCACACCAAAGGACAAACTTAATGTTATAGTATAACAGGAGCTCTTCATGGGCTTCAGTCACATGATCTTTATTGGAGTCCTTGCATCAGTTACTGTACATTTTATTTTTCAATTTTCATTTTTAAGAGTTGTAATTTATTGATATGCTTGAGACAGTCTTACCATAGCATAGGTTTGAGATTTGGCTCAAAACTGTAAAAAGTTTAATTTAATTATTATTTATCTGCGTAAAACCTTCTTTAATTAACACTTGCCATTTGATGAGCAGCTGTTAGCATCTTAGTATTTCTGTGACAACAGTTACAGAGTCAGTGAGTTGTGAACAAATCAGGCAATTTGTAAAATGGATCAACTGGCTTCAACATCAGTGATCATGCCTAAGTGCTTCTGAGGTTAACAGCTCACTACTGGGTACAGTTAGCAGCAAAACAACTTGTAAATATGAATAAAAGCATTTGTGTTTCCACAAGGGTGAAAAAGTGTAAAGGCTTAAAATTGCATGAGGGTCAGGAAACATTCAACTTTTGGGTGAATTGTTCCTTTAGGTCATGAATGATTATCAACTTTAAAGGTTTCACTATGAAATTTAACAAAAACATATGGTGTTTCTCAGATTTTCTGGTAAATCAAACACTTCCAGTGAAGAATATTACTATATAGACTGATTTTTCTATAGAAAAAGATATGTAGATAAAAAAAACAACAACTGTGATTTACTGTCATGTCATGAATGAAAACACGTAGAATCATGAAAAACCTATTTATTATGTATATTCATATTAAAAAAGCATTAACTTAATGCATATGCTATAAAAAACAAAAACAAATCAAGAGACCAATAAAATATTCCCAATTTTTGTATGTACTGGATTTATGTGCTTGAGTAATACTTGTTCTATACTGAGGTCTGAAAACATATCTTTCAGATGTCAAAAAATATATTTGCAATTAGATCTCTTTTTTCAGAGAATGATAGTTGGTCAAAATAACAAATGTTTTCCTTTGAATTGTTATGCCACCAAATACTGCTTTCCTAACTGTTCTGTAGGAAAAACATTGGTATCATTACAATATTATATTATTACGTTATGGCAAACTTGCTCTAAATGACAAAAGTTTTTAAACTTGGAAAAACTTTCAGAAAAAAACTAAAAACTTTTTTCTCACAACCATAAATTGTAAATCCAGAAAAACTGAGAAATGTAAAGCTTTTTTCTCTCATACCAGTAAATGTTTTGCATATATAATAGATGATAAATAAAATTCAGGGTTTCTGCAGTTTCACCAAGTTAAATTAAATACTTAAGACATTTTTAAGAGCATTATGAATGACATTTTAGATTTATACAGAGCTAAATGCTAAGGATTCTTTCGAATCCTTAGATGTCAATTACTTCAGTCTACAATAATTTAATAAAATAAACAATTTTATATATATATATATATATATATATATATATATATATATATATATATATAGGTCAGTACCCTCAGCAGAAAATAAATGGATTAATTAAAAATAAATTAAACGTTTAAACAAATGTTACTGAGGTAATTAAAGGCTATATTTAATTAAAAAGTAAAAATATTTATCGAGATGGATTGCTTGTGATTGTATTGGTGTTAATGGCCAGATTGAGTAGCTGTACATAAACAAAGGGAAATTAAAACCTGTTAAAAAGATTTAGGACCTACAAAAACATATCAGTAAATTTAAGACTTTAAGGCCTAAAATTTAGCTTTTGAGATTTAGGACATTAAGACCCTGTGGACATCCTGAAATAATATATACAAATACAATATTTGAAAAAATAATCAAAAAAAATTTATAATTGAAAATAGACTGAGTGAATGTGAATCTGTATGAGTATTAATATTCCAATACCTTTCAAAGTTATTTTTAAAAGAAATAATGAAGCAGTACAACCCAAGACTGATGGATTTTTCACAACTGTACTTTCAAAACATTTTCCACAGAACACATACATTTCTCCACAAAAAAAGCTGGACAGCAAGTACACTGAAAACTAGATTTACAGAATGAGTTATTTATTAATCAAGCAGTAAACAATTACTCAAGTCTTGAACACATTTTGTTAAGTAGTACACAAGTATATGTACATCAAATGTAGTGCTAGATCAACTTACATTCCTCATTTTAGCGCAATATATGTAGCACAGCTATGCATTTCCAAAGCACAGGGGTAAATAGTTTAGGGGGGGGGGATGCCACCCAGCAAGCTCAGAGGAAGCAGTTGAGCTTCCAGGCCTCACACAGAGATGTAGGGCCACCCACTCACAGGCCGATTTAGTTTATTTTCATCCTTTGAGGTAAACTGTTCAGTGTGAACTGTTTATTAGGCCTTTGATTTGTCATGTGTCAGCTTGTGCTCGCAGGGCAAGTGTATACACTGGTTGTGGCTTGTATATAGAAGTGGTTTGGAGGTCAAGGCTGGTGCGGGGGTGATGGGAAGGATGGGTGGTATGAGGCAGTACTCGAACCATCTTTTATTTTGGCATCATCGTGATAAAAATGCATTTTTCTACACATCAAGGTGTAGACTTGAAATGAATCCAAAGGCAATTAGATGAAGTAGGAGAGTTGATTCATGAAGGCTTTGAAAAAAGCAGGACACAACATTCAAAATGTGACTTACAAAAGATCCATAAATGAGGAGACCTTTATTCAAAACACAAAAACAATTAAAACGGACAAACAGTAGAAAAAACAAACAAACTCTTGATATCTCTTGTAGCCAGACAGTAAATAAGATTATTAAAGGAACGAAATTGAAGTTTCATTAGCTTTTGTGAGAGGTATCGTTGCAGCCGAATCTCATCTTAGATTAGTTTGGTGACATTCTGACCCTCTGTTCTGCTTCAATAGCTGATCTCAAAGCCTGGTAAGACTCTATAACAAGAAGAAAAACAATTTCAATGCTCAGCAGGAAATGGCCAGCTTTTCTCAACACCCTCTCAAACCACACAGTTTGTGTCATTTCGACGCGTGTTGAAACTCAAACAAGCCATTATATAAACCGAAAGTGTATAAGGGTAGAATAGAATGATGTTAAAATAACGATATGCTGTTCCATATGCTGAATTTAGTTTAGTTCATTTATTTACAGGGTCAATGCACATTAATAAACATTACTTCTTGCAAGTAAGTGAACTTCTAATTGTTGGCGGTAGGGTTGCACGGTTTACCAGTACTATGGTAGTATTGTGATACTATGGCTCCAAAATACTGGTGGTGCCACTGTTGTTTGTAAACGGTAGTATCGTCATTAACAGTCTATACCTAACGTTGCACATGGAAAAAGTCACTAAAATGCTCACACGTTAGTAATAAACAATTTTTTTAATAGTCTGTGAAGCCCTTTAAGGTTGCAAAACTGTAGAATTCACACCTTTTATGGTAGCCTACTGTATATTCTGAATCAGTTCATTCCCCCCCCCCCCCCCCCCCCGTCAATATGGTTTAGTAGCTGCAACAATCTTTTAAAAAGAACGACTCAAAGTTACATTTTGAATTACTTTGATGAAAGTAGATGAATAGATGAAAACCCCAAAATAGCAACAGGAAACATCGAAGAAAAGAAAAAAAAAATGACCACTTCATACAGCTTATTTTCTTGGAAAAGTGCTTTTTTGTAACTAATTTAGCTTGGTATAATTTGTAGCTGTATTTTAATGTGTTTTTGCTGGTCAATTATCTACAAAATAAACAAAAGAAATGAATACATTTTAGGTGAAGTGACTTTTTCAATAATACAGGAATTATGAATTCAATCACATTTTAAAATATAGTATTTCTGACAATTTTATTTCATAGATTTAAGTCATGAATTACAGTATTGCAATACTACTTGGTATAGTATCGTAACATGAATTAATGGTATCGCGACAACCCTAGTTGGTAGAAGTGTATAAAAAGAGCAACATGCTTTAATAAATACTGTCTGATGAAGAGCTGGTGTACTCGAAACGTTACATGCTTTGTGGTAGCCTCTTTAAATTTAATAAATTACTATTTTTGGATCTTTGGTGTTGCAGCCTTTTTGATGACATTTTTGCACTTTTCTGTTTGGCTGCGCACGCAGTAAGATGATGTGCGTGCTTTTGTGCATTTTTTTTTTACTAATTTGACATTTTAAATGCCAAAAAAAATAAATAAATAAAAATAAAAAGTTATTTTGGTATCACTGTAAACCATAATATAAATGTATAATTGCAGAAGTAAAAAAAAAAAAGTAAATAAAGCAAACAAAAAACAACAACAAAAAAAAAAAGGGTATAATATTTTATAAATTAAAATACATGCGGTAATAGTCCTTGACCCAGGTGTATATACAGTGCTCACCATATACAAGTACACCCCTCACAAATCTATCTTTTAAATTCATATTTTAATAGGAAGCTATACATTTTTATAATCGTGCATATACATTAGATTAGTCAGTACTGGAGAAAAATCTGGAGCTTATCTAACAAAATAACGGTCCAAAAACTAGAACACTCAAATTTGTTTTATAGAAAAATATTAAATACAAATTAAAAAGACAAAAAAAGCAAAAAAAAAAAAAAAAAAAAAAAAAAAAAAAAAAAAAAAAAAAAAAAAAAAAAAAAAAAAAAAAAAAGGAAAAAGTGTAGTTCAAATTTTGTAGGTTGTAATTTTTTTTTGCCTGAATTTAATTGTATTCTTTCAAAAATGTGTTTGGTGAATAAAATATTATTTTATTAAATATATCTGCTTAATAAACCTGCTTTGTTTAAATGCACCAAAATACATTGTCTATATTCACTGAGAAACTGATAAAAATATTCATTTTGAAAATGGGGTGTACTCAATTATGCTGAGGACTGTACGAATTGAAATTATGTACCTTGCAGCTTCCTCATGAATGAGTCAATATTTGGTAAATTTGCTACTATGTCAAACGATGGAAGCTCCATAGATTTGGCAACCTCACTGCAACCCTGAAATAAGAAAGGATAAAAGAAAATGAACACAAATCCTCTAATCCTCTGATTTAAAGTAGTTGAAAATCCATGCCTGTACAAATACATTCAAGGGTAAACAAACATCAAAGCTGCGTTTTGTAACTTACTTGCTATGAGGAGCTTTTTGAGAGATAGAGAGTTTTAAAACAATGCCGCCCACTCTGAGCAGGTGTGTATACACAACAAACACGAAGACAAATCAAAAAGCTACAAACCTTCAATTCTTCATAAAACCTCTCCTCCATCTCAGACACTCGGGATATAGCCTCAAACTCTGGCAGGACAGTCTCCTAAAAAAACACCACATTTTATCCCACATTTCTTGCTTTATGCAAGTCTAAAATGTACCCATGTATGTTGAAAATGTACCATGAACTTTAATATTTAAGATTTATTTTAGTTTTATTAAATAACACAATAAAATCATTTATATTACAATGAATGTGGTATAATACAGGGTTTCTGCTGATTTCACAATGTCAAATTTAAGACTTAAAGACCTTAAGACCATGAAGAATTCAATTTCAGGCTAAACGCAAATGATTTTTTTGAATGGTCCTTAAGGAAAAAAAAACGTACTTGCCCCATCTAATTTGATTAGCCTCTAATTATAATTATTTATTTCTTAGCCACATATTTTAAATATGTCAAAACAAGAAGACCCTGTATACATATATTTTTTGCAACATAACTAGTAAACATAATTAACAACATTAAAAAAAATCTTTTTAAAAACTAATTGTATGCACAACAGAGTGTTTATTCAGTTTATTTTATTCAGATGTATTTGTTGGTGATCGGATACGTGTTGGATTGATTGGGTAGCTTTACATAAAGGAAAATTAAGACCCGTTTTAAATGATTTTAGACCTACAAGACAATATTTCAGTCAATTCAAGACTTTAAGCCCTAAAATTTTGTTTTTGGAAATTTAAGAAACCTTAAGACCCCGCGGACACCCTGAAAATACAGTGGGTCAAACTAAAATTTATTCCGTTTAAAACATCAATGAAACAGTAGACCGATTTACTCACCTCTTCTGATGAGTTTCCCTCCTCCGAAAGTTCCAGTTTTGAACCATTTTCCACTGCATCTCCCTTAGAGATTCCATTCAGTTCTTTTACCCTGTCAAAACACAAAAATCTCTGCATCACCCAAACCACACCACCAGAGGGCCTCCTCAGCCAGACAAAGCAACATCAGTGCAAATCAAGGAAGATAAAAAGCACCTGTTTGCATAACGTAGTGTATTCAGAGTGTATTCACAAGAGCTCATGCCAGGTGAGATCATTGCGATCTGAAATGTGTACAAGCACAAAGAGACTGAAGATTCTGAAATAACCAACCGAAACAGAATTCACCGATATCGGTCCACTCTTACCATACAGGTCCGGGAGTTTTCACCAATGAAGGAGTCTCGAAGCACCTGGGTCAGTTTGCTCATCCTAAATGGGATGTGCTCACTGTTTTGACCAAGAGACCGGATGCATTCCTGAGGAATCAGGCAAGAGGTGAACAAATTATTGCATTAACATTTTTAAACCATTAATTTGTGCTTGCCAGAACAGTGAACAAACAACAGCAATTACAACAAATATTAAAAGGTCAGATCACCCTAAAATGAATCATCATTTACTCACTCGCATACCATTTCAAAGTAATGAAGTATTCTTCACCAAGTATTCGGTCACAAATTTCAACAAAGATATTTTTATAAAATCTACAAAATTTTGGCATCTCCGCAAAGGCTGTTCACCCAGAAATCTGACCACTTGGTCCATATAGATTTATTTTTTGTGTATACATTATAAACACTTTAAAAATTCAGAAATGGATGGACTGAAATCTCAGGTTTATGAAAACACCATCATCTGCATTACAAAGAATGAAAGTTTAAACTGCATGAAGCTGAGTAAAGGATGACAATCTTAAATTTGGAGTCAACCCTGTAAGCCAAATATAAATAATGTTGCACAATAGCGATTCATTTGGTGTATTAATTTAATTATATGCAGTTATAAATTAAATATATTGTGTTCAAAGAGGAAAACGTTTTTTTTTTTTTACCCAGGCAATTAAAAAGAATACATTTTAAAGCAGTAATCACAATACCGTAAAATCGTGATTTTTTTATCCAAGTTTATCATACCGTCAGAATCTTATACCAGTCCATGCCTACATGCTGTAGACAGCAAGTACCTTCAAAGCCAGTAAGCTGCGGTTGATCTCAGCGGTCTCCACTATAGTGTGCCGATCGTTGCTGCTGACATCAGTGCCGCGTTCATTCCCAGCAAGGTCCACCAGCGAGAATTTCCCATAGAGAAAGTTCCGCCGTCTCAGGATTACTTGCAAAATCGCATGAGAGCGCGATGAGCTGGCATTAGCGAATGTCTGGCCAGATGTTCTGGTATAAATTGAGATAGTGTTACAGAATGCTTGCAGTAATTCAAATAAACTTAAATAAGTTTATAAATGAGGTTACAAATTTTTTTTTTATATATTAGAGACAGAGAGAAATAGAGAGAGATCAAGGCAGAGCTGCACCATAAACCGGATTATTATTATTTACCTGCATGCACTTCCTCTCTCAATCATCTTGATGACATCATCAACACATGACACAGGCACTTCCTGCAGGCCAACAACATTGACCTGTTGCTTCTCATCCTCCAAAACACGCAGCTTTGTTTTCTTATTCAGCAAGTCAAAAACCTGAAGTACACAAAAACAAAAAGTTTACCATCATGCCTAAACAAGTATTTTAAAATTTGCAACCACAATCCAAAATCAAATTAGTATAAAATCAAATAATACTGCAACTATTGCTCAACCTAGCACAAGGAGTACATTAGTCATTTGGAAATGTGAGGTTTATTCACACTTAACAGAACAATGCAATGACTGAAAATCAAAAACTACTAGGCGTTTAGTTGACAAGTCTTCACTGTAGTGTTTTTAAAATATGTAATACAATAAATCCAAACCTTGCCATTGTAGATTTCGAAAAAGGTGACATATGGGCAAAGGTCCATATCAACATATCGTTTTTGCCTCAGGAGGGTAAATACATCCTGTGCTGTGAGGTATGCAAAAAGATTAATACGTGAGTGAACATGGATGAATGAAACGGGCCACTGTGTAAAGTGCATTTGACAGTTACAATCACCTGCCAGGGCGTAAATCCCTTTAGAGCTGTTTTGGCTCTTTCCAGAAAAGTCTCCACCCATAGTCTGTAAAGAATGTCTTGCATGTAAAACATTGAGTTTGGGAATTTTTAAAAATGTATTATTGGAACAAGGCGGCTACTTACATGGGTCTTTCCACTGCCTGTTTGGCCATAGGCAAAGCACGTTGCCATACCACCTTCGAAAATGGTCTTAACCAGTGGTTTAGCCGTAAACCTAAAAGTTGAATTCATAATCACTCAAATATTTTAAATATTAAACTCACAAGGATCAAACTGGGATTTTATTCTTTAAAAAAAAAATGCAAAAGAAGTTAATTAATTGCCAAAAGTTTCTGTTATGCTAATGACTTCTTTAATGGTTACTCTTTTATATGCATGTAATTACAAGGCATGATTCAGGTTTCTCAAGACACACTTTTTAACCTTCAATTACAAAAGTTTCTTGTAGTGCAAGGTTAGTACTTCGGCCCAGTACCAATTCTTTTTTTGTACCCCTACACCTTCCCATTTCCCTTGGCCCTTAAAACAGAGTGCGAGGGGGAAGGGCTCCAAAAATTACCCCTAAGAAATGGGACACCAATACAACAGCTGCACACGTCATCATATCTTATTGCAATCTCTTGCGTCATATAAGATTGACGATGGACAGCAACTGCTGTAGTTATTCTAATTGCGTTTTTTTTTGTTTTATCTTCAGGAAATTACTGAAGGCATACATCATGTTATCATAACGATATAAATGTGGCAATAAAGCTCGTAACTGTACCGTGCATTTACATGTGGCCATA